>NW_027488588.1:0-333125 GCF_050948215.1 Halictus rubicundus
ACTAAGATCTCGCTGAGCCGCGGTGGTTCCTGCCGCCCAGCCGGAGATCCGGAATCCCGGGCCCCTCCGCCGTTTCCAACCGCCGTTTTCATGATTCTCCGCCGTTTCGCGACTCTCGTCGCTCCGCGTTCCCGCCATATAAGCGAGTCCGATCGCTCCGTTTTAAAGCGAGTCCGTTCGCTTCGCGCTCCGCCGTTTCCGCGATTCACCGCTCCGCGTTCCCGCCGTGAAAGCGAGACCTGTTCACTTTGCGATCCGCCGTTCGGGACGTACCGCCGCGCCGTCCGTATTCCAGAGCGAGTCCTGCTCGCTTCGCGCTCCGCTCCCGCGATTTCTATTACCCGCGTACGATAGGTTTAAGCTGGGTTAAGAGTAGGGTTAAGTTTTGTGCATTAACGTGTCGTCCCCTCGCGCTGCTTACAGCCCGTCGTCTCACCGGAATCCTCCAGCAGGACACTCCGTCCTGCTCCAAAGCACCGGGGGCCAACCGTCGTAAATAAAGTCTACATTATTTTCTTTCATAAATCGTTTCCGTTTATTTCAACCGCTGTCCTTTTCGCCGACCCTGGCGACTGAGCAAATCCAGGAGAGGACAGTACTACCCAACCTTCCTTCGCGAGTAAACGCTTGCGTTAGAAACGCTCCCGTTACAACTCATGTACGAAATACCATCGAATGTTAAAGAAACACTTTCCAAACCGGTTTCACAATATCCCGTTTAAATAGTTCCTACACACTAGAAACGTACACAGGGTGTCTCACGCAACTGGACCAGGCTGTATCTCCTAAACGATTGGAAATAGAAGGAACTGTTATATATCAAAGTTACACGGTATCGAAAGTCGTATAACATGCAAACAACTTCACGCACTTCGGTGCATCGACGCGTCTAAAAAATTCAACAGTCCCCATTTTTTAAAATGGATATCTACGTTTTCGACTGGATCGTTTGACGCAGTTTTTTGTGCTCTACATAAAAGTACCGACATACTTATGCCCTGAACTTGTTCGTTAGGAAGTTATCGAATTGTTCCGGTCCGCCGGCGGATTTTGCGCATTTATGAGAAAACTGAGTAGAAGAAAACCGTCGAAAGTTTAGCAGAATTGGAGTACGTGTAATTTCTGACAGCTTAAAATCATTGGAAAAAGAAGAAAATTTCTATTTGACAAGGACAGAAGCGAAAGCTTGAGAGACAAGCTAGAAGTCGCCTATCGATTACCTCTAACAACGATGACAGTTGAAGAGGCCCAGGAACGCTTCCCCCCAGGAGGGGGGCGGAGAGGGGTGGGAGGGCGCGGGGTTCTCCCCCGCGCCAACGTGTGCCCCCGGTGGTGGGGGGTGGAGGGGGTCTGGCGCGGGGAGTCTCCCCGCGCCCTGTTATGCCCCCACAACTGGGGGCGGATAACTCGGGGGCCCGGGGTGTGAGCTGACCCGGGCCCCCGGGGGGGGCATAGCTCCCCCCGTGATAGGCCGACACCCCCCGGGTTAGTTTCCCGGTGTGGGGGGGTGTCGGTCCGTCCCTCCCCGATTGGGGAGGGGGATCCGTGGGGGGTATTGGGTGAGGAAGGGTCGGGGCGTGCCGGATCACGCCTCCGACGGCCCTTCCTTCCGGTGGCGGCGTCTTCCTGCCTCGGCCGGGGCTGGTTCCTTCGGGATACCGGCCCCGAGCGGGGCATGAAGACTCCGGGAGCTGTGGGTGGACCGAGCTGGGGCTCGGGAAGCTCAATCCGAAGGCTCCAGGGATGGGGACACCGGGCGGGTCCCTCCGCCCGGGGTCTTATAGCGTAGGCAGTGGGGGAGGTTAACCCCTCCCCCGGGGTATGATGATAGCTGGGGGGTGTCCCGTTGAGTACTCGCGTGATCCAGGCACCTCCCGTGAAGCTTAGGTGGGCGTGAGGTTTTAGTGGGTAGTCTCCGGGGGCTCGCCCCCCGGGGAGAATCCCACATAACCCCGGCTTCCCCCAGGGAGTCGGGGTATGTATAAAACATTTCCTCACGATAAAAAAAAAAAAAAAAAAAAAAGGCCCAGGAACGCTTGCCGGAACTTTCTGTGCATGAAATAGTATGTGATGAGATGGCAGCAGCTGGAAACATAGGCGAGTAACTGGACCAGGCTAATGCCCGTGCTTCCGACCACAGAATCTACCAATTGCGGGGTATAGATATTTGTACAGAAATTATATCTATAATACGGTTCCATTAACTGTTGTATATGTATCTCGTTACATTGTATCTCGCGGTGTCTTTAGGTATCGAATCAAAGACAGAGCCGCGCTTCTTTTTGGTCCGCCGACGTGTCCCATTCAGATGTTTTATTTTTCTCCAACGTATCGACGAGCTGCCGAAGTCGTTCAGTAAAAGCCTAGCCTTAGTAGAGGAAACATCGATCAAATATCGTTCATGATCATATCTGTGTTTTTTTTTTATTCTTTCTAAATAAGTAAATACCTTGCTTCCCAAAACCAACAGGTTATGGGCCCAGGCACATAGTTAAAGTAATTTTAAAGTTACTTTAAACTAATTTGAACTAATTTTAAAGTTATTTTAAGTTTTAAAGTGAACGGGAAAGAGACGTGTGATACTGTGAAAATGAGTGCAGACACGAAGAAGACAAAGCGAAACATCAACCCCTTCGATGGGGAAAAGTATAGCGTCTGGAAACACAGAATTCGGGCATTAATAGCAGAAGAGGATGCACTGAAAGTTTTGGACTTGGATCGCCCAGAAACCCCGGGAAAAGATTGGATGCGATGCGAGAGAATTGCTACGGGAATAATTATTGAATACTTAACAGATTCAATGTTATGTTTCGCAACGGAGACAGATACGGCTAGGGATATAATTAACAAATTGGATGCGATATACCAAAGAAAAAGCCTCGCAACTCAACTTGCTGTCGAGAAGAAGTTATTGTGTTTTAAATTTAAGGAAGATATACCACTTTCAAAACATTTCATACTTTTCGACGAAATGATAGTGGAACTACACTCTGCGGGAGAAACACTGTCCGAGATGAGTAAAGTAGCCAGATTGTTATTAACGTTACCAAATTCATACGATCCACTCGTCACCGCAATCCAAACCCAATCAGACGAAAATCTAAGCCTCGCATTTGTGAAAATTAAATTGCTAGATTATGAAGTGAAACTACGAAACGAGAAAAGTGAAACAAGTGCAAAAGTATTGCATATAGAAACAAAAAGGGATAATGAGAGGATAAAGAGAGATAAAAAAATTTAAGACAAGTTTTAAAAGAAATGAAAATAATCATCAACGTCGTTCTTTTAAAAATAAAGGATTTAACAAAAACTATTATAAAAAATGTGATTATTGTGGCAGAAGAAACCACGAAAAGAAAGACTGCTACTATTACAAAAGGAATTCTACGGCTGAAGAGCGGCCGCGAACAATTCAAACCGTTCAAGTGCAAGGAGAGCGTGAAAGCTTCGCGTTTATGACAGGAGTTCAAATAAAAAATAATAAAAGATCAAATGATTCTGCTGAAATAGATTTTATATTGGACTCAGGTGCTACAGATCACTTGGTTAATGAAATGGATTTTTTCGTGACTTTATCAACATTGAAGAAGCCCATTCATGTGTCAATTGCAAAGAAAGGAGAAGTTATCACGGCAACGAAGATTGGTTCGATTAAAATAACGACAAATCTAGGAGTTACCGGAGTTCTGGAGAATGTATTATACGTACCCGATGTCCCAAACAACCTACTTTCCGTTCGCCGAATCCAGGAAGCCGGAATGAGAGTCATTTTTAGCGAAACTGGCAAAGTTACAGTAACGAAAGGTGGTAAGACCATACTCACTGGTAAGTCAGCACAAAATTTAATATGTGTAACATTTACTATTGATAAAACTATGTGTGATAAAACATATGCAAATAATATCGTAGTACCAAACACATACAAATTGTGGCATGAACGTTTGGGTCATATTGAGAGTTCTAAATTCGTTAAAATGAAACAGAATGATTTAATCATTGGTAAGAAATTAATAGACAGAATTAATCCTACACAGGATTTATGTGAAGCTTGTGTGTACGGAAAACAAGCGCGTCTGCCTTTCTCAAAAGGAAGGGACAGGAGTCACATAACTAGACCTCTGTTTACTGTCCACTCTGATGTATGTGGACCAATTAAACCAAAAACAATCGACGAAAAAAGTTATTTTGTTACATTCATTGACGAATTTACACATTACACGGTCGTTTATCTCATCGCGTTTAAATCTGAAGTGTTCAAAGTTTTTCAAGACTTTGTAGCCAAATCTGAATCACACTTCAGTTTACAAATCGCAAATTTGAATTGCGATAATGGGACAGAATACTTATCAAATGAATCCAAAGCTTTTTGTGTGCAAAAGGGTATTCAATATCAATTGACAGTTCCGTATACGCCTCAGCAAAATCCCATAGCAGAACGAATGAACAGAACTCTATTAGAAAAAGCTCGCGCCATGATTCATGGTGCTGTTTTATACAAAGAGCTATGGGGAGAGGCAATATTAACAGCAGCCCACTTAATTAATATTTCTCCAAGTAAAGCCATCGCGGAGAATAAAACTCCTTTTGAACTATGGCATAATAGGAAACCAAAATTAAATCGTTTAAGAATTTTTGGTAGCACCGTCTACGTGCACGACAAAAATAGAGAAAGTAAATTTGATAAGAAATCGTTTAAAGGGATATTTATAGGCTATGAGAAAAACGGGTATAAAATATTAAACGCGAATACAGGAAAATTCATGATAGCCCGTGATGTCATTTTTGATGAGATTAATTTTAAAAATTCAAGACCTTTTGTAAACACAAATAACTTTAAAGAAGAAAGTATCGTAGCAATAAAATCACAAGAAGCTGATGAAGAAAAAGAAATCAGCAAAAGTCAAAGGAGCGAAACAATAGTGTCTGATAAAAGGAATATCGAAAACACTAATGCTCAAATTGACTCTAATGAAAGTGGTTCGCGAAGAAGTGCAAGAATTAAAGTCAAACCTCATATAAATTATAATGAGGAGCATGATTATCATGCTTATGCACTCGCAACAAATTGTGAAGTTCCCAAAGCGTATAGTGAGATAAAAGACCGTGATGATAAGATTCAGTGGGAGAAAGCGATAAAAGATGAAATCGACTCCCTAATATATAACAATACGTGGAACCTAGTTCCCCGTCCAAATAATAAAAATATAGTTGATTGCAAATGGGTTTTTAGCATTAAAATGGATGAAAACGGAAATCCATGCAAATTTAAAGCGAGATTGGTTGCAAGAGGTTTTAGTCAACAATATTTATTAGACTATAATGAGACCTTTGCGCCTGTAGCTCGCATTGCAACTTTTCGAATGCTTTTGGCCTTTGCAAATCAGTATAATTTATTAATTCACCAAATGGACGTTAAGACAGCCTTTTTGAATGGTCTACTGAAAGAGGAGATTTATATGCGTGTACCAGAAGGTATTCAAGCGCAAGAAAATCAAGTATGCAGGTTGAATAAAGCATTATATGGCTTAAAACAATCGGCCAGATGCTGGTTTCAACTTTTTGAAGTCACTCTCAAAAACCATGGCTTTCAAAACTCTTCTGTAGATCGCTGTTTATATTTCCTCGATAGGAATCATATTTGTAAAAATATATATGTCATTTTGTACGTTGACGATCTCTTAATAGTTACATACGATAGAAGCACATTAAAAAACTTTAAAGATTATTTAAAAAGAAAGTTTTCAATGACAGATATGAACGAAATGAGATTATTCCTAGGAATAAACGTTGAAAGAAAAGACGATATAATCACTCTAGATCAAAGCGTCTATTTACAGAATGTTTTGCAAAAGTACAAAATGAGTGAGTGTAATAGTGTAAGTACTCCATTGCCTGCAAAATTAGACTACACAGCCTTAGATTCGGATGAATATTTTGATGTACCATGTAGGAACCTTATTGGCTGCTTAATGTATGCTATGCTATGCACGCGACCTGATTTATGTTTCGCTGTGAACTTGCTCAGCAGATATCAAAATAAAAATAATAAGGAACTCTGGCAGAATCTAAAAAGGGTCTTAAGATATGTGAAAGGATCGTTAAGATACCGTTTAATTTATAAAAGAAATGATTTCAAAACTATATTGACTGGTTATGTAGACTCTGATTGGGCAGGTAATGAAATCGACAGGAAGAGTACGACTGGATATATTTTTAAAATGTTTGAAACGAATACGATCTGTTGGAATACAAGGAAACAAAACTCAGTTGCAACTTCCTCAACTGAAGCTGAGTATATGGCGTTATATGAAGGGATTAAAGAAGCTAGTTGGATAAAATCTTTGTTGTCGAGTATAAAAATAGACATAAAGGAACCAATTACTATTTTCGAGGACAATAACGGTTGTATAGCAATAGGAAATAATCCAACAGATCATAAGCGATCGAAACACATCGACGTTAAGTATCATTTTTCACGAGAAAAGATTGAACAAAAGGAAATAATACTAAAATATATACCTACAGGTGAACAACTAGGGGATATTTTCACAAAACCAATACCAACAGTGAAGTTCAATTATATGCGCAAGCAGATCGGACTGGAGGAGCCCGAGTGATAAGAAATTGTTAAACGATAATAATGGTTTGATTGAGTTTTTTTTGGGTTTTCCTCAATCCATTGCAACGAATGTTGAACCATTTGTATATTGCCCAAGAATAATAATAATAAAAGGGAAATGAACGATGTTCTCTCTATAAGTATTTAAAGATTAATTTCTGAGTGGGAGTATAGATATTTGTACAGAAATTATATCTATAATACGGTTCCATTAACTGTTGTATATGTATCTCGTTACATTGTATCTCGCGGTGTCTTTAGGTATCGAATCAAAGACATAGCCGCGCTTCTTTTTGGTCCGCCGACGTGTCCCATTCAGATGTTTTATTTTTCTCCAACGTATCGACGAGCTGCCGAAGTCGTTCAGTAAAAGCCTAGCCTTAGTAGAGGAAACATCGATCAAATATCGTTCATGATCATATCTGTGTTTTTTTTTATTCTTTCTAAATAAGTAAATACCTTGCTTCCCAAAACCAACACGGGGTGAAAAAGTGCCAGGTATTGATCACGTACAGCGGTGTCCAACAGATGAAGAACTCCAGCACAATTACGAACAGCATTCTGATCACCTGTAATTCATGTACGCCGTTAGAACACTCGCCAATCGACTGTTACGTTCCGCCGAGCCCTCCACGAAACAGCGAAAGTGCATTCCTTTCGATCAATTGAACCGCTAAAAGCTACCTTTTTAATCCATTTACTACTCCGACGCCCCGAGAAGTTCTCCCGACTTCAAAAGTTTCGAAAACTCACAACTCCCCTTTGTATTCTTGTTTGTGTTTTATGCCGACGTTGTAACCGTAATTTTAAAGTGATCTTAAGATATTGAAATTAACATCATACTAATATCGAACCTTTACCACTCGGTGGTGGTAAGCCTAGTTATTCGGGTAATTTATTCTAATTGTAACATGTTATTGATCAAGCTCTTCGACAGTGAAATGCCAAGAAGAATAATATTAAACAATTTTTACCGTTAAGTTTATACGCTAAATGTTCTTTATTTGCAGTATTTACGGAGATAATTCACGGGTTCAAAGCTTAACTCGTTAGTTCCTGCATAACTCGTTTCCACGGAACTTTTATTATACAGACTCTAAAATACCTGCTCCACGGGAACGCTTTTTAAAACAGTTTCGATAGACAACTTTTCCTTCCGTGCAAATTCCACGGGAACAGTTCGCAGAGAATTTCTTTAAAAATTAATATACGTCAGTAACGGTTGATTTCAATCCTTGACTTTTACGGTTGACTTGCATTTTCGAACTTGTGGGGTTACTTTCGCATAGGGTAAGGGACCGAACTACTGTGCCTATATTAATTATTTTTTTTAAACATAATCAATATCAAAAAAGAGATATTAAATTTTTTCCATGAAAATCAGTTAATAATGGTATATATCTCATTTTTAATATTCATTATGCTTTAAAAATAAGCATAATTCATACAAGCACAGTAATTGGCACCCCCAAAATCAAGAAGACGAATTCGGTTTATTTGTCGGAGGTGTACAGTGTGTCTCGGTATAATGAGAAAGAGACGAGCATGATATTTGTGAAAAACTTGATTTCCATTATCACGGAGCGTATACCTATGTACAACATCCTAATCTGGGTATTACGCACCTTTTTCTTGGCCTGGATGTTCTTGCCCGTGTAATTGCTACGTATTGCATGTTGTTTGCTAAAAGGAGAACTCAACCTCTGCTGTTCCTCGTTAATAGTGCCGGTTGCACCTCTCGTCAAATGGCTGTTTCCGTTGATCCTGATTTGTGTCCTTGTTTCAAGAGGAAACTCTGGCCCTTCACAGTTGCTGTTCGGAATTTTAGAAATCCTCGATCTCGGAATGCAAAGCTGTATAGAAAAAGAATTAACTATTGCTGTAGTACTCGGCACAATCATTAGCAAGGACAAAAAGTAAGATATTTTACAAATCTTCGCGAGCATCGAATAATAATTTAAAAGAAATTTAACAATCATTCTGCATAATTAATATTATCCATATTTTTTTGACGAATCAATATTTTGAGAAACTGCTCGAGTAGTTAAATTTGTTATTGAATGATCCACAATCCTTGTGTGTGTTTTGTTCAATATTATTTTTTGGGGTTAGAGAAGTAGAAAATGAGGGATTAGAAAATTAGAGAATCTTTTTAATCATGTGAATAGTATTTCCCGAAAAATTTGGGCCAATGAAAAATAAAAATGACTGAAAAATGGTGGTTTTCGTTAAATGGACAGTGCAGAAACAAAAGGTTATTTATGTTTAACGTGAGACTAACACCTGATGAAAACACTAATCGATCATACATCATGAGGCAAGTCCACGACAAAAGCGAGCAAACGGTCAAACGGTGAGCCTATAGGCTATGCCTGCAGCGATCGCGAGCAAATATAAAGGATCTAGCATAGTAACCATGAGCGATATGGCCTGTGGCATAATATACATATCAATTATTATGTTTATGTTTGACAAATAATGAATTTTACTCAAAGTACCGTTCCGAATAATTTCCGGCCCCCGACGGGGTTTATCAGATTGCTATGGAGACAGCAAAGTTATGGTCCAAAGGCATGGAAATACTTTGCTTCACTAAGTTTGTAGCGGCCAGCCTGGGACATCTGGTTATGGCATGGTTACTGCTTTACGCTCTTGGAACGTGACTTTGGGGATTTTTAGAAATTAGGTACGGAGTGGCCTTGTCACCGTTTTAGCTGATGTCCCATTCGTGTCCGTTCCCAGGACGTAGCACTTGTATATAGTTTTCTAGGCCCATGCCATAAATCTGCCCGGAGTCCCATCCTGCCCTTCTCTAGTTTCGCACTTGACGATTGCCAGACGCCCTGGGTCTTTCCCAGGCTCTGACAACTCTTCACCCGTGGTGAGTGGTTGATGGTCCTTGGTTCATCAGGATGGCCTTGGGGCCATCAGGATGTTCCTCGGTCCCATCTTCCACTTTCCAACCGTCCACCCCCCAATTGGTCCTCGTCTTGGCCAATCCGGGATATCTCTCGTCATCCAGGGAAGGGAGGAAAATCCCGAAGCAGAGGGAGGATCTACCCTTTCGTGGGTTCTTGGCTCGATCCTCCCAATCAATTGGCTTCCAAGCACGCTAGGGAAAATGACGTTTTCTAGCTGCTCTCCTGTACGCTATTCATTTGTATTCGGTTACGGCTCAAATCAATCTTGTAAATACAGTCCACTGCTTTAGTTTCGTTACACTTGGTCTCCTTTCTTACAAGAGGAAAACTCCCATCCTTTGTCGACTAGGCATGTGCGGGCCGCCCGATATTCGGGTTCGGGTCGGGTCGCAGAAAGTCGGGCGGGCTCGATTCGGGCGCGCGACACTTCATGACACATCGGGCTACCCGAGAGTTTCGGGCTGCCCGCTCGACTTCGTCGGGCGGGTTCGGGATGAATCGGACAAGTTCGAGCGAGCGAGTTATCACAATACCTGAGATTCAACTCTGCGTTCTTATGAAATACATAATCATAATAATTCGTAATTTTTAATATACTTGGCTTTTTTATAATTACCGTAGGTATAATTGGCAAACATATGCGTAATCTTTATTTGTATCAAATTTTGAAATAATGCACGTTACACGTGAAAAATTTAACAGACAATATTTCTGGCATTCTGACGAATTTGTTCCTCCGAATAAACTTGCATATGCATCGATAATATCATTAAAATATCCTTACGAAGTTACATACACCTAGAAGGTATGAAAATAAGGTAAATTATGGCAATTTTTGACATTTTGTGCTGTTTTTATTAACTGTAATATAACTGACTTAATATCTTGTTGTAATATATAAACTTATTAATAATATAATTTATTAATTAACTGTCATATAATATAATATATAAACTTATTAATAATATAACTTATTAATTAACTATCATTAACCTATCAGAAGTTCTTAAAAAATAATACATAATAATCAAATGTGGTAAAAATAAATAAGTAATAAATAATGTGGTTTTAAATATAATATAAAATACATAATATATATTAAATCATGTGCGATATCTTTAATATAATATATTCATGAATATAAATAAGTATTACAATTTTAATATTAATACATTTACTTTAATTGTGATTTAACTTACTTTATAAATTAACTTATTTTATTTAAATTAAAATGTAGAAAACTTAACTTTTCAACATTTTCTGTCACTAACCGCGACAACGTTTGAGTTACTATATTTCCAGAAGTTGAAAATAAACGCTCACTCGTAACCTGCGTCGCGGGTACAGCTAGGTAATGTTGGGCTGCTAATGATAAAATTGGGAATCTCTTGCGATGGCAGCCCCAACACTCTATAATGTTGGTGTCTCTCGAGACAACGTTTTCGTTAAAATAAATTTTAATTTCGCTGTTTTTTTTGTTGGCAAATGATTCTACTCTTTCCTCTTGGTTGTTCAATGTTTTGTTAAAGAAATCTATTATTTTAGATTTTGTCTTACCTAATTCAAAAATTAAAATATAACTGTGAATTTTGAAATTTATTTAATTAAAAATGAAAAATTATAATTTTAGAATCTTACCGCTGGTATTATTATTGATATTAATATTCTCTTGATTCTGTGAATTTGGTTTATTATGTATTGCAGAAATTTGGAAACAAAATTTTTCATGAGTTTCATGTCTTTTGTTGGGTGTTAGAAGCTGATCCTTAAAGCGGGGATCCAATAACATAGCGAAAGTATATATAGAATCATTTTCTATAATGGGTTCCATACGTTCCTGTAAGTCAAATATTGTATTTGATTCAATTCTTTTCGTAAATTGTTTCATTCCGATATTCGAATAAATAATTTAAATTACCTTTAATGCGTTTCGCACTTTGTTGCTAATATCTATACATACGATATTTTCGGGGGGATCTGCTTCTTGCAATACATGCATCAATGCAATGTACATTGGGTAATATTGAGATATCGTGGGATATAATTCTCCACTCATAATCACTGTGGCATCATGCATTTGTTCCAGGATGTTGGTTAATGCTTCTATAAATGTCCACTCCTGGCTGCTTAAATTATCGGGCATATGTTCCTCGGAGAGTATCATGTTCAGCGGTGTACGTAATAAGATTAACCTCTTAAACATTCCATACGTAGAGTTCCATCTTATGTCTATTTCCTGTATTAATTGGAGCGGTGTTGAGGTGGGATCTAGTGATTTTTGGATTTGCGTAAATTTTTCTCTTGCTGTTGTCGATTTTGAAAAATAAGTTACAATTGCTTTACATTTTTTTCTAACTTCTTCGTATTCTTGAAAGTGTTTCATTCCAGATTTTATGACTAACTGAAGACAGTGTCCAAAGCATGGTATCCTGGTCCAATTCTTATAACTATTTATTGCTTTTGCTATATTTCGCCCATTATCGGTGGTAAAAAAAGCCGGTTTGTCTATATCTATACTCCATGTTTGCATACATTTTAAAATGCTGTTTTGTATGTATTTGTACGTATGCTTTTCAGGCACATGATGCAGGTTCAACATATAATGTTTAAATTGAAAATCTGGAGTTATATAGTGTATTGTTAATGATAAAAAACTTTGCACTCCCCGCGATGTCCAGCCGTCCGTAGTGAATGCAAACACCGTGTTGCCTGTCATTGCTAATATAAATTTAACAAAATATAGTATTGGAAAATAAAAACGTGGGTCCAACCACGAAAAATCGGACACTTTCTGAAGTACTGTTTCGGATATTGTTCAAATTTGAATATATTGTAGTCTTTAGTGACCTATCAACCTTTCTCGGTCCATCCCATTGTGTGCGGCCGGCCGAGGCTATATATTGCGGTGCAGTGTTCACTTCAAATAATTTTAATTTCGTCAATTACAAAACATTTTTTCAAATGACAACATTTTTAGTAGATACTCTTATGTGTTCTCTATAAGCTTCTCAAAACTCAATTTTTTCTCGTCTGTGAAGTCAACAATTTTTAAAATATCGAAAAATCTTATGAGATTCGTTCATTCATTTACTGAAGACTACAACATATTCAAATTTGAACGACAATCACGAAAAAATATTAAAAAATTAAATGTAATATATACCTGTAGATATTTCGTTTTTTATTTTTGATTGTAAATCTTCATACATTTTGGGTATGATCCTCCGTGAAAACGTGGTCCGTGAAGGAATTTCATACCTCGGTTCTACGATATTAATAAAAGACCGAAATCCAATGTCGTCCACTATGGAGTACGGTTGCAAATCCAATGCAATAATTTGTGCAATTCCTTCTGTAAGTTGCTTCGATCTACTTGAATTTTTGTCGAAGTATGCAATATTTTTATCTTTAACAGATTCAGTTTCGATTTGCGTGGTCGTGGGCAAATGAATTACACTACCATGCACAGCTTTCAAATGGCGCAGTAGTGAGCTGGTATTGCCGTATTTTAATTTAAATTTCTTATCACAAATATTACATTGTGCTTCTCCACGACCAATTTTTAAAAAATGCTGCCAGACATCACTTTTGGATCGACTAGATCGATATGTCTCCACGGCTTCACTATCATTCATGTCACTACATCCTGCGACCACGACTTCCATATCTTCGCTTGCACGGCTTTCACACATCACTACGATATTCTGAAGTAATACTGATTGCTCGAACTTTGATTTCCAACTGATCTTCCAACGAAGTCACAAGAAAAACGAAACCTCGCGGGGGTGAACATTTCCTCCACCAAAATGTAGAATGGTGAGGTTTTAGCCAATAATTACATTTTAGGGCGGTTTCTAAAATGACGCAACGCCCACAAACGAAATACGTAAAATCTGGGGATGACACTGACTCCCTTGTATTTTTTTTTTTTTTTTGAGGGATCTATAAATTATCGGGCCTCTAGCGCTATGTGTGGGCCTATGCTACGTCAAATCAAGTGCCATTGAGATTGAGAGCGCTACAGCCAGGCTAACATTCCCAAACAAGTCAGCTGATACATTCTGGGAATACTAAACATGTAAACCAATAAATTCGTCAAAGAGCCATTAGAAAGATTCTTAAAAATGTCATCGTCTAGAGTGGACCGCAGTGTAAACCTAAACTCCTAAACTGAAATTTGTGCTGGCCATACAATATGCATGCATCGACATCATATGCAATGTTCAAAAAGGCTAATCTATCTACACTACAGATATTTGCAGCAAAGTTTGCAACGCATTAAAGGTTATTTAAAATATTTATTTGAATATTAAAATGGAACAATTTAAAAAAAGCGTTACATCGAATACAATACTCGACTTATAGGAATATTTTAACACTAGAAAAAAAATATACAATACATGAAAAGTCTAGTTTACAAATTTCTGCACTACATATAACGGATCAAATTCAAGAAATCAAGAAAATATTAATAGCAATAATAATATCAGCGGTAAGATTCTAAAAGAATAATTTTTTATTTTTATTTCCATAAATTCCAAAATTCACCTTTATTCACCTTTTAATTTTTGTATTAGGTAAGAAAAAATTTAAAATAATAGATTTCTTCAACAAAACATTAAATAACAGAGAGGAAGGCGCAGAAACATTCGTGAACAAGAAAAGTAGCGAAATTAACGTTTATTTTAATGAAAACGTTGTCTTGAGAGACACTAACATTGTAGAGTGGTGGGGCCGTCATTGTACAAGATCTCCAATTTTATCATTAGCCGCCCAACGTTATGTAGCTGTACCCGCGACGCAAGTTACGAGTTAGCGTTTATGCTCTCCTTCAGGAAATATAGTAACTCAAACACGGTCGCGGTTAATAACAGAAAATGTTGAACAATTAAGTTTCCCACATTTTCAGTTAAATAAGATAAGTTAATTTTTAAAGTAAGTTAAATCACAATTAAAGTAAATGTATTAATATTAAAATTATAATATCTATATTTACATTTATATTCGTGTATATATTATATTAAACATATCACCCATCATTCAATATATATTATGTATCATATTATATTTGTCTACAATTCTAGACATCGTGTCAGGGTCTGTGCTACGATCGAGTGGGACACCGTAATTTTTTGGTTATTTATTGGCATGTTTGGACCTAAGAATTCGTTACGGATTTTCCAACGGGGAAAGAGACCAGCCGTACTCCACTTAATGACAATTGGAATTGACGCATCGCAGGCCAACACTCAGCGGAAAGGCGACACCAGATTCGGGGAAAGATCCTTGAACAAAGGATCTTTGTGCAGTGTCCTACGAGACTTACATAAGAATATGCCGCAGTCAGTAGGCGTTGCACAATTTCTGTCAGGTTAATGATAGTTAATTAATAAGTTATATTTATAACAAGATATGAAGTAAGTTAAATAACAGTTAATGAAAACTACTCCTTAAAAATGGTCATAATTTTCATATTCTCATACATTCTAGGTGTATGTAACTTCGTAAGGATATTTTGATGATATTATCGATACATATGCAAATTCATTCGGAGGAACAAATTCGTCAGAATGCCAGAAATATTGTCTCTTAAATTTTGCACGTGTAACTTGCATTACTTCAAAATTTAATACAAATAAAGATTATGCATATGTTTGCCAATTATACCTACGGTAATTATAAAAAAACCAAGTATATTAAAAATTACGTTAATTAAGTTATGAAAGAAGTATCATTATTACCATTATGTATTTCATAAGAACGCAGAGTTTAATCACAGGTATTGCAATAACTCGCTCGCACGAACTTGTCCGATTCTTTCCGAACCCGCCCGACGAAGTCGAGCAGGCAGCCCGAAACTCTCGGGTAGCCCGAAACTATCGGGTAGCCCGAAATGCACGGGCCGCCCGAAACGCTCGGGCCGCCCGAAACTCTCGGGTAGCCCGATGTGTCATGAAGTATCGCGGGCCCGAATCGAGCCCGCCCGACTGTCTGCGACCCGACCCGACGATTCAGGCGCCCGACAATCGGGCGGCCCGCACATCCCTATTGTCGACAAATCGCGTGTAAATATACATCACAAGCTCGAACATCCTTCGGGATAATCACGAGCAATTAAACAAAGTTTCAAAAAAATTGGTTACTTGCGAACACATTTATGAGTAACAAATAATTCTCAGAAATTCAGAGATACTAATTATTTGAAAGCAATTGGAATGAATCCTTTTACATATATCAAAAGCTAGGTAGTGGAACTCGATCGGCGAATTTAAACAAAAATTGTGAAAGTTGCAAACTGGAAAATTTTGTCTCGTGTGTTTGAAAATTTGAAATGAAAGGAAAATTTTTATATCATTTTATATTCATTCTTATTGACATTCTTTCTATAAAAAATGAGATTTAATGCCTTCAGGTATAACTCGAAGTAAAAATATTCATGTGTTCGAGAGTCACGGTGTTCTTAAAAGTACCCTAAAAACCGTACAGTTCTTAGAAATGTAATTTCAAGATAAACGGCTTTAAAGTTTTCAACGATGGTCCTATAGCTTGTGATTTAGGTATACATTCGGTCCTATAACTTCCGCAATTTCGCAAATATTTACGTGAAATTTTTATAAAAGTGTTCACGAACAACGAGGCTTTTAAAGTCGATTCTTTCAAATTACCACTATAACCCCTTAAACGTGGAATTTGTAGCTTGTTTTCACAAAGTTGTCAATGCACGTGAATCACTGGATCACCGTTCGATGCGACCATTAAATTAGAGCAGATGTCGTTTTAATATCCGGGGGTTTAAAGTCCCATTGAAAATGATTAAGCATGAAATGTTCTAATAGCAGATAATTTGAAAATGTTTATAAATTGTGGTAGTATACGTTCTTTATATAAAGTTATTATGTTTTCAGGTCACGTTATGTACCAGAATTAAGTAAGTTTCGAACTCACACGAGAAGATATGAGATAAGGAACTACGTGAGAAACATGCAAATGGTGGAAATTCAGAGCAAATGAGGGAAGAATTTTTTACTATCTTAGTGTAGAAAATTTAGTAAGCATGCAATTAAACTCTGTATAGATTTCACGACGTTGATGGCTCGTGTAATTGTTGCGGCATTGGTTGAAATGGCCTTCTCGTTTACTTAACTGATATAATGAGCCAATTTTGTATACGCGTAACAGCTAAATTTTTATGTTTTATTTGTACAGTACTTAATCGTATCGCCTGGCGATATTTGGCTGCAGTTACTCACCTTAAATCCTCGCCTTAATTTCGAGGATGCGATGCGATCATTCAAGATAACTATCGTGCTGAGTCGTCCATCACCCCTGCCGTACGATGAATTCCGGACTGTTCCACTGGATTCAGTACTCTCGACTGTAACACGGATTTGCTTCGATCAGGCTACCGAGAATAATGCTGGGTCCAAATGCGCCGGTCGAGTCCGCAATTTAATTTTACAAGTCGCATGCCGGAACTTGTCGCGAAGTCGTTTACTGAATGAGAATTGAGCAATAGTTTTTAATGGAAAAATCTCATTCGGAAATGACGAGGAACATCGTCGTATGCGTCAAGCACAACACGTCTGCATCGATTTAATGAAAACTAATTTTGGCGTGATCGATAATACGGTAGTATTTGTTGGTGTTGTTGCAATATCCACGACCATCGACGATTAAATTCAGAGTGATTGAATGTTATTGTCGATAAAATATTGACGCTCAAACAATGAAAAATTGAAATAGTTTATTATCTGGCGTTTCTAGTCTCCGTTCTCGGATTGTCCGTTGTAACGACGGGAGTTGATCGAACATAGTGTGTATTTATCTAAAAATCATAGTTTATAACGGACTACAAGTTATGCTGCGGCGGGTAGTAGCATTGCCTATAGCACCGAGTTTCTAACAGTTTAACGCAGTTTCCGTCTCATAATTGCGTCAAGTTGCATGACAATGTGAGACAGTAACTGCTCGTTACTTCAATGTTAATATCATTTTGAGAATTACCGTGTTAAAGTGTTTGGCGAGCAAGAATTTGAATTTAGGTATATTGATATAATTTATATTTAATTTTTGAATTTATAATTTGAAGTTAAGTATATTTTGCGATTAATATAATACATTTGAATTTAAGTATACTAATTAACAGTCTAGTGGAGAGCTGTCTGCCCGTACGGGCAGCGATTTTCTCGCCCTGGGCATACACAGAATGGCTGGCTTACTCGAAGCCTTGTCACAGCTACGTGGCTAGCCATGGCCACGGCCTACCCCCACTTCGCTAAGTTACTTGCCCGTAGCTGTGCCCACCAGTATTGCCAGATCAAGACTTGAGTCCCCACTCTAACTTCCCCTTCCACCGTACTATTCCCCACGCTTCCGCCGCGGTCCGGTCACGTGACGCGTTCCGCCTCTGGTACTGACAGAGAGAGGGTAACTTTTTCCCCTCAATTCATGCTCCCTTCTCTCATCCGGCGACACTGGTGCCCACGGGCATCTAGTCTAGTAACAACAGTGAAAATTGCATTTTTTAAATCGAAAACCTATTTCACCTGAACTCGAGTAGAAATTCCAAACATGTCCGCGACAACTTTCAAGCATATTGTCCCACTATGACGAAACAAAAGTGTACAAGTACCCGATTCTAATGTTCACGGTTTACGACTTATGGCACTGTTACGAGCTCGGTAGCTAACTTTGGCAGTAACGCTCGTGCCGAGTCGTGGGAAACGATCGTAAACATTTTCGATATACTTACGACGCCGTTGACAGGTGGATGTTTGTCGTATTTCCTCTCGTAATCCGCGCCAAAGTTCTGCGCCGATTAACCAGTAGGCGACGCTCATTATGATTAAAGGGATCAGCAGCAAGGTTCCATCCAAAAACAAATTGACGGCGAGCTCGGTGCCCACAGTCGGCCATTCTTCTCGACATCTGTGTCTTCCTGAAAAACAAGAGAGAAATACCGAACGCTTACGTTTTTTAATTGTTATTCGTGGACCCAGTGTCCACAGTCAAAGAAACTGAACGTGGGTTTTACGCGTCCATGATGAAAATGGCTAACCAAACTGTGAATGCATTAGTTGATATGAACACTGTTGTCGTGGATTTGTCGTGGAAAAAAGATTTGTCCCCCACCCTTCCCCTTCTACGACGTTATTCCCCTACTTTCTGGTGGCAAGCATCCCGACGCTTCCGCCACGGATCGGTCACGTAACGCGACGCGCGCACCCAATTCGCGTTGCGTCTGCGACTGCGTCGTGACTAGCCTGGTAATGACGGAGAGGGGGTAACTGTATTCTCCTCAAGTATCAATTCCCCTGACAAAAGATTACCAGGAGATTTATAGTAAACAAACAAAATTAAAAAAACACGGAAGCTGATATTGTTTGAAGATATAACGATTCATATTTATCTGAATTTTACGTAACTAAATATATTTTCATGGATATACATATTAAAACTTCCGCGATGAAACAAATTCATACCTCCACGTAAACTTTGCAGATTTGAGACAATCAGCATAGGCGTGCCCCATATAAGACTAACTATCCACACTATAGCGATCATTTTGTAAGCGTGGAACTTGGTTTGCCAGCGCCTTGATTCCAGCGTTTTGCAAATAGCGAAGTACCGTTCCAATGAAATTGCGACGAGAGTCCAGACTACTACGGACACCGACACAACTGCAATCAAGAAATAATACAGCTGCAACGAAAATATTCACACTCCCCTTAAACAGGAACAATTGTTTTCAAAGTGGACCGAACGACTTCAGTCTGTGCGTGACGTTGGAAGAATCAGATTACTAAATCAAGTGTACAAAATTAATGAAAAATTCCTGTTGCTCAAGATTGCGAATGAAAATGAAAAGGTCACGACTTTTAACTATTTCGTCCGACCCTATAATGAAAATCTAGAACACACCTTTTGTCAGTCTAAATTACAATACATGCGCAAAGTTTCGTCGAAATTGATTAACGTAAAAATGGCAAAAAAATGAAAAAAAATTTTCAATTTCTGATTCTAAAGACAGTACCGAGAATGCTTTTAGGTATTGTGAGAGTTCAACAATTTTAACAAGTGAGATTAAGGTAAGGCATCCAATTACTGTGGGGGTGCTGATTACTTTGCTTATATTAATTATACTTATTTTCAAAGTATAATGAATATTGAAAAAGAGATATTAAACTTCTTATTTATCAATTAAAAATAAGTATAATTAATATAGGCAAAGTAATTGGCACCCCCACAGTAATTGAGTCCCGTTTTCTGTGTCATGGGATTCACAATCAAATTTCCGGAATTCTCAGTGCAAGTTAAGAACTGAAAATCGTGGCGTGTGTTCATTTTTTAAAAATGTAAATATACCGGTATTCCTTAAAGTTGCAAAATTTTTTATATCAATGCTACGCGGATTGTCTTTCTCATCTGGGAAATCATTAACGACAAGGGAGTTCTAATGAAAAATTCGCTATTGCATGCAGCCTTCTTTTTTTGTCACAGGCTGTTCGTTCAAACATTCGTTCGTGACAGCACACTTCACAGTGTATATTCCAATTTATCCTTCTCGCGTGTAGATATAGCGGAGAGATAGCAACTAAAATTTCCGTTATATTTGAACTGGCAATTGTTTTCCACTAATTCTGTTTGCAGTACGATGCCCGCGGATGTTTTTTGCGGATTTCAAACGTAAACAATCTATCTGAACATTTTGTAAACATACTTTTGTCTGTCAAAATACAGTCTGTTACAGAGAAGTGTGGACACGATCTCCTCGTAAACAATTAATCCTTTTTATAAACATTTTTATAAGTACACTTGGCTAACTCTCAGACAATAGATACTTTTCACAATATTTTTAAAGTATACTGTCGGAGATCGTTCTTGTAGATTAATTAATTTATATTAAGCTTTTGTTGTTACTCGTGTAACATTCATTTACTTAGCATACAGTAAGTAATTAAATTCCGATTTTGATACTCTGTAGGTTAACCTTCGGATTTCTGTCAGTTCTAGGCCTATGGGTCATTTCTGACCCACGCCGATATTTCGCCACAGCTTCCTTTCGATATAAGGCGATTGCTCGGGACCGGATTTCGTCGTATTGCGGATGAAGAAGGAGAAGAGGGGATAGCGATTTTCTTATTTCGAAATAAAAAGCATCGTCTTATATCGGAATAAAATTGTATATAATGACGGTCGCAGTAATTATGCGACCAATATTCTCAATTAGCGATTATTGCTATAAATCTAGGCATACTTTCAACTAACTTTCATTGAACAAGATACTCGCTGTATAATTATGAAAAAATGTGTAAGATGAAATGTAAAACATGTGCATGATGTAAATAAAATTTATACTATTATTAACTAGCCATCTTATTTGAATTGTAGTATTTCTGATAATACACCCGACACTACAAACAGATATCTCTTATCATTTATGGCTTTGATTGTTACCGGTGGTGCATCTAGGTATGAGCAGTTTATTGTTGCACGTGACCGATGCTTCATAGTGTTTTTATCTACTATTGCTGCATTCCCACGTGCTCCGCGTTATAGGCGATTCCTATCGTGAATCGTATAACCTAGTAGCTTGATTTAGTGTCTAGTAGTTAACTGTATCTCTGGTGTGGACATTATGGTTTACTGTATGCAGAGCGTTGATATTTCAGATTGCAAACGTATTTTGTGTAACGGTTAATTCCGATTCAAGAGAACTTTATGCTTTCCCTTTGCGATTCACAAGGGACGATGGTGTGCAGTAATTTACATCGTGCAAGTTTATATCAAATTTATATCATGACAAAATATTATTCGACTGTGGAGTTTTCTGTAAAATAAACATTTTCTGTGTCAATTACTGGAAACAGAAGATTCATAAAAACGTATATTAACTCCAATGTGTACAAAACAATGTAACCAGTTTTAAATTGTTCTAATATTTATTCATTTTGGTCATAATGTCTAGTCGTCTCAGTAATTGTTTTAACAGTAGTAACAATAGCAGTCGTGATTCAACAATATAACTTCGATTAATGTAATTCAATAATTTTTTCAGTGAATTATGCAGTGAAGTATTGATATAAATATTTGTAGAAATTCAGTACTGTATTTTACAGTTCCTATTTTACTCGAGTACGGTGCTTCGCTTTCCTTGCTTTATTTCCTGCTTTCACGAATTTATTCTGCGTTAAAAGGAGGTGTGGCAAGGTTTAAACAATTGGTCTCGGCAAAATGTGGGTCAAAACAAAGTAGGATACAGAACCACATTTACAGAGTTAACTATGATGCTTCGTGTTGTGTTGGGCTGGAGCGCTAAAGTATTTTAATCTTCGTTCGAGGATAAATCTACCTAGCGGAGGTGAACACGCCTGAGATGGGCGGATAGTACTCTTGTATAGAGCTTTTTGCAGCTTGAGAGATTCACGCTTCACTCCACCGAATTAATTCTGTTGCGAGAGCAACAAGAAATCCTACGAACCCCACCGGTCTTCCGTTCCCTCCAGGCGATATACCTGGAAGGGATATTCAAAATGTAAAAGGCGCATGCGGAGCGGCTGCGAAACTGACCGTTTATATTTTTTATGACTACTGCAATCCGACAATTCCGATTCCCTAAAACGACCGAACCCAGACCTGTCCCAATAAATCATACCACTGACGACCGAAGACTTTTCCCACTCCTCAACCTAAGATCCGTTAAACACACCCACGTCCAATTGCAAAAGGGCAACAGTTCCCCCACCTAACCCATCCTCCACCAATCACCAAAAAACCAAGGTGACGACGGACGCACACGACGAGACAGTCAGACAGAAACCAAAAAGTCAAAACGAAAAAGGGACAGGCGAACTCCCACATCTATAACGCGAATAAATATATTTGTCAAAACGCGAACCACGAGAAGTGTTTTCCTTCCCCATCTTTAAAGGTGCTCAATATCAATTCAAATATTGAGAAGAAGGCAACGACCAACTATTCGAGGCCTTCGTATACATAAATTGGTCCTTCGAGCCGGATCACTGTTGGAAAACTGCTGATCCACAACATCGCATCAGTGCCAAGGAGGATTGCAAAGTCGCTAGTGACGTGAGCGCTACCTTTGCATCACCAAGGGACAACATCACAATCGGCTGTACAGAAGTACAGCATCAACAAAGCAGCGAGAGGATTCAGTGACGCCTGAAGCATCACATCCGACGACTGCAGTCATCAGGATCATCGCCGCCGAGGAAGCGCAGCGGGATCCTCAACACTCCATCGAAACATCAGCCGCATCCAATCACGGAAGCAGCAACAACGACAACACTCGAAAGAAGACATCACCTGTGGAAGCAACCACATCAGACAAACGCGTAACGAGAACATCGATAATCGTAAGTCACTAATAAAAGTATCGCCTGTCCTATCTAATATCTCGATCCGCCGTCATACCTCGACTCTGATTAGCATGGCGACCTCTAAGGAATTAAGCGAATCCGACCTCGTTAGAAAACGCGCTACGATGAAATCAAAGATAACCACGTTTCGTAAATTCATAGCGGAATGTAATCGATCGGAAAGTACCACGATCAATCAGTTACGGACGCGAATCACAAAAATACAAGAGGACTTTAAAACGTTCGATTCGATTCAAGAAGCATTAGAATTGTTGGCGGGACCGGAAATATTTAAGACGCGATTAGAAGAACGTGCACAGTTCGAACACAATTATTTCGAAGTAATCGCAGAAGCACAGACTATCGTCGATAACGCAACGAAGCAATTCGAAAAATCGGTAGCAAGGAGCACAGGGTCCCCAGTAGATGACGATGAACAATCTGACAATGAAACTAACGTAAAATTGCCTACATTACATTTACCTAAGTTCTCCGGATCGTACGAAACATGGCCAGGTTTTTGCGACACCTTTAAGTCAGCGGTACACGAAAACCCTCGATTTCGAGACGCGCAAAAATTAATGTATCTGCGCTCATGCCTGACAGGTAAAGCAGCAGAAAAGGTAGAATCATTAGAGACCACCGCAGCCAATTACAAGGTAGCGTGGGACATTTTAGAAAAGAGTTACAATAATCCCACCGCGATCGTAAACAGTAGAGTAAAGTCGTTTTTTGAATTACCTCTTGTTAATAGAGCACAACCAAATTCCTTACGCGAGCTGTTAGATAAGGCCAATAAACATTATCGCGCGCTAGAGGCCTTAGACAAGCCGTTCTTAGAGGCCTTTCCGATATATGCCATTACCTCAAAATTAGACGAGCAAACGCGTCTAAAATGGAAAGAACGTACACAGGGGAAGACATCTCCGACCGTTAATGAGCTCTTAGAGTTTCTCCATAACCGCTGCCAATTGCTAGAAGAGACGCAACCAGAAACAGGTAGAAAACCGTATCAATCCGTACAACGCGCACCACACAATCCGTACAATCATTCGAAATCGTCACTCGCGTATCCAAGCAGCGTAGCATTTAATTGTATCTGCAATATATGCAAGGGAAGTCATTATACGCAATATTGCCCAAAGCTCGTAAGCATGAATGTGGACCAACGAATCGAATTAATACGGAAGTCGGGACTCTGCCATAACTGTCTTCGGTCGAATCACGCGACCAAAAACTGTAAGGCAACCGCATGCAAAAAATGCAAGGGTAAGCACCACACGATGTTACACATAGACAATCAAGAATCGAACCAACTATCGCTATCTCCAACTACCACGCTCAGTACGATAAATTCACCATCGGAGGTACTTTTGTCGACCGCATTGATTCACATTGCAGACGAGAACGGCACCCTCCATACATGTCGCATCTTACTAGATTCAGGATCACAATCGCATTTCCTTACGGATAATATAGTCACCAAACTCGGTCTCCAACGCGATGCAATAAACATTCCAGTAACCGGCATCAATCAAATCACGTCAACAATCAACACGTCGGTTAGCACTACGATACAATCGCGCATGAGTCTGTTTTCTGCAAAATTAAACTTCTTGGTAGTTCCCCGGATCAGCGGTTCCATCCCCAATCAAGCGATACGCGCCGCGGAACTAAAAATACCTGCGAACATACGACTAGCAGATCCCAACTTTCATAAACCTTCGCGAATTGATGGCTTGATCGGAGCTGAACTATTTTATAAATTGCTCGCAATCGGTCAAATCGCTCTCAGTAATACGTCTGTTATCTTGCAAAAAACCAAATTGGGCTGGGTAGTATCGGGCAACCTACCGACATCAAATAAATCAAACCCTCAGGTTTGTAATTTAGCCTTAGAGTCGCTTCACGAACAAATCGCGAAATTTTGGGAAGTAGAAAACGGTCCTCAACGATTACTCCGATCTGAGGAAGAGTCAGAATGCGAAAAACGATATATAGAAACAACTACCCGTAATAAAGAAACGGGCAGATATACCGTTGGACTTCCCTTCAAAACGGGTACCATGAATCTCGGCAATTCGTACAACGTAGCCTTGAAACGGTTTTACAGCTTGGAACGGTCACTTAGCCGGAACCCTCAATTAAAATCGCTATACACAGAATTTTTAAGGGAATACGAAGAGTTAGGGCACATGACCGTAGCCCAGGTCTGCGCACCAGATGACGGTTACTACCTACCGCACCACGGGGTAATAAAAGGCAATAGTCTAACGACAAAACTCAGGGTTGTATTCGACGCCTCCTGCAAAACCTCGACAGGTATATCGCTGAATCAGACACTTATGACTGGCCCCACTATCCAAGGGGATTTATTTTCCCTGTTGATTCGGTTTCGGTCACACGTTTATGTACTTACTGCAGACATCGCAAAAATGTATCGGCAAATAGAAATAGACCCAGACGATTGCAAATATCAAAAAATCTTGTGGCGAGAAACTTCTGATCAGCCCATAAAAACATACCGTTTAAAAACAGTAACGTACGGAACATCGTGCGCCCCATTCTTAGCCATCCGAACGTTGCATCAATTAGCAAAGGACGAAGCCGCCAATCACCCACTAGCGGCAGACATACTTCGTACAGACTTTTACGTGGACGACTTACTAACAGGCGCGAAAACATACGAGGACGCGATCAAGATCCGAGAAGAAATCACAACTCTCTGTTATAAAGGAGGATTTCAACTCAGACAATGGGCATCCAATGTCCCTGAGTTAATTGACGGTCAGCAAGACAAATGTGAGGATGCTCATCTCAATTTAGATCTCGACAATACAGTAAACGCGTTAGGTATACAGTGGAATGCACGAGAAGACGTAATAAATTACGCGAACAAAGAATTCACATTAACAAGACGCATTACAAAGCGCTCTATATTATCACAAGTAGCACAGTTATTCGACCCCCTAGGACTGCTAGCGCCGATCATAATTCGAGCAAAAATGCTTATGCAAGAGCTATGGGCAATTAAGCTAGATTGGGACGAATCAGTACCCGTAGAAATCTATACAAGGTGGATTAATTATTGCCAGGACTTAACACACGTCAAAGGGGTCAACATAGCGCGTAAAGTAGTAATCGATAATTACGCCTCACTACAACTCCACGGATTCTGTGATGCTAGTGAGCGAGCATACGGAGCATGTATCTACATAAGATCGCAGAACGATCAGGAGATACAAACGCAATTATTATGTGCCAAATCACGGGTTGCACCTCTAAAAACATTAACGCTACCACGACTCGAGCTGTGTGCAGCACATCTACTAGCAAATTTATTTAATAACGTCTTGAGCAGTTTACATCATTTACAATTTAAAGAAATTAAATTTTGGACAGATTCAACAATAGTGCTAAATTGGATAAATTCGTCACCTCATGCTTTAAAGACCTTTGTTTCCCATCGAGTAGCGGAAATTCAAACAATCACAAATAAATACGAATGGCGACATGTTCCGTCAGGCGACAACCCAGCGGACGTAGTATCTCGAGGCTTAACGACCATAGAATACCTAGAAAACAGATTATGGCATTTCGGACCGGTGTGGTTGTCGGCCGAAGGAAATCAATGGCCAATTACAAAATTAACCGCAGTGGAAATTCCAGAACTGCGCCCCCTGAAGGCATTCATCACCCAAAAAACAGAGTACGAAATACTACGTCGATTTTCATCGTTTGTAAAACTAAAACGTGTCATAGCATATTGCTTGCGATTTCGGACTAACAGCTCACGTAAGGAACGGGTTTCGACTGGGCTCACAGCAGATGAGTTAAACAAGGCCGTATTGCGTATAATAAAGCTCACTCAACAGGAAGGATTTAGTAAAGAAATTCACAACATCATTAAACAAAACGATAGCAGTAGCTCATTATCCCCGTTAACTCCATTCATAGATAAGGATGGATTATTGAGAGTGGGAGGTCGGCTGGCGCATTCCAAACTAACATATTCGGAGAAACATCCGTTGTTACTACCCAAGGGACATCATGTCACAAACTTAATTATAAAGCACCATCACTTGCAAAACTTTCACAGCGGAACCCAAACGACCCTCCACTCGATTCGACAAAAATACTGGATTCCGGGCGGTAGAAATGCGGTGAAGCATAATATTCATGCTTGCGTTACCTGTCGGCGCGCCAAACCTATCACATTAGATTACCTGATGGGGGATCTCCCGAAGGGTAGAGTCAATTACACACGACCATTCTTACATTCAGGCGTTGACTTTTGCGGGCCAGTATTCATTAAGGAGAAAACGAAACGAAACCGGGGGAAGGAAAAAGTATACCTGGCTATTTTCGTATGCTTTGCCACAAAGGCGGTCCATATAGAAATAGTAACCGATTTAACTACCGAAGCTTGCCTCGCAGCGTTACGTCGATTCTTTGCTCGTAGAGGAAAAAGCGCTCATATTTACTCGGACAACGCAACAAATTTTGTTGGTTCCAAACGAGAATTACACGAATTGTACGCGTTTGTAAGGTCTCAATCGACAAATAGTAACATCGCAAACACTCTAGCCAACGAAAACATACAGTGGCACGTTATTCCACCACGGTCCCCGCACTTCGGAGGACTCTGGGAGGCGGCCGTAAAATCGTTAAAATTTCACATGACGCGAGTAATAGGTGAAACCCTACTATCGTATGAGGCGCTGCTAACCTATGTCAATCAGATCGAGGCCATTCTTAATTCCCGACCGCTTACACCTCTGTCCTCCGATCCAAACGATCTCTCCGTCCTGACACCTGCACATTTCCTAATAGGCGATACGTTAACAAGTGTACCCGATTACAACTGGACAGAGGTCCCATCTGGTCGATTGTCATCGTGGCAACATGTTCAGAAAATGCGACAACACTTTTGGCGACGTTGGAGTAAAGAGTATCTACACGAACTCACCACACGCAAAAAATGGCATGCTCGTAAACCGGAACAAGTAGACATAGGCAGCATTGTTATCGTACGCGACGACAATTTACCAGCGATGCGATGGACCTTAGCGAGAATAATACAACTTCACCCGGGAGAAGACAATATTGTTAGAGTCGTTACGATACGAACTGCGAACGGTGAATACAAAAGATCACTGAAATGTCTAGCACCCTTGCCGATTTAAGATATAAGCTATATTTGTATTATATTATAAACAGTCATAAAGCGTTATATATACTAGTCATATAAGATAGTCAACAACCATAGCATAATTATATATTACGTAGATTAAGAAGGAGTACATTAAGTATAACGCGTTGTAAACCGTCGTAGCAGCCTTAACAATAATTGAACACAATTGTTCAAGGGGGGCGGCATGTTGCGAGAGCAACAAGAAATCCTACGAACCCCACCGGTCTTCCGTTCCCTCCAGGCGATATACCTGGAAGGGATATTCAAAATGTAAAAGGCGCATGCGGAGCGGCTGCGAAACTGACCGTTTATATTTTTTTATGACTACTGCAATCCGACAATTCCGATTCCCTAAAACGACCGAACCCAGACCTGTCCCAATAAATCATACCACTGACGACCGAAGACTTTTCCCACTCCTCAACCTAAGATCCGTTAAACACACCCACGTCCAATTGCAAAAGGGCAACAGTTCCCCCACCTAACCCATCCTCCACCAATCACCAAAAAACCAAGGTGACGACGGACGCACACGACGAGACAGTCAGACAGAAACCAAAAAGTCAAAACGAAAAAGGGACAGGCGAACTCCCACATCTATAACGCGAATAAATATATTTGTCAAAACGCGAACCACGAGAAGTGTTTTCCTTCCCCATCTTTAAAGGTGCTCAATATCAATTCAAATATTGAGAAGAAGGCAACGACCAACTATTCGAGGCCTTCGTATACAAATTCTATTACAGAGACAACGACATTAACACTAAATCTACGGGGCGCCGAAAGCAACTATTTCACTTTAGAAAAGTGCGAACGAACGAATTTACCGATTTTCACAATATACGTCTGAAGAAAGAAATTTGTTGAATAATTCCCCATAAACTGGAGACCCGATTACTGTGCCTATATTAATTATTCTCATTTTTTAAGCCTACTTATGTGAAAAAATCATAAACAGATATGAGAGAGGTTCAATGTGAGGATCATTTACGTCATAACATCCGCAAACTACATTCGACAAACGAAACTTACACGATAAATGTCATCAAATGAATCTCTCTTTGAATTCACTTTACCAAATCCAACGAAGTGAACTTTTCTTGAGAATTTTCTTGCTTCCTACGCTGAAGTACACGTCTCTTTTGTTTATCCCAATCTCCCGAACATGTTTGCCCACTTCCCATAATCCACGAAAACCCAGTATTCGACGGAAGAAATGAAATGACAAATATTGCCTCCATTTTTCGTCCTCGAAACTGATCGTTTGCGTCGTCGCGGCACCTAAAGGAGGGCGTGCGAATATGTTCGTTGGCTGCACTCGTCCGAATTGACGCATAATCCGTGAATTCGTTGTCGACATTTGTTCGGGGTGCGACGGTAAACCTTCGAAGTTTCGGAGTTTCCGAAAACAGCTAATTTTCCTTATGTTACATTTCGGGTAGTGCAAAGCTGGAAAGACGGCTTGCGGCGTGGCACCGGGGCAGGGGGAGACATTTCACTGCGAGACCCTTCGAAGTTCGTTATTCGTCCTGTAGGAAACGATAGATCGCGTCGGGGGATCCAAGTGGAAACACAAATAATGAGTGAAACAGAGAGATAGCGAATAACGAGCCAACGCAAGTCGCTTAGAGAGCACCGATGACAAACGAAATACTTTACGGTTGCACTAGTTCACTCGCGCTGAACGTGTCTTCTTTGATCGTGGTTGTAGCAAAGTGCTAACTAACCTGATTCGTTGGTGTTCGCGTTCGAGCCAATTATCAGAAACGCTTCACCGCTAGTATCTCCGTAACTGTCGTATCGTCGGGCATGTCGAGCGACAGTTATGTTAGAGGTGTTACGTTCCTTGTAGTGTGTCGAACGTAGAGTAGGTTAGCGATTGAGGAAAGGAAGAGGGACCGAAGTTAGACGCTTCGACCCTCTGCTTCTCTATCTCCTCCGCTGGCCGACCTTTGTCTAGCCCCAAACATAAATCGCTTGTTACACGAGTAACTGTGATCGTGACTATATCGTGTTTGGTGTCGTTTTAATTAGAAAAACGAGACGAACACGGCGCTAGAAGTTTCATAAAAAAAAAAAGTAAAAAATTAGAGGAGTTGCAATCTTTTGCTTCGCTCGCATTAGTGCGAGTCTCACACTTACAGTGGCCGGGATAAAATTTGAACAGTTACGGTAGAGATGTTTGGGACAGTCACCAGATTTATCAGCGTGAAAATTAGTTTTCATGTCCAGACAAATAAATCCAGACATCGAGTATATTTAAAAAGAAAAAAAAACAGAGACAAATTTGATGTCCCATATGAAATATGAAAAGCGAAAAGTCCGAAAGTTGACCGGGTCTCATTGTCATTCGTTTCAGGTCAGGTTCACATCTGTGAACGCTACAGCGCACACGAGTCTAAAATTCCCTTGAACTTCAGGGCTTGAGAGGATCGATTTTATGGGGAGACGCACATCGCAATGGGCGACGAACCGTTGAGCTGTGCACGTGAATGTTCGTGCTCACATCGCGCCATAGAGTATAGAGAAACTCGATGGGACGTGTGCTTGATTTATATGTCTCCCGTCTATTAATTCATTTGAGCGTTTCAAAATAGATGAGAAAGTCCGTCACTGTCTTATAGAAAATTGTTTGAGAATGTAACGTACAGCGGAACCAAAAATGACTCGACCACTGAACTTCCGGTTCTCGAGAAATTGTCCATATTTGAACATATGATTATTTTTTTTAACTGCACTCAAACAGCATATTAAATATTTTCACAACCGAAGGACACAGGAGGACCATCTTATACACCGGTACAGGTTGAACCGTTTTTTTTTTTTTTTAGAAAATAACTGTTTAGTCTCGTCAAAATGACTACACTGCATCCCGTTAGATACTCGTTTACAAAGTTTCAAGGTGATATTCGGTCTTTTTATAGATGAACCTCTTAGCTGGCGTTCGGAAGTGGTCGACAAACATAAAAGAATACAGTGCTTTTTCAGGTAATACGATTTCCCTTGTACGTTGATTTTTTTTTCTTGAAAAACGACTTTCGTTCCGTATCAATGTACAGGGTATACCAAAATTATGTGTAAAAACTATCCGAGTGAATTCTGCACCTTCACAAAATTACGTGCACAATTGTCCTTGATCGGTTTTTTCAAGGTCAAATTTTTTATTGCAGCATCGTAATCTACTCATCGAGAGGATAAAAGGTTTCAAAGAAAGTATATGCCTCGAGTCAATCGTTTTCTTAAAAAACGACTCTAGAGTTTGGTGGACTTTTTTATTCCATATGTCTACAGAGTGTCCCAGAGTGGTGTAAGCGTGCAGGGGATGATTCTACATGAGAAAATAAGTCGGAGATATAGGATAATTTTTTTTCATTCGACGCCTCGTTTCCCGGAAATTGAAAATTCTGCGGGCGCGAGTGTTATTGAACAGGAATCGTCTGATGCGTTTGATCACGATCTGCTAATTCTACTTCGTAAAAACGCAGGCCACGCGAGCTTGTCGGACAGTAAAAATCTAGTTTAGCGGAAAATACCGGAAACCAGTAGCACAATTCGTAAGCGTCCGTGTGGTTTGTGAAAACAATAGAGGGACCTTCTCTGCAGATTCTCGAGTACCATGAAATTCGAGGATTTCGTTCCGACTATTGGATACGGCAGTCGGCGCGAGTTGACGCGCACGAAGAGAAATACACGAGGACACTTTTTACTGTCGCATATTTTCGTCTATGCTGCATTTAATTTGTATTTTATGGCATTCCCCTAAACTGTATTTTGGCGCAGCCGACGACACGACAATTACGGAGATGCTACTGTAAATTGCGATTTGATTCCGAATAGATAAACATTAATTTTTCTGCGGAAAGTCCGAGAATTAATTTGTATAATTAACAGTTCGGTTAAGAAGCTTGAATAGGATAAGGGATCCATTTACTGCGGGGTAACAATTACCGTGTCTATATTAATCATACTTATTTTAAAATAAAAATTTTGTAATTTAATATCTCTTTTCCAATGTTCATTATTCTTTAAAAATAAGCATACTTAATATAGTGCGCAGTAATTGGTACCCTCACAGTAATTGGGTTCCTTACCCTAGTATCCGTAACTCGGGTTTCCGAATTTTGGAATCAGTACCGGGAAAGAAACTAATCGATCTGGCAGTTTAAGAATTTAGTAGCCTAATAAAGTTCTTTACCTTGACTGTGAAAGCACGCACTGAGATCACGGCGGCGCTTAAATTTTGTTTTCATGCCCGGGATCGACGCAGGTATCTACGCCGGAAGCTCGATCACGGCGGATCGTATCTCTTGCTCAACCGATTTTCTAATCTATTTCTACGGTAAGTGATTTTGCTCTGTGGAATTTTCTCTCTCACTCCCTATTCGGCCAGATGGCCACTTAACGGGGAATCCACGGAAATCTCACATTTCCTTCTCGCTACGTAACTTACATTAGTTCCCTCCACTGAATACCTGAACTGCCCGAGAGAAAGATACCATTGGCAAGGATAAAAGATATCATTTAATTCAAAGAACTTTTTCTTGTCTCCTGCGACGATAATACTGGTCGGTATTAAATTGTACTACGTATCACATACACTGGATGGATCACCGCCAATTCTTTCGAAACTTGCGGTGCAGTGCTATTGCAATTTATTTTGCATGATTGATACGTGCGAGGTAATGAATATAGTGACGAATGTTTAATGTAAAATTGTCATATGCAATATTATTATTGATTCCTCCGGCTACGTTACACCTTGTTATATTTATTATAAATAATTATAAAACTATTCGAAATAATCCTGGTTCGACCATTCAAATAAAAAATCATCTTAAATAAACAATAAAAATTCCGCAAATTTTATTTTGACGATCTAACGCATGAAATATTTTAAGAATTCTGTGTAAATAAATGACACAATAGTGTATAATATAAATAATTCCAGTGATTCTCGAGTCGGAAGTTTGAAACTTTGAACGATTTTTGCACCTCTTTATAAGAGGAGTATTTTTACTGAAAATACATCCGAGTCTCTTCGTTTTAACTGTTTTCGAAATACTCGTTCAAAGTTCCATGGTATTCCACTTCTTCTCCACAATGTTAGGCTCTGCAGGCTTTCTTTGAGAAAACTAATTAATTAGAACAGAACTGGTGTAACGATGTAAATAGTTCCTAAGAGTGCCGTCTGCTTCGTATGAGTCAAACAGTTTCGCAGACGGTCGAGGAGGAGCGCAACAAACACCAGATTTACGAGGAGAGTGATAATTTAAAGAAAATATTTGAGTTGAAATTAAACGTGGACGACACGAGAACGCTCGTTACGTACGAAGAACTCCTTAACTAAAACCGTTTTATCCGATAAAATGATGTTCACAGTTCTCCATCTAATTCTGTTGAATAATTGCAAACGTTTGTACCCGGTTTTCAGAGACTTCAAGATCTTCTTTGGAAAAAAACCACGTAATTTACACAACAAACAAATCTACCAGCTTGTAAAACGTTGGGAGACAATTGCAAAAAATAGTGGTGACTATGTAATTAATTAATAGAACCATTATTTGAAAATCAATGGCTTGTGTTTTAATTTCAAACCGGACGCGACATTTTCAGTCGATTTTTCGACATTTTTGGGACTCGCCGTACACTCATTATTAAATAGAAAAAGAAATGATAGGTAATTATGCAGTTCAGCGGATTTTCTCAATGTTTGTTACTTTGCTATCGTTTTACTATCTGTTCCGTCACAAGACGAAAACAAACATCTGGGTGGCAGACTTCGGCCTACCTCCAGTCTACCACGTTTGTAATGCACTAGCATTTATGGTAGCGGCCCGGGACAAAATTTACAACACCCTACCGGGCCCAGGTTTATAACGCCTTTCCGGACCCATCGAGTGAGGGTACCACGCGGCCACCTCGGCACAAGGTCACCCTCCCTCTGGCAATGGTAGGCGTCAACCAATCACGAACAAATTAGAAGACAGAGATTCTTAGACCCCACCCACACCGAGACTAGCTGCAAGGAGACAAGAGACGACAAGGCCAGTCAACCAAGTAGCCTCGAAAAAACCACTACTCCTCCGAGCAACCGTAGAGTCGTAGTCCACCACCAAATCCGCGTATTTCTTTTTATTTCTTCGGCTCTGTTAATGTCAGAGTCGAAAGTGCAAACCGACACGCACAAGAGTGTTCCTTGCAACAGCTGCACCACTCAAAAGGTGCACGACTAAACATTGGTCCTTCGAGCCGGATCCACCCTTGGAGCGACGGTTCACCACCAAGGCGGAACGGTCCAGTGTCCAAGAGCGGATTCATCTTCCCAGCATCCACCAAGGAGCTACAACGGGAACTACAACTTCGACAACTCTTCCCAGCATCCACCAAGGACGTACAACGGGAACTACAACTTCGACAACTTTCCCCGGCATCCACCAAGGATCTGCAAAGGGAATTCCATTTTTGGCAAGCCTTCCCGGCATCCACCAAGGAGCTGCAAAGGAAGCGTCAAGTGGACAGTTCATCCCAACGGAGACCAACAACGTCACATTGGGAGGCCTACTACAACCCCTGGACGACGGTTCTACGCTCACCAACTACAAGCTGCGGAGATCGGTGCAAGATCTGCCCAGGTAAGAGGTTGACTCATCTATCCTTCTCTTTCCTCTGATTCCATACTACCCGCCGACAATCTCAATTACAATGGCCGACACTATGAAACGGCTTGTCAGACAACGAGGTTCGCACAAGGCTCAATTAACGCGATTAGTTAACAACGTACGTTCGTTCGACGATGCTGAAGATGTAGATATGTTAGATCAGTTTCAAAGGAGATTAGAAGAAATTTCGTCTAATTTTGCCGCGACACAACTAGAAATCGAATCCCTAGAAGATAATTTGGACAACGAAGACATTCGCCAAGAGTTTGAGGGAAACTATTTTGAATGCAGCAGAGAAATCCGCAAAATTAGACGCACGTTAAGGCCACCGGGAATCAATGCCAACAACCCCACAAATAGTAATACAGCGGTGCCCTTTAACATCAATACACAAAGTATTCTACCCAAAATTCAAATTAAGCCATTTGATGGTAACTTAGCAGAATGGAATAGTTTTCGCGACATGTTTACCGACTTAGTGCACAACAACAACTCGCTTCCAATAGTGCATAAATTCCATTTATTAAAATCTTATTTAAGGGGTGACGCGCTTGTAATAATAGAATCTCTAAATTCTACCGAGGAGAACTATGTCGTAGCATGGAATCTGTTGCAAAGGAGGTTTAACAATCCGCGGAAAATAATACAAGCTCACATTCGAGCGTTGTTCGAGCTCCCACAAATTCACTCGCACAATTTGCAAATTTTACGCACGTTGACCGACAAGGTGGAAATGCATATTAACGCACTTAGGGCACTGGAACAACCAGTGGATTGGCATGAAATGCTCATTTATATTGTAACCGCTAAACTAGACAAACATACCCGACTTCAATGGGAGCGTTCAGTAGACGAAGATAGGATGCCAACAATACAAGATTTGATTAAATTTCTAAACAAGTTTGCTCGCGACGCGGAACCCCTGCACCTAACAAATTGCAGACCGTCAAGCCTACCTAGGGACGGAATGCAGGTAGCCAGATACGTTGAGCGTCCGCGGCAGGTACACGTAACCGTACGACCACAAGTCAATTGCCCCGTTTGCACCAAAGGCCATTACATTCAATATTGCGAACAATTCTTACAATTAAAGCCACAAGATAGGGTAGCAGAATTAAGAAAGCATAAGCTTTGTCACAATTGTCTCCGACCTGATCATTCGACTATTCAATGTCGATCAGGTAATTGTCGACAATGCAATAAGAAACACAACACTCTGTTACATTTCGAGCCTTCAAATACGGAGCGCGCGACGGTATCGAACTCCGTAGCATCCTCCACAAACACCGTGTCTCTACTTTCGCTCGCGCAATCCGAGCCACTGTTAGCTACCGCACGTGTGATCATCTACAATCGTGAAAACAAGGAAAATCAATGTAGAGCGCTACTCGATTCTTGCTCTCAATCCAATTTTATGACTGAAACCCTAGCGAAATCACTAAAATTAAAACTACACAACCTCTCTCTGCCGGTTTCGGGGTTCGGGGAACAACAAAGTCAAGCTAGGTACTATGCAAAGACTAAATTCAAATCTAGGACATCCAACTTCACCGAAGAAGTAGCATTTATAGTCGTTCCAAAAATTACGAGCCAACTACCGTCCTACCAAATAGATCGGTCCGGAATCCCCATACCGAACCACTTAAAACTTGCAGATCCCGAATTCCACGTGCCAGCTAGTATAGACATTTTATTGGGAGAATATCTGTACTACAAATTATTAGGCAGGAATCAAATTAGATTACCAAATGGAAAGGGCGTAATTCAAAAGACAGGACTAGGTTGGGTAATTTCTGGTCAGGTAGAATTAAAGCCAACAAAAAGGGAAAAAACGGTTTGCCACATCACAAATCACGCACTAAGTGAGCAACTAACAAAGTTTTGGGATCTAGAGGAATGCGAACCGCGTAGACATTTATCTGCGGAGGACAAACAATGTGAACAATACTTCGCGACGACCACAACACGCGACGAGCAGGGTCGTTATATCGTTAGATTACCCTTCAATAACAAAACCGAGATGTTAGGAGAAACCTACAATCGTGCCTTAAAACGTTTTCAGGCGTTAGAGCGACGACTACAAATCGATTCAAATCTCAAACAGCAATACAAGGAATTTATCGACGAATACCGTAAATTAGGTCACATGTCGGCAGCAAAGCAAACAACAAATTGCGATGGGTTTTATTTACCGCACCATGCGGTGATAAAAACCACTAGCAATACAACAAAACTACGAGTAGTGTTCGACGGATCTGCCAAATCTACCAGTGGGTTATCTCTCAATGATACTTTACTGGTAGGTCCGACCATTCAAGATGACCTTTTTCAACTAGTAGTCAGATTTAGGGTCCACCAATACGTACTAACAGCAGACATAGAAAAGATGTTTCGACAAATTAAAATACATCCCGAGGACACGAAATTTCAAAAAATTTTATGGCGAGACAACCCCAATGAACCCATAAAAACATTCACGTTGGATACCGTTACGTACGGAACGGCCTCCGCGCCGTTCCTCGCGGTTCGAGCCCTAAAGCAATTAGCAAGGGATGAGGGACACTCATACCCGTTAGCCGCCGCGGCACTCGAGAATGATTTTTATATGGACGACTTACTGACGGGCGCAAACACAATAGAGCAAGCGGAAAAACTTCGGGACGACCTACAACTACTACTTAGCTTAGGCGGTTTCAATTTAAGACAATGGGCATCAAATCAACCGTCCTTAACCAAACACTTGGACCCCGCCTCGGACACCATACATTTCAATGCGTCTGAAACAAAAAAGACGCTAGGCATCTGCTGGAATGCAAAAACCGACACAATCACATACAATGTAAACCACATTCACAATACCGATCGAGTAACAAAGCGGGACATTTTATCAAAAACAGCTCAGTTATTCGACCCGTTAGGTTTGCTCGGACCCGTAATTATAATCGCAAAATTTATAATGCAAGACATGTGGAAGCTAAAATTGGATTGGGACGAATCAGTACCACAATATATACATACCGCGTGGATTGATTTTCTTTCACAATTGCCAAATTTAAACAATTTCAATGTACAACGCAATATAATGGTACCAAACCCGGTACGTCTCCAACTACACGGATTTTCAGACGCAAGCGAAAGAGGTTACGGTGCATGCATTTACATTAGATCCGAAAATGAGGAAGGTAGAGTAGAAACGCATCTTCTCTCGGCAAAATCTAAGGTCGCACCATTGAAGTCGGTAACATTACCGCGACTAGAACTATGCGCAGCAACGTTGTTAGTGCAACTATACAAATCCATCTCCAATACGTTGAAACTAAAATTTGACAAAATCAAACTATGGACAGATTCCACGATAACGCTACATTGGATAAATACCTCGCCGCACTTACTAAAAACGTTTGTAGCTAATCGCGTTGCGGAAATACAATCGCACACAGAACCACATGATTGGTCACATGTGATATCCTCGGACAACCCTGCAGATTTCATTTCTCGGGGTCAAGTAGCATCTCAATTCATACATAACCATAATTGGTTACATGGTCCTGCTTGGCTAGTACAACCCGAAGCTTCTTGGCCGCACAACCCCATACTCCCAATAGAAATTCCGGAACAACGCACTACCGTGGTACTAATAGCGAATACGGATAATAAGACGCAACTATTCGATAAATTTTCATCATTTTCAAGGCTATTGAGAGTAGTTGCATACTGTTTACGATTTCGAAGCAAATATACCGGGGAACTATCTATTACAGAGTTACGACAATCGCACAACCGCATAATAAAGTCAATACAGGCCCAACAATTTAACAAGGAATTGAAGCAATTGACACAGGGTATCGCAATAGACAAGAGCTCAAAACTAACCAGCTTAAACCCCTTCATTGATTCCGATGGTATTATGCGCGTTGGAGGTAGGCTTAGGAATGCAAAAATTAAATACGGACAAAAACATCCCATTCTGCTACCAAAATCAAATCGCATCACGTCGTTGATTTTACAACAAGAGCACGTCAATAATATGCACGCGGGGGTACAAGGTACACTATATTCGGTACGACAACGGTACTGGCCCATTGATGGCAAAAATACTACCCGTTTCATTATTCGGAAGTGTATACGATGTTTCAAGGCCAACCCACGAAATTCCCCGGACTACCTGATGGCCGACCTTCCCAAGGATCGGGTAATACCCGCTCGACCGTTTGAAAACGTTGGCATTGATTACTGTGGGCCACTATTCGTCAAGGAAAAACGTTTCCGAAACCAAAAACGATTAAAGGTCTACGTCGCGGTCTTTGTATGTTTTCTAACAAAGGCGGTTCATTTAGAACTAGCCAGTGATCTCACTACCGAAGCATTTCTAGCAGCATTCAAAAGATTCTCATCGAGACGCGGCAAACCAAAAAACGTATATTCCGACAATGGAACGAATTTTATAGGAGCGAAAAACCTACTATCAGAACTGTTCAATTCCCAAAATTATAAAAAACAAATACAACAATATCTAACATCGCAAGCCGTAGAGTGGCATTTATCTCCTCCTCAGTCACCTCACTTCGGTGGCCTTTGGGAGGCTGCGGTAAAATCATTTAAGCATCATCTGATACGCACAGTCGGTGATACTCTACTGACGTACGAACAATTAAACACGTACGTAATTGAGATCGAAGGCATCTTAAACTCCCGACCTCTAACTCCCTTGTCACCCGATCCCAATGACCTGCAAACGTTGACACCAGCCCACTTCCTCATCGGTGAGTCTCTTACCTCGTTGCCTGAGCAAAATCTAAGTGGTACACCCTCCAATCGATTGTCGCTATGGCAACATACTCAACAAATGAAGCAGCATTTTTGGGCCAGATGGCACAAGGAATATTTGAACGAGATAAACATCCGTACAAAATGGAAACAAGGAGGAAGCAACAATCTGAGGGTCAACGATCTAGTCCTTATCCGAGATGAAGGACTACCTTCAATGCGGTGGCCAATTGGACGAGTATTGGAAGTACACCCTGGAGGAGACAACGTAGTTCGCGTCGTGACTGTCAAATCTGCGAGCGGAATTTATAAACGATCCATAAAAAAAATCTGCCCGTTGCCAATTGATCTTGTATAAAGTGTAAAAATCCAATCACGTCAACACGTACACATTCATATGTATATATTATTCTATAGGTTCAATTTAGCATACATAAAAATACTAACGCGTGCTTGGCAAACATATATACAATTTAGACTATATAGCGGAAAACTCTAGACGTAATGCATTGTACATATCTATTTTATAGTACTAGGATTAATTAGCACTAAGCTGCGGCACTATACTTCTGCGCTATCAATCATAACCGTTGTAGCTGGTCTCCTGTGGGTACAAGAGAGTCTCGAAATCCTGTCAAGTCTCTATACAAGTATCGAAATTTCGAACGTGACCGTTCAAGGGGGGCGGCATGTTCCGTCACAAGACGAAAACAAACATCTGGGTGGCAGACTTCGGCCTACCTCCAGTCTACCACGTTTGTAATGCACTAGCATTTATGGTAGCGGCCCGGGACAAAATTTACAACACCCTACCGGGCCCAGGTTTATAACGCCTTTCCGGACCCATCGAGTGAGGGTACCACGCGGCCACCTCGGCACAAGGTCACCCTCCCTCTGGCAATGGTAGGCGTCAACCAATCACGAACAAATTAGAAGACAGAGATTCTTAGACCCCACCCACACCGAGACTAGCTGCAAGGAGACAAGAGACGACAAGGTCAGTCAACCAAGTAGCCTCGAAAAAACCACTACTCCTCCGAGCAACCGTAGAGTCGTAGTCCACCACCAAATCCGCGTATTTCTTTTTATTTCTTCGGCTCTGTTAATGTCAGAGTCGAAAGTGCAAACCGACACGCACAAGAGTGTTCCTTGCAACAGCTGCACCACTCAAAAGGTGCACGACTAAACACTATCAATTACTATTGCTGCAGTTTCACTGATATAGGTAGAATTTTGAAAATGTCTCGAAGACTTAATATTCAGGAGCCTTCTCGACAAGATCGACCTGTTATGTAAATTGCTTTTCGATCGTTGCGATGTGTTGGTGGAGACAGTCGATAAACGGCATTCCCATTCTGATGCAACACCGCCGCAGACGTGTAAGTATGTATAACCAAAATTCACTGTAGTGGTGTTCACAGCTTGTTTCAAATATCTCGAAAACTAAAGGCGAACGGCGACTATACAGAAAAATAGTTCACACTCTTAATTTCTACAATATATTAATGTTCAATAAGAACAGATAATAAGAATTTTTACAATGCTATTAACCCGTATACATGTCCCCATAATTACTAATCTATTCTCATTAGGGACCCAATTCCTGGGGAGTGCCAATTACTGTGCCTATATTAACTATACTTATTTCTAAAGCATAACGAATATTAAAAGTGAGCTGTACAAAATTATTAACTGATTTTCATGAAAAAATTTAATATCTCTTTTTTAATATTCGTTACGCTTTAAAAGTAAGTATAATTAATACAGGCGCAGTAATTGGCACCCCCTCAGTAATTTGGTCCCTTACCCCGTCTTGGTCGAGTGTAAATTATTATCTCCTCCGATTTTGTGTTTTAAAAAATTGATTTTTTGCTGTTTACTAATTTCACTAACGAATGACTCCTTTCGGGGGAACGCGGCCACAAAAATCATTCTTGCGACGTATTCTTCGACCGAGTTCAGCGTGAACTTGATTCCCCAAACCATTAGCGATCTTAGTGTAGCAACTTTTGGAGCAGAAATCGTCAGATACGTTTTCACTTCACGAAAGATTACATTCTCTTCTCGGTTCGTTAATTTCTTGGACTGGCCGGGCCGTAATTCATTGTGAAGGGTTCGTGGTTCTGTGGTTTTTTGATTTTTTATTGCGTTGTCAACGAAAGATTTACCACCTTCCGGTTCTTCGATTTCCTGCGCAGTGCAAAAGAATCTTTCGAATTTATCTGCAGATAAGTCCTGCTAGTATTTAACGAACTTCTCCAAATTTATTACATTTAATACATTTATATTGCTAATAAGTTGAGTGCAATATTACGATAAACATGTACAAATGACATGCGTATACTCGAGAAGGAAATGCATGTCGGAAACAATTTTTTCCGTTGCAGCTCGCAAGATTAATGCGGCAACTGCATACACTAAGCAGTTTACCGCAGTTCTTTCTTTGAAATGTTTCTAAAGATACGGACGCGCTTTGTCTTCGTCATAAATCCTCGAGAATAATTGGAAGGGACTGAAATCTGGAGCACAGACGGGTGAAAACATTCAATTTCTTCTGCCGTGCTGTTTTTCAAGTTGTTATCCAAGATCCGTGCACAATTTCAGATGACACTTTTTCAAAGATCAATTCTCCAACGAGCTTGAAAATTCAATGTCATTCTTTTTATTTTACAGTTTAACAAATAATAGTCCGTATTTATTCAGGTTAACTATAATATTAAATCCGGGCAAACGTAGAAGATTCGACGTAATTTTAATCGACCAACCTTTAATTCCATACAGATGTTAATCTCACTTACAAATTGAAAAGTTACTAAATCATTTTTATTTTTCACTTGTATTATTCACAGAAACAAATAATGTACAGGGTGTCCCAGTATCGGTGGTAAAACCGAGAAAGGATTCTACGTGAAGAAACAAATCGAAAATGAAAAATTAGATTTTCTTCGCTTGAGGCTTCGTTCTCGTGAAAATCGAGTTCAACTCTCGAACTCCTGTACTTCGGATGAAGAAGACGAAGAGGGGACAGCGATTTTCTTATTTCGAAATAAAAAGCGACGTCGTATGTCGGAATAAAATGTATTGATGGTCGCTCGAGCTTATCCCCACCGTTACGGGTTACGAATGATTCCGGCATAGGATGCTTCCCATCGAATAACGCGTGTTCGCTGCATTTTCATACTCGATTTTCTCGAAAACGAAGCTTCGGATGAGAAAATTTTATTGTATATCTTCCACTCATTTTCTCATGTAGAATCACCCCCTTCTCGGCTGAACCACCGCCGCCCCTGTGTATGCACAATAATTTAATATACTCTGGTACGTAGAAAAATTTCAATTTTTATGAACCTAGACTGCCAATCTTTATGCAGAATGTTTACAGGTCACTTTATGAAAGTCAGAATTCAGAGAAAATTTTCCTCGTCGACTCTAAAATTTCCTATTGTAAAAACAAGGTAAATTTTGTACTGTAAATGCACGAAGACCTGCAGCCTAGTCATCGGTAATCGTTGAATACACAACAATGATGATAGTTCAACTTTTAATAATTTATATAAAATGTAGATTGCGCAGATGTGTTTTGTAGAAATGACACGAAAACCCAGAAGATTATAGGCCCCGAACCTGGGTCGTTCGTGTTGGATGGAACTTAATTAAACAATACGTACCCTGGAAGTACGATATAAGTTTGCATAGCATAATCCCAAAGATGAAATTCTTCAAAATCTGGCCAAGTAGAGTGAAGGGCATACAGAAGATACCGAGCAGCAGATCCGCAACTGCCTGGAAATTCAGAAAATGAATTTCAAACTTCTAATTAATTACTGGAAGGAAGTTGAAACCGTTCGACGTCGTGACCAGATTAATAAGGATCGTTTCGCTTAATTAAGTGGATTCTTATAGTCGAAAACATAAAAAAGAAAAAACATAAAATAATTTCGGTTGGATTAACACCATTTCTATCATACGAACAATTGATCGCTTTCATTAGCGGGACGTAAAATGAGTTCATTGGCTTATTGAATGGTATTGAGACATTATTTTAAAGCGTGTAGCCGCTTGTGTTTTACTTTCGGATCGGACACGAACTCTTTTGCAAAATCGTCTACTAGTTTTGACATAGTGCTTGTGCATTTCTTCAATAGAAAAATCATGAAATCCACATAAAAATCCGCAGTTTAATCGTGAGCACCGAGAATCAGGATTTTCATTGACCAGGGCGCAAATTATTTTTTCGCTCGTGGATTGCGGGGGACGCACGAGAGAAACAAAGCTTGACCTATGGCGTCTCCTGCTCCGAAAAGGCAGAATGTATGTTGACCGATGATTTTGTTCGTTGCCGAATGTGGCCCACGTGAAATAGACTCTGGTGAAGGCTATTTTCCTGTTCGATTTCTATCCTGTCTACCGAAATTGTATTTTCGTACCGTGGAATTTCAGCGACACAGACACATCGTGTCGTAACCGATCAAAATTGTCGCAACGATTCTACAGCGCCGTAAACTGTTCAACTGTTGCCAATCAATTGGAAAATCTGTTCTGTTTTGGCATTGTCACGCCGACAAGGTATTATAACAATTATCCTATGCGACGATATCGAATTTTTATTCAATGCTTCATTCAACGGAAACCCATTCACATGCTTCTATATTCAAACGGGAGGCTTCAGAGTTAATAACTTTTTCAAAAATTGGACCGAACGATTTGAATTTTCTCTTTTTTTTTGAGATGTTAGAAGGATTAGTTTTTTGAAATTGCTGTTGCTCGGAATTTTGATGAAAAAAGTGGAGGTCACGATTTTTATCTGTTTTATTTGTGCTCATAACGAAAATTTGAAATGTGCATTTTGCATGAAAAAGCTACAGAAAGATTTACACTAATAGTAATTTCAAATTGCAGTTACCCATTTGTTGTCATAAATGCGTAACATTGGCACTGTTACCAATTTTTATATGAATTTGCATTTTCATTGGCAACAGTTGCAAATCTAAGGCGAAATTAAGAATTTCCAGTATCAATGGTTGCGGATGAAGAAGAACGTAAAAGAGGATAACTCTACGAAGCTCCTTATCTTATTCTCTTTAGGCGACTTTTATGAGCAAGAAATGCATAAAAATGTCAACCTAATGATGATGCACAGTTTTATTTGCAGTACTTGAATATCTAATGGTTGCAAAAAGTACCTGATATTAAATTATCCACGTCTTTCTATTTTTTGATATCAAACGAGAAAAAATGTGTCTTTGGTGAAGAGCTTGCTCGATATAGAATTATTATTAGAAAAAGTATTATTAAGTATTTCAACACTACTTTTCATATAACAAGGAAAGTGTAGAAAGTGGAACCACATTTACATTACTGAAAACCATATAATTATGTTGAAAAGAAATGGGGGGAAGAGGATAGTTCAGATGAAAATGCTATGAAAAATTGTGTTAAACTGATATATTCATTGATAACATATTTAAAAATAATACCAGACTTTCTGTCATTATTTGCCTTTCAAGATATATGGTATTTTAACATTTTCGACAATTCGTATGTTAAAAAACAATAAGTTTTCTATCAAAGCTAAAAAAGTAAAAAAAAAGACAACAAACTTTGAGAAGAAGAAAATGGCCATACCACCCGGAGGGATATACATATAAGCTGATAAAAATCGTGACCGTAGTATAAACTTAGAATGTTTCTTCAGAATTCATAGTTTTCTATAAACTAGCAATATCTCTACAGCGAACGAAAATCAATTTCATTTTCTTTCCCTCTTCCTTGCTTATAAAATGAAACTGTTTTTTTTTTTTCATAACAACCCTATAAGTGATTAATAGATTGCGGATTGCGGATGATATGTCACAAAATAATTTATAAATTATATAATGAGAACACAATGTTACACGCCGTTCAGGTGGTATTACATGAAACTGCTTGATTGTTTTATGCAGCAAATCTGTATCGCAGAATGAATACGTTTCGAGAGATGAAAATATTTATTATTGAAATTGAAAATACTCCGTGCATCCTGATATGAAAACATAAATTACTTAGGAATGGAATATAGTCATTTTGTCCAAACATAATTATGTATAAGCTGAATGATCAAGATACAGCTTTAAAGTTATTTTAATGTAAATAAAGTTATTTTAAAGTTAAAAACTGTTCTCTTCTTTTCTGTGAAAGTATTACAGCAAATTCAGTAAAACATTCATGGTATTTTAAAAATGTATTAGAGTGGACCAATATTTCCAGAATGATTATTCTTGAATTCCATGAATTTCAATATTCGTTTCAAATGCGTTTTCTAAAAGTTTCATAATGAAAGAGTTCATCTATATTCAGTTCAGACCTCGGAACTTCTGAAATGATATTATTTGAAAAATTATTTAAAATAACACGTTGTTTTATTTTATTTGTTTGGGATCATTTTAAAATTGTTCTTCGAAATTATATGAGATGACTTGTTGATCAGGTTTGAGTCTGGGGATCATTTCTTTCGTCGAATTTTAAGTAAAATACATAATTTTGATTTTCAACCAACAATATTGAAAACAACGGTGCGAAATGAATTGTTCCAAATAGGTTATTTCGTATTTTCATTTCGAATCAAATGTGCCCAGGAAAAGAGTTTTCACGTAATTAATTTGTAATTTGATTACAACGTTTTCGAATTTTGGCCACGAACTCGACCGAATTCGCCACTGTGCGATGGCTGGCAACTTGAGGTTGTACTCACACCCGATGGGGAGCTTTCGTTGACACATGTTTAGAAAGTTAGGGGTCTTTACTGTGGACGATACCTTGTTCTTAAGGGATATGGCCGCGGAGTGGGGATGTGCGAGGGTGTCTTCTAGTGAGCGTGAGTGACTTCTCATTACTTATCGTGGAACCATCCGGAGACGTATTCGGCACTTTAAGTAATTTTGCGAGTGAATCGATCTGGGAGCAGGAGCAAGTGTGTGAAGTGAGAACAACATAATTCCACATCGTCATTCTTGTAATATTCAGACAAGTAAGTATTTTTATTGCTACTATTTGTTATCGTTAGTGTTTCTGCTTATGTTCTTCCGCTATATTTGTTACATTGATATAACTTCTCTTAATTTTCGTATATACCTCTTTAATTAATGTTTTGTAGGAATCTTAAATCTAGCTAAAGGCGGAGCGGTCGTTGGTATATAAAACTACAGTGAAGGAAGAAAGGTCCGTATCATTCAAAGCTTCGGCTGTGACTGACTGCAGGCACAATTCTCGTCGGCGATGGGAATTTTCCCATTTTTATGGCCCGCCATCGGGCCTATGTCCTAAGTGCCCTGACACAGTCCCGTATCGCACCGGACGCCTAAACAGGATCTCGGCTTACAATAACAAGCCTCCAAGTACGACATGTTTAAATTAGTATGTTTTCTTATAAACCATGCCACAGAAATTTTGACTGTATTTTTAAATTCTAGGCAAGTAAACAATGGAAACTGCAACATGGACGGTGGTTCAGTTCATCGAAGATGGCAGCGTGGAGGCAGTGCCAACAAAGTGGTTAGAGGGCGAAAATTGTTACTGGCCACCACTGCAACGGGGTCGTTTCATGACCGCAATCAAAAAAATGGAGGCCAGTAACAATTTATGGACCAAGTACAAGGTCAAGATTTTTAGAAACAGCACTTTCGGTAAGTTACAATTATTATACACTCTAAATGTACAATTGAAATAATAACGCTTGTAACGTTTTCGTTTAATGCTTCTAGATGACTACATGAAGGCCAGAAACAGGGCAAAGGCCGCAGAGGAGACGAGCGATCTGCAATCGGAGGCAGAGTCACCATTGGAGAGAAGAAAGAGGCCAGCGTTTACATTAGAAGACAGTACCTCCTCTGACAAGGCAGCAGTTTTCTACCCTGCTCCAGATTTGAAAAAACAGAGGAACATAGGTATGTCAATTCAAAAGGAAGCACTCGATAAAACATTATATATTACATTCACAGTTATAAATCATTCTGGTTCTGTAATTAGTATATCTTTTTAATCAAAATATATTTTCTTTTCAGCCACTTGTTCGCACTCTGTTGGCGAGGAATCGCAGGGAGAGGGGCAAGAGGATGAGATACATTACGATAAGCAGTGTAGTATTGGTAAGTTAAGAAAAATATTTTAGAGATAAATAAGTTCACTTTAAAAAATATAATATCTAACAAACAATTAATAGGAGAGCAAACGGAAAATAACTGCTGCAAGGGGAACCATTTAACGATAGTTCTGCTCACAGAAATATTAGCAGAGGTGCGAGCACTGAAGGAGACAACACACATCAATAACGCAGGAGGATCACGCAGCGTGTCGTTTCTCAACAAATTCCCGAATTTAAAATTCCCGCTAAAATCGTTAGAAGAGGTAACGTTGCTTCAAGAAGTTCTAAGCAATCCGAAGGAATTTGATTATGGAGTAAGTACAATTTACAGATGTAATAAATAAACTAATAGTAATTGATCTTTCATTTTCATTTAGTTAACAGAATGTCCTATTAATAAAATTTTATTTTAGGTTACGGAAATGTCTAAAATAGGAGGAGACAATTTGTATTCCTTCGTGAAGAGAGTACTGACGACCCTCCTAACCAATGAAGTTGCTCTGCAGTACAGTTGGATGGGGAGGAAAGGGAAGAAGCCCTTCCACTGCTCCAAGATCGCGGAGATCGTAATGTGTAATTATTACCCTTACTTTGGTGTTACCATAATAACGATGATTCGTATGCAAATCACTAAAAAAAGAAATTCTTATTCAAGGTGCTGCAGAAAGGGCCAATATCCACGGCAGTAAGAGAGATTCAGAAACGTCAATACAATTATGGCTGAAGAGGGCGTCCGACCGCATAAACGTTACTAATAAGTTATTTTAAGTTTAATTTTAATATTAGTTGTAACTGTAATTTTCATTCTGATTTTGATTTTAATTTTAATTGCAATTTTAATTGTAATTTTAATTGTAATTTGAATTGTAATTTTAATTGTAATTGTAATTTGAATTTGAATTTGAATTTGAATTTGAATTTATTAGGATTGGGTATTTAAATAATCGACTTCACTGGAGAATTCTTTCTATAGCTGTTTTATTAAACAGCGCGGAAGGACGATGTAACAAGTTCGGCTAACGGACTCGAAGTGAAGAAAAGAAAAAGCAGGGGCGAAAGAGAAATCTTTCGTCCACTTGAAATAAGGGAAAAACCCAGGCCTGCATCGTTTATTGCTCTGGTCCTCGGGTACGACAAATACCAGGCCTATGGGCCCGATGACATCTGGTCTGTTATTCTAAGGCAGAGAAAGCTACAGTGTTTCTCATGGACAACGTAATTTATTTTTGCTCTTTTGGCTGTTACGAGCCAGGGCTATGAGCGACGCGAGAGGCCGGCGAGGGGATTTTTACCCCAGGAATATGGTTTCAATTGTTAGTTAGGTACGCGGACGCACCTGATGCGAAATCAGGGAGCTGCTAGGATACGGAAGAACCCAATGCGAAATCGGGGATCCGCCTAGGATGGTATAATTTCGTGGACGCACTCAATGCGTAATCGAGGAGCCACTAGGTTGGAAAAATCTTCGTTGAATTGAATTTAAGTATTAGTAAGCCTCGTAACTTCTATATAATTTAATTGATACAATCCGAGCGGTTAGATTGTATCGTGTGGGAACGTTCAATTATTATATTAGGATTTTAGGCAATAATTAAGGGTACGCGAGTTAACAAACAAGACAATTTATTCTGAATTGAAATTACTACAAGTGTTGTTGTTTGTGTCGCGAATGAATATAATAAATGTACATTTAGAGGAATTGTTTACCTATGTTGCACGGTGTTGACGCACTGGCAATGCGGGGTTAGATGGCGATTGTTGAATGCCAAATAGAATATATACCGAACTAACGGAATCTATAAGGTTATGAATTGATTCGAAAGGGACTTTAACCCGATCTCACTAGACTTGACTCTGTAACGCGACGTGACTGCACGATTACTATAACGTTACGGAACCGTTTCTGAATCTCAACTGAACCGAAGAGGATGAAAATGAACGGGTTTATATACCTTGAAAATGAAAGGGGTACTCTGTTTAAGATTTAATGTCACGTAGGGTCACAGTCACATTTTTTGTCATTTCTAATGAGAAGCTGGCCTCAGTTAGATTTTGGAAAAAGGGGTTAATGAAGGTTATCCGGGCTATTTCTTATCAGAATATTGTAACGAGTCCGTTTCCCGGCGGATCTCGTAACAACGGAATTCCTCGCGGCCGGATTTGGCTCGCCGTGCCAGGGTTCTCGCAAGATAACGCGAGAGTTACGGCGGGACGCGGACGGTCGGGCACGGGTGGTTAACGACACGAGTATTCCAAATGTTCGTCACTGTCCCGGCTTCGCGTTCCGGCGGTCGGCGGTCGCGGTTCGTGCCTCAGGTTACGGCGGGGTCGGGGCCGTACGCGGCGGCGTATCCGGACCAGGGTAATTTCGGCGGGCGGAGAGCCCGTGCCCCAGGACGGCCGGCGAGGGGCCGGCTGCGGGTGGTTCGCTCTCCGTGGGTGTGTGGGCGGAAGCGGAGGTATCGGGTTAACGGGAAAGTAAGGTACTTACCCTGGGTCCGGTCCTCGATCGCTCGGCGTTCGGGGCGGCTCTCCAGGTGGTCTGGCACGCTGCGGCGTAGATCGGTGTTCGCGGGTCGCGAATAACTCGGCACACTCGCGGTTATAAGACCCGCGGGTAAAATAGTACTCCGCGAGAATCGGCGGGCGGTTTCTCGGCGTCGGAACAGCGCGGGTTCGAGCGTATCCGGGCGGTCGATATCGGCGGCTGGGGAATACGGTTCGATCATCCGACTGATCGCTATGACGGCGGAAAACCCAAGAGACCGTTTTCCGGTTCGTCTCTCTCGTCTTGCCGGGCGAGGGGGTGCGGTGCGGTACGGTTCGCGGCCGGCTTTTCCGGTGTCGTCACGCATCCGGCGCGCCGGTGTCGCATCATGGCGGGTTCCGGTTCCCGCCAAGATCGGTTCGGCGATGCGGGGCTCGCGGGGGCGCTCGCGGGTACCGGCGGAGCTCGGTATCCGTCGGTCGTGTTCGGGGGCTCGGATTCGGGCGCGTGCGGTCAGGAACAGGCCTGGCGCAGCCAGGTCTGTTACAATATTAATTAACGGATGCCAGAAGGGAGTGTCTAGAGATTTTGATATAAAGAAGGCATACAGTATCTTGTGTTAATAAAAGGGAGCCTGTTGGGACGCTTTTCGTTCTCAGAAAAAGAGATTAGAATTTCTAGTCGAAATGAATATGGAGAACGTCTTCATACGTAACATGGCAGTTGCATTATTATTGCTAATAATCCAACAGAATTTGAATTTGAATTTGAATTTGAATTTGAATTTGAATTCTAATTCTAATTCTAATTCTAATTCTAATTCTAATTCTAATTCTAATTCTGATTCTGATTCTAATTCTAATTCTAATTCTAATTCTAATTCTAATTCTAATTTTAATTTTAATTTTAATTTTAATTTTAATTTTAATTTTAATTTTAATTTTAATTTTAATTTCAAGTTTTATGTATAAAACTATTCATTATAACGAATAAAATCAATATTTTGAACTCGTTCTTCTCGAAATTTGTTTTTTTCCCTCCCATTCCCTTTTCGCATGACTTATGTCATATCTATATTTGTTTGCATTTTAATTAACATTTATGGGCGGCTTAAAGACGTCTGTTTCGAGACGTCTTTAAGACGTACAGTTTTGTAACAAAGACGTTCCACAGACGTTCGGAAGACGTTCGTAGGACATTCAAGACGTCTTTAAGGCGTCTGAATGTCCATCGACAGACGTCTCTAAGACGTCTTTAAGACGTCTGTGTGCTATCTGGGAAGTAATTAGAATGGCGCTTCGTAGATCGCTGACATCAACGAGTATTCAGCACGTTGCTTACCGTTGCTCGTAGTGTTGTGTTTTAGCATTCTTGCGGGATACAATTGAGTTTTTATGATTTTGCTGATGTACAAAATTGTAGGAAATTTGTAATTGTAAAAAAATAATTTTTGTTGAAATTTATTATCGTAATTATTGTAGGTAAATGTCAATTTTATTACGAAACGTATGTGTTATTTCAGAAAGAAGACTGTAATGAAATCTTCATACAGAATAAAAATTTTTTGCATCATTTTCAAGAAACCGGAGCTAAATAGACAATTTTTGTCTTCTTTATTGATATTCTTAAATTCATTTCGCAGTCTAGAATGATCCACTGATGGGATCTAATAATGTGCTTTGGTTCGTTAATTTTTCTTGCAAAAATTCTGACAACAATTTTGTTTCTTAATTTTATATACACGAAAATAATAAATACGAAACAATCTCTAATATTCAACTTAAGGTTGGTAATAATATAACATTATGTAAATCGATGTCTTGTGATAAAAATAAATAAAAGAAAAATAAATATATAAATTATAAAAAATTAATTTATAAAACATATAAAGATAAAAATAAAAGACTATTGATTGTACCATAAATTGATGGTGACGTTTCACACACAGTACTAATAAATAAACACAGTGTGGTATTTCTAGCCCAGGATAACAACCTGTTCTATCACCTAAGTCTGATTTAAGGATTTCGCACGGTACGGTAGTCATACACATTAAATTGCCCGGAGAATCTCGTGTTTGCATACCTGCGAGCTGTTTGAATAGGTTGTTAGTCGAATTCGGTGTCTTAATAGTTGTTTGTATTAGTTTTCTTGTCAATCGAGACTTATGAATGTCAAAGTAAAACAAGAAAATTGGACTAGATCAATTCTAAACAAGGTTAATTTTTTAAAATACCTCGGGCAATCCCTCCCTTTTTACAATGTTTAAATAGATCTTCAAAATTCTATTAATTTCAATAAAAAAGAAAATGATCAATGTCATTGCCTTATATTATATAATAATATTTGTAACAATTATTTATAATAAAACTGTAATGGTTCGAACTTTTACTTCTCGTCTAGAATATGATATACCGTCTGGAAGTATTTTATTTTATCTCAAATAAATGATTGAAATAATATTCTGGTCCATGGCTGATCCAATATTGATCGATTTCACTTGCGCCAATCACTAACTCGTGCTACTGTAATCTACACTGATTTTACGCTCGCTTTCCAGTACAATATGTAATTGACATATTTTCAATTGGTTTGAGTTAAAAAATGTATTACTTATAATAAAGCTTGTTAGCGACAGTTTGTTTTTGAAATAAATCGAAGGCAGATAGCCCGACGCTAGTCCGCTTTCGGTTAATTTATGGTGGGGTCGAGGGTTCGCGTAACCTCTCGAAGCCGTAGTTCCTGTCGACGGACAAACCCCAGATGATGTCTGGCAACTCGAAATTGTTCAGGTACTCGATGGGGCGCATTCGTTGACATATGTTTGGAAAGTTAGGAATCTTTAAGTATGGCAGACGACCCGACGTCGTACTGCTATCTTAAAGAACAAAGATAGTCCTTATGAAGGATCTGGCCACGGAGTGGGGGAAGGCAAGGGTGCCTTCTGGTAAGAGGACTGTGTTAGACCGCTCAGCATTTACCCCAGAACCTCGGAAAAGGGCAGTTCATAAGAATTTTCTAACAAGCTAATATACATACACGGATAAATTGTACTGTCTTTAATGATTGACTCGTACTACTGGAAAGCCCTACAGTTACAGTACAAAGGAGAAAAAATAATAAAAGTTCCTAAAAATCTTAAAAATATAATAGAATAAAAATATGCTGTAAAAATTGACTGTAATAATCACAAGTAAAAATTTCAAAATCCATTTTCGCAACTTCTATTAAACTAACCAAAATTTTCTGTATATTGATGCGATTTATTTAAAATTTGATTTATAACAATAAAGAACGGTGTAACAGAGGAATTCCTTGAAATGTTAGAACTCTTGTAACGAGTCCGTTTCCCGGCGGACCTCGAAACAACGGGTTCCTCGCGGCCGGATTTGGCTCGCCGTGCCAGGGTTCACGCGGGATAACGCGAGGGTTACGGCGGGGCCGTTTAGCGACACGTTTCCTCGTAATGTTCATCGCGGTCCCGGCTTCGCATTTCGGCGGTCGGCGGTCGCGATTCGAGACTCGTGTCACGGCGGGGTCGTGGCCGTACGCAGCGGCGCATCAGGACCAGGGCAATCTCGGCGGACGGAGAGCCCGTGCCCCAGGACGACCGGCGAGGTGCCGGTCGCGGGTGGTTCGCTCTCCGTGGGTGCGGGACGGAAGCGGAGATGCCGGGTTTAATAGGACGGAAGGCTACTCACCCTGGTTCCGGTCTCGATCGCTCGGCGTTCGGGTCGGCGCTCCAGGAAGTTCGGCACGCTGCGGCGTGTCCGGGGTTGTGGTTCGCGGACACACGTTGGTACACTCCCGGTTATACTCTCGCGGGTGTCAATAGGCGGACTGCGCGGATTTATCTTCGGCGATTTTGGCGTCGCGGCTAGGCGGTTCTCGGCGGGATCGAGCGGTTCGATACTGTATCGACTGGCGATCGTAACTCGGGACACGTCCGTACGCGAGCGTGGCGGAAAGCCAAAGAGGCCGTTTTCCGGCTCGTCTCTCTCGTCTTCTAGGCGAGGGGGTGCGGTGCGGTACGGTTCGCGGCCGACTTTTCCGGCGTCGTCCTGTATCCGGCGCGACGGTATTTCATCATGGCGGGTTCCGGTTCCCGCCAAGATCGGTTCGGTGGTGCGGGGATCGCAGGGGCGCTCGCGGGTGCCGGCGGATCCCGGTATCCGTCGGCCGTGTTCGGCTCGGAACAGGCCTGGCGCAGCCAGGTCTGTTACACTCTTATGCTTCATTTGTTGGCCAACTAGTCGCCTACTCCTCCATCTTGGAAATTACACTGACAGTAAACAGTAACCAGAGGATGCTGTTCATGTTGCATCATAACGATCGCAGGAACGTCCCCGCGAGCGGCGGGAAATTTGAATTGCATCGGGGAAACACCGTCCACGGTCGCATATTTTCCGCTCGCGTAGACCAAACTTCGAACTAATATTCCACGAGCTCTGAGAAGCTGAATGAGTCGACAAAAGTTTCGCGTTTCACCGTCGAGTTGCTCGATTATTTCCTTCTGCGCCGAGAGCGGAGGAATGCGGGAAGAAAAAGTGGCTCGCAAAGCAAATGATTGCTGACAACTTCTTCGACACGACAGAGATTCCGCTGTCAATTCTCGATGACACTGTCACGTCCGGTGGTTCGATCGCTCATGAATAAGACAAATAAAACTTCAAATAAAAATTATGCCACGCGAGGAGAGAAGAATAAATAAGATTAAGATAAGCCTTAAGATTCTAGGAAGTAAGACGGTGTCATGTCCGGTGATTCGACCGCTTAAGAATCAAACGAGTAAAACATCAGACAAAGAATTATTATGAACTATTGTTGAAACCCAATAATGTCACGCAAGGAGAAGGAAATAAATAGGATTAGGATAGGCGTTAAAATTTCTAGAAAATTAGATAGCGAACAAAACAATTCCAATTATCCTCCTGCGAGAGACGCAGCAAAGATCGATGTCACCCCGAAAAATAAACAGAAAGTGTGTCCAGTTGCGCCAAGTTCCAAGAAGGCACACTAATCCCATGGTAAGAATGACGCGCATTAGATAAAAGATCAAATCAATATCCTATTGAAACAATGGACTGTCCATCCTATAAAAGGGAACCAATACTTCAAAGACCAATCATTCTGTCCCCCCTCCAAAGAGGAGTTTGATCATCTTCGTCATGTCGTAGCTCCAAGAAAAATTATTAATTAATTACTAGACTGCTTTATGTGTTTCTGGTATGTTATACTGATTTACGAATAAAGTGACTGTCGCTATTGAACAATATAAAACAACGACTACATAAAAAAAAAAATGAATTAACACTGCCACGTTATTTTCCTCAGCTCCATGCAAGTAATTCAAATCCGGTTTAATTTTCAATCGCTTAATAACGATGTTTAAAATTGATATTTATTTCGGAAAAGCAGCAGAAAAATTGAATCACGCAGTGAAAACATTTTAGGAAAGTAAAAGTCGAAGGAAGCACTCGCGGTAAGTGGAATTAAAACTAATTAGTTAGCGACGCTGGCTGGCGGTTTTTTCTTCGCGAGAATCTGAATGCAATCACCTGCTGCGTGAAGAAGTAAATGGCGAACGATGAGGAAAACGAAAGTCTCGCGGGAAATTACCAATTTTGCGAATTTGTAACAGCTTTATATTGAAATCGTCCAAGAATAACAAACGTCAGTACGAATGGTAAAAAATATTTATAAAATCCAAGAAAATGAAATCCAAAAATTTTTCCACCGACCTTGGCTGATTTCTAATCGAGTTATTCGTTTACTTTTTACTATTTGTGTGAGGATATAAAATTTTGCAGCACAAATGGACAAAAATAATTACAAAATCCAAAATTTTCTCCACCCATCTCCGCTGGTTTTTAATTGAGTTATTCGTTTATTTCTGACTAATTGTCCACAAATCGACAAAAATAATTAAAAAATCCAAAAATTTTTCTAAAGATATCAAATATTGCAGACACACAAAAATAATTATAAAATTCAAAGAAATGAAATTCAAAGATTTGTCACCTCTGTTAGTTAATAACTGAGTCGATCGTTTTTAGTGGCACAGTTCGGTTCGTTGAAATTTGAAACAACCCTTCACATGTCCGACAAGCAGAATTATCTATTGCGTCCACGCCTACGCAAGTTCCACAAGTTTCGTCGGGAACCGGTCGAACTTGCCGACACTGTTGAACAATTATTCGCCGCTGTCAAATATCAAAGCAGAGCTATTTCTCTATTGGCAGAGAAAGCAAATATGCAGAGCGGCCGTGCACGTGTTCCGTTTCCCAGGGATATTCAGAAATGAGATCCCCCAATTGTTTCACGCTGTACGAAGATATTACCATTCAACCGCAAACTTAACGCCAGAAACAATGACGGTTGTTCCATTAAAATCTTCCAGCATTCCTCGAATCGAATCATCCGTGTCGAACTTGCCCGCAGACAAACGACAAAGTAATCTCCTATCATGTGCTCGGAACGAAAATACTATTTAACAAACATATTTCACTAGGTGTGAAAATTGATTGACGTAAACTTATATTGTTTTATAAATTTTATCAACTTGCACAGTTCGATTTCATCTATTAACAAGAATAATTAACTATCTCTTTCATTGCAACATTATTGTAAAGTTGACACTGTCAATCTTTTATCTGGAATAATAGATAGTCAGCAGAATTTAATAAATTTTTCGTTGCAATATTACATACAATCGTGAAACTGACACTGCCAAGATTTATGAGGCTCACGAGAAATGATACATTTTTTTTTTTTCGTTCTATGAAAATTTTGATAATCTGATTTAACGATTATATTTAATGGAAGTAAAGTAACGCGTAAGGATCGGAAATGCACTGTTCAGGCATTATCCTAATCCTTTTTACTGGTAACAGATTGCAAACGAAAAACTGACAATGAGTGGATCACATTTTTGAAGAATCGTGTTGTTCTCACTTTTTTTGACAGTCAAAAGCCTACAGACTCTGTGACGTTTCACAAAATAAAACCCTTCGACTCCATATGTTTCGTACGGGTGCACGTTCCTCGCGTTGCAAGCGATCTTTCTTGAAATTTCCCACGGGTTTGACAACAGAACGTTAATTTAACACGTTCGCTACCAGTGTCACGGATATGTGAAGTCCACCATCTCGCAGTTTACTCAAAGATAGTCCAATTAATTTTATACACATTCTTATCTGCAGTGATAATAGACGGTATTGCATTCCACTACTTTCATCTGCTCAACTGTTTCAATATTTCACGAAGAAACTACGTTGCATTTCATAAAACATTTTAATCGCGATAAAACATTAAGCAACCGACAAAACATAGAACCCAGCTATTATAAAAATCGTTAGACCGAAATGAACAAATATTTCTAACTCAACGGTGTTACAAAAAAATATTTTTCATTAACCAATAAAACTAAAAATTCTAAAAATGACCGGAAAACGTCAAACACAATTCAGAGAATATATCTGTCCCAAAATTGCAAATTTCCTTGTACAATCGTTCTAACAAAAATCGTTAGACCGCCTATCAAACCCAAAATGAACAAATATTTTCGACCCACTCGAAAGTCTTTCTGCGAAGTTTATAAAATTGTATAAAAATTCTAAAAATTATTAAACGTCCAACACAATGCAGCGAAACCATAAAATCGCATGTATTCTTGTGTTTCTAACAAAAATCGTCATCAAAAATTCGAACTCGTCGAAGGTCTTGCCAGAATAAATTTTCCAGAGCCGAATGAAACCGTGCAAAAATTCAAGGAAAGTCCCCCAGAGATATCTACCGAAAAAATCGCACACTCCGTATCCTACAATGCCGCGAAAATCTAAACACAATCACTTCTCACTGGGACGCCTCTAAAATCGCTCGGGAGGCTATAATTTCCTGCGACCGTGGAACCGCGCGACGAAATCCGTGCCGACGACCATACAGTCTGCCGTACAACCGAGAAAACTCGTTTTCACGACGAATGGGGATCGGATTGTTTGCGGAAACTGGCAGAAAATTGGCGGTCGCGGAACGGTTCCGTGAGCGGATCCGGCGTTTTTCGCAAACGGAGTCGGCTCACCTGTTGGCACCGAGAAAAAGGTCCCCAAAGGTGTCGAAAAGGCTCCCAAAATGGCTCCGAAAAGGTCTCCAGGGAAGGCTCCCTCTTCTTCCCGAGGTCCTCTTCATCTGACGAGACTCCGAACGAATTAAGGCCGTTGCACACTAGACCGCACCGCCGCCTGACCAGCACCGCACCGCCGACGTCGCGTTGACGCCGCGCTGGTGCTGTTTGCCGCACACTAGAACGCACCGCCGCCTGACCAGCACCGCACCAAATCTATTGCCAAAACTATTGTAGAATTATTTTAAGGCTCACAATGCTCCCTTTACAATGCTCACTTGTGGTCAAAATTCAAAATGTCATCGAAATTTTCTAAAAATTGATAATCAAAGGTTCTTAATGTCACTGATAATGAACGTGATATTATGCGGTCTGGAAACCGCGTTTCCAAACGCTCGAATATCTCGTGTTTTAGATATCTCTCTATTGTATAGGATAGTTCTGTCATGCAAAAACTCCGAGTGACGAAGTCGCGGGGTTGATGAGCGAAGCGAGTAGGGGGCGAAGCCCCCTAGTCTTAATATGAATTTATTGACGTATCTAGTAGCTCAGATCGTAGCATCTACGTACATGATGACCGAATGTGTGTCAGCGGGCCCAGTTGGCCGTTCGTGTTAATAATGGTGTTGGTCCTTCGTTGGCCATGACCGATGGCCCACTTGCATAAAAAGGCGACATTTTTAACGGTTGGCCAACCAATATCGCAATCAAGGCCCAACAAAATGCCAACTATAAATGCTACTAGGGAATCGTAAAGTCAAGCATATGTAGGGGAGCCGCTTTTTAGGGCCAAAAGTCGATTTTTCAAGATCGAGATATTAAAAAAATTTTTTTGCAACAGACTAAGAACTCTTCCAAGCTACTAAATCCAAATTATTATTCATTTCAGATTATTTTGTCCTAAGATATATCATTCTGAAGACAAAATCGTGAAATTCAGATTAAGCAAAACGCTGAAACAGGATCGCACATCCTTATATGTATTTTATCATACGTAAATTATACATATAAAATACTTCTTAAATAATTTATCATGTTATACGCAAATGTGATTTCTTAATGAAAATATATTGGAAACATCTTTGTTCTGCAAATTCTACCACCGGTTGAAGTGTAAAAATATTTTTAAAAATATGGTCGTATTCTACGATTCTTCCTGTTTGAAATTCCGTTTTTTAATTCGCGGAGCATCAAAAACTGCAAATATTGAGTACTTGAAACTGTTATAAAAATATATTAGATTGGAGGGAAAGTTCTGCCGTATTTCAAAGAAAACATTCGAATCAATTTATAAAAATACGTGTTTAATATTATTCAATGATATAATTTCCATTATTTGTAAGGTCTTGTTGCCATCTTTCAGGAAATCTGTCCATTCTTGTTTCCCAATGACTCAATAGCAACATGTGTTTTTGATTTACAAGAAAAATTACCTGCTTATTTAAAATACGACAGAAGTTTCAAAAAACATTACAATGGATACTATTTTTACTAAGAAATTCCCGTGTGATTAACTCCATGATATTCGACGTAAGCTGTGGGTTATAGGAGTGGGCTAAGATATTAAACCGTTACCGCCCACTACTACACGATTTTAGGGGGTGACAAGACGCCATTTCGTATGGGTTCGAAGTGGTGACATTGTATTGATGCGAAGCTTAGAAGAAGGTTCCCCGGCAGGACTGCGATGACGTATCTAGATACGAATGCGCGGCCGATTGGTTCAGAGTGGAAGAGGCAGGCCTCGTTTCACACGCATTTTCGGCTGAATTCGAAATATTGGCTGCAGCGGTCACACATACTGTGTAGCGTGACGGCCTTCGGCCTCAAAAATTGGGCCAACAGCCGCGGCAGAGATGGGGATAGGCATACGATGGACTCGGTTTGTTTAGGTACCGTCCCCCGGCGCTGCTCTGTATGGGGCGGTTTATGACACATCATTACTATTGGGCTGGAAGTCGGCACAGTCGAACAACATCTGTTTACTGTAAAGTAATTTGTAGACCCCGACCTCTTCGACGAATGTACACAAATGCTACACCCGAGAAATTTAAAAAACGGTGACCACGAGGAACTCTGAAATGTTCTGGTTAACAGCTTTTTAAATAAATAATTGGAGAGGTTTTAGGACTCAGGCGGCAATTGAAGCTATTTTTGAGGAAACTGTCAGGTAGAGTCATTAAGACGCCTTCTAGGGTTGCAATTAGATTTTATTAGCGACAGCCTCAATAGCCCTCGCAAAGAGTCCTAAAAAACCCCGAATTTCTTTCTTTCAAGCGGCCAAATTCGATGGTACGGGAACCCCGCGAAGGCAAAGGGCCCGTTACCTGACGATGCACACAGCGTGTGGAGGGTGTGTGGCCGATGGAAATTCCGTTACAGTGCGATTTATCAGAGTAGGGGTGCAAAGACACCCACACCTATTTAAGACGAAAATATTGTATAAAAGAGGAAACAGACTTCAGTCTTGAGCTCAGTCTCGTTGAACGGTCAGGAAAGGTAGTCTTTTCGCATAAACGTGGTTAAAAGTCAAAACTCAATCTCAAAATGGACAACGAAAAGTTGATTGAGATGGTCCGTCAATTCCGTATATTGTACGACCTGAGCCATCCGAAGTACAGCGACTCAAAAGTAAAAGAGAAGGTTTGGTGTGAAATAGCAGAACAAATGAAAGAGTCAGGTAACTATAACAATTATAATATATTCCAATTAAAAAAGACAATATAATATATGAATTGTATATTATTTTGCCCGTCAGCTGCTCTAGAGATGACGCAAAATATTAAATCAGTCTTATTTATTCTTAGAAGCCGCTTGCAAGAAGACGTGGGCCAACTTGCGAGAATCGTACAGGCGATCACTGAAGCGGAGAAGAAGCACAAGGAGCGGCCAGGCAGCAGGAACAATACGGAAGTGGAGGTACGAGGAAGAAATGGCCTTCCTGGACCCTCTTTACAACGAACGGCCGACAATTACATCCGTCAGTGTGAATATTGAGGACACCGACGACACGATTCTCGATAGAGACAATTGCGAAACGGTGGACACGGCAACAGCGAGCACGTCGGCAAGTGATTCACCTACGTGTAATATGGCACCTCAATCGGTTCCGCTAAGAGATTCTCCTGTGCCTCGGAGAAAAAAGAGGGTGGAGGAGAAGCAGACTGCTGCTGCGGCAGTAATGAATTACTTACTGCAGAATAAGGAAAAGAACCAGGTGGATGACGTCGACAGGTTCTGCCTAAGTATCAGCAGTACGATCAAGAAATTTTCGCCGTACAATCTGGCGATGGCGAAAAAACAGATTTTCGATCTAGTGTCGGAGCTGGAGTTCCGAGACTTGAACGGCAAATCATATTTGGTCTGCGACGACCAGATGCACTATACGAACTTATAAATTTCTTATATTTTTATATTATTTTGATATCATTGTATTTTGTTTTATCTTATGTCTATTATCTCTCTCTCTCTCTCTCTCTCTCTCTCTCTCTCTCTCTCTCTCTCTCTCTCTCTCAGTCTCTCTCTCTCTTTCTCTTCTGATTAATTTAGTTTTGCGTTTATTCTTAGTTTATTTGTATGTTTATTTTTATTTTTACTTTCTAGGTTAAGATGTACATACAGATTAAGTAGATGTAAGCGGTAGAAATAAGAGTTAAAAAAATAATTGGATGAATTGTAACCCTGAGGAAAATTATATTTACATACCACAAACAGGCTGTGAATTTTTCTGTAGATGTAACCCCTTCCCTCAGCTTAGTGTTAGAATATAAACGTAGCATGCCTCGTAATCGCGTTTTTTATATTACTTTGTAGCAATCCCAGAATTTCCGATAGGTCATTAACGCTCAGGCTCATTAGGAAGTAAGCACGCAAGGGCGGGTGAAATAAGATATATTTAATTTCAAAATTAAAATATTTTTATTTCTATCAGTCCGATAACAATAAAACAATATACAAACAACAATGACGAAAAACTTAAAATTAAAAAAACTATATGATACATAAAGATACGTTAAATTGTACAACAATGGCAAAATACTTAAAATTAAAAAACCAAACATAACAAACATATTACAAACATATACAAACATACAAACATTATTATTTGCAATTACACATCGTCCTGCCATTCAATAGCTCCAGGAGCTGAGACGAAATACCTCGCAAAGGTCTCTCTTGTGTTGAACGCCGAGTTCGAGGAGCTTCCTCCCTGTCGTTGAAGACAGTTTAAACAGCGGCCACTCTGATTTCCACGCGTTTCTTCCATTGTATCACATCCTATATTGGAAGATGCTGTGCATCTTAAGTAATTATGAATAACGCATGTTGTGAGCACGATCAGGCTTGCAAATTCCGGGTTGACATTGAGTCGCCTGTCATAGATGCGGAATTTTTGGGATAATATCCCAAAGGCGTTTTCCACAACTCTCCTGGCCCGGGACAGACGATAGTTGAAGATTCTTTTCCTTTCATTACCCACGGTCGAACCTGAGAACGGCCGTAGTATATAATTTTTTAACGGAAATGCTTCGTCCGCCACCATAACGAACGGCATATTTATTTCGGAGCCAGGGAGAGGTCTCTCATCAGGTACATTCAGCTTCGAGGCAGCCATGGCTCTGCCTAATTTGGAATTTGCAAAAATTCCTCCGTCGCTATTTTTTCCATAGGCGCCTACATCGACCGCTATAAATTTGTAGTTGGCGTCTACAACGGCCAATAGGACAATGGAAAACGTCTTCTTATAGTTGAAGAAGAGCGAACCACTGTTTGCTGGTGCTTTTATGGTTACGTGTTTCCCATCTATGGCACCTAAACAATTGGGAAAATTCCAATGTTGCCAAAATTCGTCCGCTATTTTCTCCCACTGTTCTTTCGTCGGTATCGGCATCCATTCCGACATCGTTTCTTCGACGATGCTCCGACAGACGTCCTTCACGATGCCTCGAACTGTCGATTCACCCAATCGATAGCTGAACGCGATCGTTCGAAAGCTGTCGCCTGTCCCTAAATACCTGCACAACAATGAATTTCATAAATCAAGTCAATCAGTTAATCGGTCAATCAGTTATTGATTGCGAATTGAAATGATGCAAGACGCCGATTCGTCTAATTGTGAATAATCATAAAGAAAATTATATTTACATACCTTAAGCAAACTGCTAATTTTTCTCTTGCTGTTACAGCTTCCCGAAAAGTTGTGTTTTTCTTTTCTATTGCGTGTTCTATTTTCCCCAATAGAATTTCGAATTGCACTGACGACATACGGAAATACTGATGAAATTTTTTGTCATCCTTCAATAGCTCGTTGTATAGGGTATGGAACTCGCCCTCGGTTTTTCTTGATCGCAAACTTCTATGTACCCAATATCTCCTCGTGCGTCTTCTATCTTCTTCGTCTGCGTCTAGCAGCAAGGCGATGGATGCCAGTTCTTCGTTCGTGATATCGACCATGGTGTTCATTCGACTGAAGCTCGCGTTGAACTGCGTATCCCAAGGAATGACCGTAGTGGGCAATAAAATAGAAAAGCGCCTCGACTTGAACAAAGCATACAGAAAATAAAGGAAGGTAGATTTTACGTTCAGGGGAGGTAGGATACTTACTTTAAGTAAGGTTAAAGTATTTCACTTCATGCCAGGTTATTATTATAAAATAATAATTTCCTTCGGAAATTCTCGGATTGCTACTAGGTAAAATAGAAAACGCGATTACGATACATACTTTTATTTTTACATTTATATTCTAACACTAAGCTGAGGGAAGGGGTTACACCTACAGAAAAATTGACAGAATGTTTGTGGTATGTAAATATATTTTTACTCGCAGTATAAAAAACTCATAAATATAATAAATTTAACAATAAATTACTCGTTAAAGATAAGGATATCTATATTATTTCTAGAATTGATATTGTCTTTGACGAATATACGAAATTGACGAACCAATTCTATTTTTTTTTTTTCGATCTTCCTTTCAATCGTTTTTTATGGCTACAACTCGTTACGATCGTCTCCCGTATACCGTACGAACAGCATATCTAGAAATCGGCAGAACATTCTCGCCGAGAATGTCCTTCTGTCGAGGCGATACGGAGGCGATCCCATGCTGTGCGGTTGCCGGTAGGTGTGCGCACTCCCAAGGAGGCCTATGAAGAAAGTCAAAACGGCGGCGGCGGTGCGGTCTAGTGTGCGCACATTTTCCGGTGGCGATACGGAGGCGATCCGGTGCTGTGCTGCTGCCGGTATATGTGCGCACTCCCATTTAAATTACATAGAAGAATGTCAAAACGTCGGCGGCGGTGCGGTGCTGGTCGGGCGGCGGTGCGGTCTAGTGTGCAAAGGCCTTTACGGTTCACTGCTCGACGACGCCGGGCACCACGACTTTGCGTCTACGCGGGAATGCCGATCAGAGGCATCGCGACGCTACCCGAACACGACTGGCACCCTGCGTGGGTGCTCACCACGCACCTCCTCTCTCCACAAGATTCTCATGACAGGCAAGCTTGCCTCCCTTTTGCGCATACGCGCGATTCAGGATGGGCATTCAATTCTTTTTCTCGTCTAACAAGGGAACATATTCAGATGCGAAAATCCGATTTTGATGAAACTTATGGGAGCATATAGTCAAAACCATATTTTTTGAGATATCTCGGAAACCAGACTTCGAAAAAATTTGAATTTTTTTTAAATTGTGTGTTTTTCAATGGGAAATGTAGTCGCCCAAGAAAATTTTAAGAAAAGTTTTTTGTTTAAACAATATATTAAAAATTTGATATTTTTTTTGCAGTTTCTCTTATTTATTGTTAGTTCATTTTAATGTAAATTTGGGTGTGTGATCTTTGATACAAAATAGGGGATACATGTTTCAGGATTTTCTTTTTTTTGCCATTTAACAATAATTATGCATAATGGAAGATAGTCTTGCACCTGGCGTGCGTAGGAAGGAATTCTGGCTTGTTTTATCGAAATATAAGCATTTAGTATAAACGTGTATAGTATTTCAAACAATACCACTGGGTTATGTGTCGTTTATTGTTTTATTAGTAGCTGAAGAAGGTGGCGCATGTAGCAGCGTGACGCGGTGCTAATTACCGCGAGGCACAGAGGTCAATTTGGACGAAATCGGATTCAAAATCAAAGAACATTCGATAGAAATGAGGTAGAGCGATGAAATCGATATAGCTCGAAAGACCTCGGTCGCCGAGGCATCGCGTGGATCAAAGAATAGTATCTCCTGGCCGATAGATGTCCCTAGACCCTTTGCTAGACCCGTGTTCTGGACATATATCGAGAAAACATTGTATATGTGAAAACTTCAGGATCAAATGTTGAGGTTTAGGTAATAATTAGCTATTTTATTTTGTTCCGTCACAAGACGAAACAAACATCTGGGTGGCAGACTTCGGCCTACCTCCAGTCTACCACGTTTGTAACACACTAGCATTTATGGTAGCGGCCCGGGACAAAATTTACAACACCTTACCGGGCCCAGGTTTATAACGCCTTTCCGGACCCATCGAGTGAGGGTACCACGCGGCCACCTCGGCACAAGGTCACCCTCCCTCTGGCAATGGTAGGCGTCAACGCAGAGCAATGACAATGATTGACCAATCACGAACAAATTAGAAGACAGAGATTCTTAGACCCCACCCACACCGAGACTAGCTGCAAGGAGACAAGAGACGACAAGACCAGTCAACCAAGTAGCCTGGAATAAACCACTACTCCTCCGAGCAACCGTAGAGTCGTAGTCCACCACCAAATCCGCGTATTTCTTTTTATTTCTTCGGTTCTGTTAATGTCAGAATCGAAAGTGCAAACCGACACGCACAAGAGTGTTCCTTGCACCAGCTGCACCACTCAAAAGGTGCACGACTAAACATATTTTCTTGTGTTAGAAATCAATAACATGTGTAGATGCATTTTCTTCTTGTATATTGATTTTCGCAGTAAGCTGCAATAATTGTCAAATTTTGGGATGATTGACATTGAAGTCGAACATTCCACTATTTTTCTGTTAAGTAATTTAACAATATTAATTTATATGTGTGTGTGTGCGTGTCACTACTACATGTCATCATTTATTCATTATTATAATATTGCTCTCGGTTCATTTACGTGAAAACATTAATATATAGTGACGTGTGCAACGACAATCGATAAAATCGAAATATTCTTGAACATACTCGACCTACAAAAATATTGCAATGGGCTATTCATTGAATTGATAATTATGTGAATGACAAGTATAATGATGTGATCTTTCTGAAATTGATGTATTGTCTAAAACATTAATAAATTAATTTTACATACTTTTTGGGTTAAATCTTTAGTTTATATAAAAATTTTCCTGTTTATATAGTTGTGGATTACAAGTAGATATATTCTAAAGCGCGGTTCTGCAACGGATCTCCGAATACATGCATTACTACACACTGAAATGAACGAGGTACTAAAAACTAATTAGTTGATTTTAACATAGTCTACCTACGTACACCTGTGAAGTGTACTTTCGTACAATAATGTAATATGTGCACCTTAAATTTCACTTTTCCTGCATTGCAATTATCTGAAATGTCTTGTTTTCACTTTCGTTGCAAACAGAGATAGCAATTATTATTTCTTCCTTCATTCCCCGCATACAATAAGGGTCGACCCATACAAGACGGGTCTCACCGGGACCGGGAACGGGGCACGTTTTCCCTATGCCATACAGACTTGAGAGGCGCTCAAGATGCTCGCAACAAAGGCCAAGTGCCGCGCACCACGGGGGTTAGCTACCAGAACCCCAGCACCGTTTACTCCCCGCATACCCCTCAGGATCCTATGGTAGAGCCGACCGGGCCCGGCCCGGGGTTTCACGAAATATTCTTGCGAAGAATACTCAGCGATCCCGGTCGCCGTGGCGAAGGGAGAAAAACATTATAAATCTTGTATTATTTTAAAAACTACTTCACCGATGATGATGACCTATCAATCGAATCTCAATGGACTTTTCGATGTTTGAAAAATTGTTGGTTTTACAGACGCGTAAAAATACGTGTCACCCTTTTTTCATTATATTATAAGACTAAAACTATCACACCGATGAAAATGAGTTTTTGGAAGCTTATAGCGAAAACATAACTCTGTTAACCGAAAATGTTGTCATTTGGAGAAAATGTTTTTTCACCATTTATTTGGCAATTATTTTAAACAAGTGCTATGTTTTCGTAGCAGGTACCTTTGTCAAAATTTGAAAAAATTGAGGCTATAGCCCCAAGAATCCTTCGAGATTCGATTGACAGGTCAAAAAGTGAATATCATAGTTCTTTTAATATAATAGTTACAGAGCAGTACTTCGATGATGCCTCTTTGAAATTTTGGTTTTTAATTTATGGAGCCTCCAAGGTTTCAATCAGGTAAAACCAGGTAAGGACGCGACGTTCGGCGATTCAGGTAGCCAATTGTAAGTGCACGACTGATCGACCGCTATTCTCCGACAGGTTTGGAAAAACCAATGTCCTCTGTGCTAATGATGGTATTTACCTTTCCTGTACACTCCGACTGCACAATACCCCAATAAAATACGGACCTCTTTTCCTGTTTTCTTTCTCCTTACTACGTGAAAGTTTCAATTTTAGGACAAACTCTGCCGACCCCCGCTTCAGAATGTTTAAAGAACATTATAAACGTTGTATTATTTTAAAAATTGAGGTTATAGCCCCAAGTGTCCCCTCTACAGACCTGTTTTTAAGTAAGTGGATACTTCAAAATTGACGAAACTAAATTATTTCAAGTGAACCCGGGCCCGGGAGGCCATAGGCCTAACAGCCTCCCGGGCTCTGCTTCTACCGTGCGCCAACCGTGCTGCTAGGCTATGTATTGCGGTGCAGCGTTCACTTGAAATAATTTTAATTTCGTCAATTTTGAAGTGTCCGATTTTTTAAAAACAGGTCCGTGAAGTGAATTTCTCTAACAATTCATAATTGTATTAGATCATGTGGCAGTCGCATATGTACATGGTGTAAGGACAACAAGTACAGCTGCTCGGTTGCTGCTCGTAACCGCTCGTCTGCCGTCAAAAAGAAGGCAATGTCGCGGTGCAGCGTACACTTGAAACCATTTTAATTTCGCCATTTTTAAAGTGTCACCATTCTTGAGAAGCCCACCGTTAGGTATGCCTACCCCCCCCCCCCCCCCCACAGCTGCGCCCGTAGTCCCATTGTTTTGGCTTCGACGTCACCGGCTACATAGTATGTGTGACCGCTGTAGCCAATATCTCGACTGTAGCCGAAAGTACGCGTGAAACGAGGCCTGTCCCTTGCACTCTGATCCAATCGGCCGCGCATTCGTACCTACGCTCTGTCCAACGAGACCAAGGCAGTGAAGCACCCAGCGTGCGTCCTTTGCTAATTGTCTTGTAAGGGTAACTTCAACTCTGTCGCACTCGAGCGCCTATGTTTACGTCTACTGTCTCGTCTCATTGGACAAGATATAGATACGCCATCGCATTCCTGCCAGGGAACCTTCCATCTAACCATGTTTAGGCCATCATGCACAAGAATTTAGGAGTTTTCCATATACATACATTTTTTCGCTGGCGACCCTTACTTCAGAATGTCTAAAGAATATCCAGCAATTTTATGAACCTAAAATAATGAATAGTACAGTAAATAGTTTTGCGGCTCCGCGAATTACAAAACGAAATTTCAAAGAGAAACATGAAGAAACGTAAAATACAGCCATATTTATTCAAATTTTTTCACACTTGAACCAGTGGTAAAATTTGCAAAACAAAGATATTTCTAATATTTTTTAATTAAGAAATGACATTCACCAAGGAAAAAATAAATTATTTGAGAACAGCAGTCTTTTGTGATAACCCGACTCAACCCCCGCCTCCCATTTTCTCTTGGACCACAACGTACTTCAATGTCATCAAAATTCGAGACATAGTCCCCAAAAAATGATCGAATTCACCTGGAATGATCCCCTTCCTAATGTGGATATTTCCTTAAAAAAAAAGTAACAACTATTCTCGTTTTTACAATATATGTATGTATAATTTACATACAATACAAGGATGTAAGATGTTTCACCAAGAGGTAGGAAGGTTTCCTATTTCCATGGTATTGTAAAGGGGAGATACCGATAGTTTACCTAAGGAACCGTGAAGGCCCTAAAAACATTTTTTTTTGTGCCATGCACAGCAGGGAACTGTCAACACGCTCGCGAAAGGCCTTCTGGAAATGGTCAAACGCTCGAGATAATGACCCAACCGGGGCGAGCAGAAATATAGTTTGGAACACTGAAGCCCCGTCGACTCACACCCTGGTTTCGAATCTAGCGGCCAAACGTCCCCGGTCCCGTCCCGGTCTTGTATGGGTCGACCCTAATTTATAATTTCCCCACATAAAATAAATTTTTACGCGTTTATGATCTCTAGTATCGTGTATTATCTGCATTTAAATTGTGAACAGGCGATATAAATTTCGAATTTACTCGCACTTCTCGCAACCAATGCTAATTATAGTACTCGCAAATTTTTAAACCTTCGCACGTTGAAAATCCGCAGATGAAAATTCGCCCACTCTCTAATAACAAATAGAATTGTTGTTATATTATAAATATATATATATATATATATATATATATATATATGAGCCGTTTATTTTGAAAGTGGCCCAAGTCCATTTATACTTAAATTGAGATATTTAAGGGTTTGTGTTTCAATGCAATTAAAAATCTACGTACAGAATACTAATGAGTCATACCGCTTAAGTGTATATAAAGGAGTTAAATTTATAGTTCCTATTAAAATAATGGCCATTATTAAGTGAATAATATGCGTTTTCTTATCAAGAATGGAGTTAGGCCAATTTCAAAATTAACAACCAGATTCGTTATAAAATTTGAAGGAACCCAAGTCCATTCAACATAATTTAAGATGCTTCAAATCGAAAAAAACAATACTCAATTAATTTTATATATCTTTACAACACTTCAAAAACATAATTTATGCGATTCAAAACATTTTTTAACTACATAAATTACAAAACAATTTACTGCTCATCTACATTTTGTGTGTGTGAAAGGGATTCGAAGAAATTATGATATTCCGATGGTATATATCGTAGTAGGTCCATTATATCCTTGTATTTTGCTGTTGTAATGTGTCTGACATTTTTATACAGTTGTGTCAATACAATATATTCGAACTTTCTTGGTCTACCCCGATGTGGTAATAATTCCAGGACTTCAAAATGTTCATTCTCATTCACTAATGTCTTATAGAAAATTTTACACGGTTCATTTCTGACAAAACGCATCCAACATATTTTTAACCAGTTTATTGATTATCCGTTAGAATTTTTTACCCTTTTAAAAATTGCGTCTTCTAATAATTTTGTTGATACAAAATCTTCTGGTTTCATTTAATTTACAATAAAGTTATTACCTTTTCGGCACTTTTTGATAATATTATAATAATGTTGGGGGACAAACAGTAAATTATTTTTTTTTAATGACATTTCTACCACGCCAAAATCTCTATCATTTGGTAAAAACGAATATCCTGATATTAAGAATTTGTGATCTATGATTTCCACATTATTTTCAACAGTTTGCACAATTTTTAGCCACATTAAAGCTACTTTAATGTTTCTATTTTGTCCTGCACACATGCCACTGTAAGCTATAATGTGTCTTTCACTTCTTAAATTTTTAACATGTTTTAGGATGCATGAAGCTATTTCTTGAGCACCGTTTTTTGTAAAACTGAGGTTAACTTGTTAAATACTAATTAATTAAAATTACCTTCATTACTGCCTTCGGACATTATCAATAATAAATATCTCAATTTAAGTATAAATGGACTTAGGCCACTTTCAAAATAAACGGCTCAATTATTGAATTAACTCTGAAAACTTATGTATCCAAAATTATAGTATTTAATCGGAATATAAATAACCTCAAATGCTTTATTGATAGATAACTTGAAGTTGTACATGTAATCACGGCCAACCGGAAATAATTGACAAATGGACTTAGGCCACTTTCAAAATAAACGGCTCATATATTGTTTGAACTACCAGAAAGAAAGAAAGAAAACTACCAGAAAGAAAGGAGGTGTTAGCTGCGTTTCTTGATGTTCATGGAGCTTTTGATAATGTTTGTGTTGATATTCTTCTTTCCAAACTTGCGAATATTGGCTGCTCACTTAATATCGTAAAATTCATCAAGTTCTTAACTCATGAAAGATTTGCGTTCTCTACTCTTTCTGAAGATACGAACAGAGTTGTCTGTAGGGGCGCCTCTCAGGGCGGCGTTCTTAGCCCTTTGCTATATATCATTTATGTTGCCAATATCTCCGATAATGTAATGAGCTCTGTCACTGTCTCTCAATTTGTAGATGATAGTGCTGTTTTCCATGAATTCGAATCTACTAGCAGTGGCAGAAATATTATTAAAGTTCCGTTTCACAACTATTTTTGTTTTGGGATTGTAACGAAAATTTAAGAAATGTAATTTGTAGAATCATGTCGGTTTCGGTATTGTAACGATTTCGGTATTCATCCAAAGGCTACGCCCAGTTTACACACGGCCGCGCGTCTCGGCCCCCTACTACATATTATTTAAAAATGCTTTCAGGTGATTATGCAAGGGCAAGGGTCAAGGCAAAAGTGGCCAAAGGGACTTCATCTGACTCAGAAGTAGAATAAAAGATTCAATTGAGAAAAAGAAAAATTAAAGTGATAAACGATAGCGATGATGTATTCGGTGTGATGGATTCGGTGTTGTTTTCGCCATCGGCGTTAAAATTACTAAACGAGTTAGGTATGTATATAAAAAATTGTATGTTACTAATTGTGCTAATTGTTTAATTATTTTCCATCAATAATCATTACGTATATCGGTATATCAACTATGATTATTGTTTTCAGGTAGATGCAGCGACATGACTGTCGACGTCAAACAAAATAAGACAGATGAGGTATCGATGAATTCTATAAGTACTGGTAAGTTAATAGAACTATGTAAACGAATTTAAATATGGAAGTACCTATTTGTAAACAAAAATCTAAATTTTCAGGAAACCAGCAAACCCAAAACATGGTAATATTATGGAACAGCATTTGAAAACGATCATCGACTTACAGCGTCTACTACGATTTACGTCACTTTTAACCGCTTGTAGCTCGTGTCTATATCGATTTTGATGAAATTTTTAGGGTGTGCATAAAAAACATACATATATTGTGACGTCGCAGAATTGCCTACGTCCTTCCGAATCGATAACGAGAGGTCCGCCCACGCCTAGATGGAGGGGTTGCTGAAGGAGCAGGAGCTCGTTGTCCGGGACATCTGGAGCCCCAATTTCATTGCTAATGTACTATTTAATAATAATAATATTTAATAAACCATGGTGGCATTAATCGGCATAACATGCATTACTGGAGTGTAGAAAATCCCCACTGGTTACGACAAGTTGAACATCAACGTCTTTGGTCGGTTAACGTTTGGTGTGGAATCATGGGGAAAAAACTCATTGGTCCTTATTTTATTGAAGGTAATTTGAATGGAATCAAATATCGAAATGTCCTGGAACAGGAACTACCATCACTACTTGAACATGTTATCTTGGACGTTCGACAAAGTATGTGGTTTCAGCATGACGGTAGCCCAGCGCATTACTCAATAGCAGTACGGGAAGTATTAGACCGTGTATACAATGGTCGGCGGATTGGCAGAGGTGGGCCGATTAATTGGCCTGCTAGGTCGCCTGATTTGACATCGCCGGATTTCTTTCTGTGGGGCTACCTAAAAGATAAGGTTTATCAACAAGTGTCAACAATTCGTGAAAACATGGTAGAACGTATAAGAAACGCTTGCGCTGAAATTCCCGCAGATATGCTTCTGTCCTGTGTACAGTCATTTGAAGAAAGGATTAATAAGTGTATTGAAGTTGAAGGTGAAAATGTCGAACACTTACTCTAATTAATTGAACAGTAAGAGGCAAGGAGAGATCCGTTATAACGAGACACGATCAAGTGCACGCGTACCCGGCGAAAATTCAAAGTCGATTTTCTCGAAAACAAAGCCTCACATGAAAAAATTTTGTTCCATATTTTCGACTTATTTTTTCATATAGAATCATCCCCTTTTCGCTTGTACCATCAGTTACCGAACACCGTGTATAACCCAGTATATACAGAATATTTCACCTAACTTGACCACCTTAAATATATCGCTTATTTTGCATGATAGAAAAAATGTCAGGGGTAGAAAATATTCTGTTCGAAGGCGTCAATGCGGTGATGGGCCGAATTTTTTTCTCATGGTCATTTTTTTCGAGATTTCAAGGTCATCGTATGTTTTCTTAAATGGGAACGCATATTTCCACTACAACAGTCTTATACTTAGCTTATGAAAAAACAAATCCAACGAGGTGTAATGTGTTGACATTCACGTGACCCTTAGCGAGGAAATTATGAAATGTTTGTCAGTAACTTCAGGGGCGTCGTTTATGCGTTCGGGGACGGTAAATGAAGGAATTTAAATTTCATTGAAACGGTGTACCGTGTAATTGTTCCTGGTGCTTGTAAACAGACATTCGTATTCTCCTTTCATCGATTTGATATGTTTACAAGCATTACACTGTCCAACACCAAAAAAATTTTGCAATACCTGTTGGGTGATTCTTATACACTTTGTCATCCTAAAACCGAATCTGAAAGTAGAATTGCTCCATCACGCAACGTTTTCGAAAAATTTTGGTTTTTGTAAAAATGCCCGATTTTGATACGAAACGACGTGTTACGCAAAAACTAAATACGCGAGAAAGTTCAAATTTGAGTCAAGAGATAGAGGGGACTCTCCTCTACATATTAATATAGTCAATTATATTTTTATGTACTTCCTAATAGTTGTAAATGGTTGTTAAAGTTTGAAAATGTGCTGACGCGGGTACTTTGTACGCTCTATTTTTGTATTTATGTGAAAAATCCTTTATCTAGCAGGAATTTACTATACAGGAATGCATTCTACAGACATTTCTGGTAAAGAAACCATTCACGAAAAGTATTTGGTTCCCTTAATGTACGAGAAGGATCAGAAAATGTTAATTGACAGCGTGTGCGCGACGCGTTCGCGCCAGACGGCCATTGCAGCCTTTTCGCGACTCGCCAGGGCCGTCGCTATGCGTAGTCGACGTTGGTACCACTCAAGTATGTCTTTGCTTACTATGCTTAATTAAATACATTTTTTTTGTCTTTTTGGGTGCCAATCATTACAAAAGATTATAAAAATACGAGTTATATTCACATTTCATTGTGGAAATGCTTAATAAAGAAAATTGACCGCAGCAATTTTATTTTCAGTAATTGTTGTCTTATCTTTATAATTGTAATACCAATGGACATTCAAGATTCTTCCGATTAAAATAAGTCCAAACACTATGTAAATGGGACTATTTTTATCGATTTTATTGATCGAAGTACATAATTAAGACATAGATCGCTCTATATTAAATCGATAAAATCTCGCGGAAGTGTATAAATCAGCCGGACTGTTTTTGTTATATTCATGACGAAATTATTTTAAAATCAAAACAAGGAATACAATTCCAGCATTAATCTTTCATCAAGATATTTCAACAGTGGAAAAACGTTACAAAGGAAAAGACTTATGTGCGGATGCTTGCTGATTACTGCTGGACACTTATTATTGAAAATCGGGATACCAGGAACAAACGTCAAGCAAGGCGGAAACATTTTTAATTTGTTTACATCAGAAATAGGTAAGTTTTTGTATTCAATTTTCTTTATTAAGCATTTCCACAATGAAATGTGAATATAACTCGTATTTTTATAATCTTTTGTAATGATTGGCACCCAAAAATGTATTTAATTAAGCATAGTAAGCAAAGACATACTTGAATGGTACCAACGTCGACTACGCATAGCGACGGCCCTGGCGAGTCGCGAAAAGGCTGCAATGGCCGTCTGGCGCGAACGCGTCGCGCACACGCTGTCAATTAACATTTTCTGATCCTTCTCGTACATCAAGGGAACCAAATACTTTTCGTGAATGGTTTCTTTACCAGAAATGTCTGTAGAATGCATTCCTGTATAGTAAATTCCTGCTAGATAAAGGATTTTTCACATAAATACAAAAATAGAGCGTACAAAGTACCCGCGTCAGCACATTTTCAAACTTTAACAACCATTTACAACTATTAGGAAGTACATAAAAATATAATTGACTATATTAATATGTAGAGGAGAGTCCCCTCTATCTCTTGACTCAAATTTGAACTTTCTCGCGTATTTAGTTTTTGCGTAACACGTCGTTTCGTATCAAAATCGGGCATTTTTACAAAAACCAAAATTTTTCGAAAACGTTGCGTGATGGAGCAATTCTACTTTCAGATTCGGTTTTAGGATGACAAAGTGTATAAGAATCACCCAACAGGTATTGCAAAACTCGAAAAAAGTTTAATTTTGTTGGACAGTGTTATTATCAAAGCGATAATCTGACCACCCCCTGGGACGACTGCACCATCCTCGCCGGGACCCCCTTGTCTGATGTCCGACATAGTCCTTCGTCCCGCGTCGTCGCCTCCGGGTTGTCTGGCCCGTGTGCAACGTTTCCATTTTCAAAAGATCTGTGCAGATGATTTTTCCTTGTAACAGCCATGGGTTTGTCGATAGAAGATCGTTGCAAAATTTGCGATAATATATATTATAAGGTGACAAAATTGCCTCGGTTCCTCTGAAGCTAGAGAGGAATCTCCAGCAGTCAAGTACGAAGGACCGGACCGCCCTCTGGCAGGACTTTTCCGAAAAGATAGTTGCGAACGCTCTTACAGGGACGTCCGAGAAATTAAGAGACAAATAATAGCGCATTTCGTGCGTCGTGTCTAATCGCGCGATGAAAAGTTTCAGAACCGTAACCCGGGCCCAAGGGGCCTGGATGCATTTTCTTCAATCAATATCCTCTGTTGTCGTGACTTGGGGACACTCACTTCGCCTGAACTATTGGAAATCTCCCCGGGGAGGAACGAAAAGGATCCCGAGCCCGGGCCAAGCAAGTCGGAGGCGCCGACGAGGGACCAAGGGGACCCAGAAGACAACCGATTCGAAGTCCCGCCGACGCCTCGCCCCGCAACTCCGATGGACCCCTGCGGAAGCGGCTCGAGGAGACCTGGAATGTCATTGGACATTCCCGGTCGCAGAAACGCGATCGTTAGGGAAATCGGGAGATGAGAGAGGTCAGGGGCCCTCCGGGGGCACGCGACAGCGATTGGCGGAAGAAAAGATTAGGAAAGTGGGGGACGCCTCGCATCCGCGTTCTCGAGCCCACCGAAACTTCGCGTCACTGTTGCATTGGCCGTAGAGCAAACAAGTCGTTATCCGAAACTTTGTAACCGCGTGCGTAACACCCAGTCGCAAGTGCCTGCCAGGGCGTGCTATTGACCAATCCAACAGGCGAGAATCACCGCTGCCGGTGATAAGTGCCAACCGGGCTTTTACTGTTTCTTGCTATTCACGTTAACGTAACGTAATTTTGTAGCGGAGAATTCGTGGTGGCTCGAGTGGCGTCGGGGACAGGTCTGATCGGGTTAGAGTTTCTTTTGTGTGCCGCTTGAACGGGTTTTTTTGCGCTTTTTGTAGGACATTTCCCTAGAGTGAGCAACAGGCGTGAGTTCTTGCAAGGTCCGCGCTATTTCGTGCCGAGAACACCCTATGTTCCGTCCGCAACGGACTTTCTAAACAGCCCTTTCCTGGCATTCGTAAAACAGCAATTTAGATTCTTTTCCCGAGAGAGAACCCAGTCTCAGCCCGCCGAGCACCCAGAGGAGCCTCTTCCACGGGACGACCAGCGTCCGCAACACCGAGCTCGAGCAACACGACCAGCGAGCATCGGCCGAAGGAGATTAGCCCGGTAGGAAGCAGCCGAAAGGGTCTAGTCCGGTGAGAGTCAGCCGAAGGGGTTTGGTCCGGTGAGTGTCGGCCAAATAATTACGCGCGTTCGAAAGTCTTGTGTCCCGAGTCAGACACGGTTACACTCGCCGTGTGGACTCAAAAGCTGAACTATTATTATCGACGTCTTGTCCGCGACCTCGTGATTCGCGCTATCGCCCGAAGCGAACCGCGGGATGCAACAATGGTATACCAGATAATTCTGAATCTGAGGAAACAAGTGATATCGAAATGCCTGTTCCTTTTTGCAAGCGTAATTTTAAGAAACGTCGCCTTTTATTATCTTCATCGGAATCAGAAGATAATAGTATGAAAACTGCACCAAAACAAACAAAACGTAAAACCAAATTTTCCTGAACACAAAGACATTTTCAATGAACAATTTACGAATTTGATAACCAGAACAGTGGAATCAAATCAACATAACTAGGAAATCATCTATTCTCGAAATATTTCAAATTTTTTTCGGAAGAGCTACTTAATAGATTTCATTGTCGAGCAAACTAAAAAATTTTTCGAAAATAATACAAGAGACGATATACACAGTTCTAATGCAACTACTGTTCCAGAAATGTAAAATTTTTTAGCTATTAGCATGCTAAAAAGCATGGGGCGAATTCATGCAATATCTAACGATAACAATATTACAAACCACGATCCAATTATGAAAATACGTTATATTGTTGAACAATTAAGAACATCCTTGTTACTGCGTAACAACAGCGAACCGTTAAATTGTCAAACGAAGAAAAAATAAAATATCGTATAGCCTGCCTTGCCGTGCAGCATACCGGTCAGGGATGCCTTTGGGTAGCGTGGCACAAACTCCGTATTTAAAATTAATCAGGGGTGCAATAGAATTACCAGTAAAACGCCGTAAAAACCGTAATTTGTACAACCTTCTAATCTGCGTCTGCCGACAAAACGGTTGGGCATTTATGAACACGCGATAAACTTCGGAACGTCTAAATTGTTTTATTGCCGTAATCGTCAACTACCTGCGCTGACGAACCGGGAAATTCCCAGCGTTAGTCCACCCCCACAAGGAGCGTCTTCCGACAAAAATATTCCGCCAATTAAATTTCGAGAAATCAATCCCCCGCCAACGCTCGGTTCGTATGCAGACCAGGAAAGATGAGACTCTCGAAAAACCGGCAAAGCAACAACATCTAACATCTAACTCGCCGTCCGATACATTGTAACTTAGTTCTCACTCGCCGTAGTCACCGTACAAGTTCTGGTTAGTGTCCCTCATCTTCGTTTCAAAAATACAGTTGTTCCTGTTATCCACATCCACAGTTTGTCATCATTATCCACCCTTCAACTATTCACTCGCCAATAAGTCTGCGTGTGTGTGAAGTGAGTATTCGCCGAAAGATGTTCTTTCAATTTAATGTTCAACTTTGATCACATTTCAACGATCCTTTAAAAATGCATTTTATCCATATGAAAAATATGTATAGATGAAAGTTTGTTATTATCTAAAAGGAAGATGTTATTTTAAACAATATGTAGAAGAAAGAAGCAGGTTTGGGATCAAATCCTTTGTGTTGTGTGATAGTCAGACAGGCTATATTCAAGATTTACTTGTATATTCCGGGGCAAACATGATAATTTCTGAAGATATACCATCCAAATCAATAGGAAAGTCCGGACAGATAGTGGTGACACTTCTTAAACCTTATCTTGGAAAAGGTCACGCACTAGTGATCGACAATTGCTGCAGCAGTCCCAGTTTATTTCTCGAATTACATAAAAACTTAACCAACGCGTACGGCACGGTAAGAAAGAACAGGGTTCACAATAAAAAGGGTACCAGAATTGAATAAAAAGATTATAAAAGGAGAATGTGTATTTCGTTCAACAAAAAATATATTAGCCTTGAAATGGATGTACAAGTAGGAAGTGTGGATGATTTCCACCTATCATTCTGCCAATATCATTGAGACAGATAAGATACATTATCTTACAAAAGAAAAAATAATTAAACCACAGTGTGTAATTGATTACAATAATACAATGGGGGGGGGGGCAGTTGACAAAGCTGACCAGATTTTATATAGCTTAAATTCTACCAGGAAAAGTTTAAAATGGTATAAAAAATTTTTCTTTCATTTATTGGATTTAGCTGTATATAATACATTTATTTTATACAAGTATCTAACTGGAAGAAACCTATTGTTTGCTAAATTTCATTTACATTTCATAAAACTAATTTTACACAAGTACCGTGCAGGTAGAACACGTGAATATAAATCAATAGGTGGAAATCCTAATATTCTGCCTTTTCGCTTAATACAAAGACATTTTCCGTCTCCGTACATTAAAAATGCAGCAATTCGAAAAAACGCAAGAAGCAAATGTGTAGTATGTCAAAAACACAACAAAAGACGTGAGACACATGACCTATGTAAGAAATGTGATGTAGGATTATGTATTTATCCGTGTTTCAAATTATATCACACTTTATTAGATTATTAGACATCTTGTGAAAACTTGACATTAATATTAAATTCGGTTCAAGGAAATAAATAATATTGTTTGAATGTAGTGAAATTCAGTTTTTTGATTATTGATTATAGTCAAGGGGTTAACAACTCGATACTCGATATTTCGTCAATTCACTCGCTCGCGACTCTCGCTCTTCTGACACAACATCACTCGCATTCGTCCCTTTTATCTAAGGCCCAGTTTTCATTCTTCCTCTCTCCCACTCTCATTTTCTTTCTATCAGTTTCGTATCCATTCAGAAAATCCAATCAGTCACGTACGCGCCCTGCGCTTGGCGCCCTAAACACTTCACTCCTGTCACCGAGACCTAAAATTTTTTTTTTCACACTTCGGGCCAGACAGACTTCCTTTCACGCAGGACCCAAACACGTTGGCGCCACGATGTCGCGTCCACAGTTATTCTAAACAATCACTCGAACACAGTGTCACATTCATAAACCTACAATAATTTTCTACAAGAAATTGGTCACGAATCAATTTGTGCAGTTAATAAACTTCTACTTTGAATCAAGGGCCAGGTTAAAAAAGGATAATACAGGAAGTACGCTGACAAATTGTAGGCATAGCGAATACGTGACAGCGGTCGCTAGTCAAAAATCGAACGGTGACAGGCGTCTTCAGGGGATGAATTGATATATAATCAATAGGAATGTTAACGTTTATTAATGCAATGGAAAGTTACAATATCGCGTGTACAGTGGTGAAAAAATATTAATCGTTATTGTAGCAACAGGATTTTTGAGTGTAAAATATCTGACCTTTATTTAGAATAACGCGGCGGAGATGACAATGGTAAGATCGCGAATGTATAATAAAACGTGTCCGTATTCGTAAATCCTTAATCGTAAGTCGTGAATCATAATCGTTAACCGTATTTCCGTGGTGCTGTTCGTATCGTCGCGTTTCACAAGAAGGTCCACCCGCATACTCCGCGGCCTGGCTTTATCATCATACACACAGGCACGATCCGGCGCATCTACATGGTTTCTTCCAGTGACCCGGTCGGGGTCGTTCGGTTGGAGGCCTCCACGGTATAATAATTCCCACATTATGTATATATGACTGTATAAATATGACGACGCGCTCGATATGACTACTTCTTTTCGACTGACTTCGGCCCTTGCTTTCCCTTCCCAGAAAAAACCCTTATACCTAAGGAAAAGAATACCGTCCCTTAAGACCACAGTTTTTGGAAGTGGTAATCGTTGCACACCAACAAGGAAGAGGACAAGCAAAATAGTCCAATCCCATGTTTTGCGACGCGAATTAAATTCTCATTTTGAGTCTCTTTGAAGTCGTTCCAAAACGACAAGCCGTTTAATTAATAACGATCTAACGAACAAGATGGCGGCGGAAAGCGAATAAAATCGCTCCGAGTTAGTCAACGCGCAATCGATTTCCTTAAAATCAGTCGATTTTTACAGAAAAAGTAAGTGGATACTCGATCGATCGATGTCAATTATTAATTATTTGCTATTCCTTGTATGGAACGCTTAATACTGTGATATACTGTTTAGATTTTCACACCATGCCAAGAAATTTTAATTCGCAGTATCTCATTCTTCACAGCAGTGTTAGAACATTTCCTACCGAAGAAGAATTCGAAGTTTCTGCTTACTTAATGGTCTAACGTGAACTCTACTAAATTTGCTGAACCCAGAGCCTCCAAAAGACTGTTATTATTAACAAATTGTGTCTCCCGTTACCTACAGAAATTTTTAATAATGAACATAGGAACAAGAAGACTGGAGTATTTGATTTTTAGTTTAAAGTCCCATAAAAAAATAATGAAAAATAAAGAAGTTTTGTTATTGGATTAGTAGTGGTTTCCTTGTCTCCCACCGATATACCCGATCCGGGTCATGTTCACACTTCTCGGAGGCAGCGGCTCTCGAACTTCATGACCCCTGACAAAGTATGGCCCGGGGTGCGAGCTGACCCGGGCCCCCGGGGGGAGTGTAGCTCCCCCCGTGATTGGCCGACACCCCCCGGGATAGTTTCCCGGTTGGTGGGGGGTGTCGGTCCCCCCTCCCCCCGATAGGGGAGGGGGACCGTGGGGGGTTTTTTTTGGGGAAAGGAAGGGTCGGGGCGTGCCGGATCGCGCCTCCGACGGCCCTTCCTTCCGGTGGCGGCGTCCTCTTGCTCTGGCCGGGGCTGGTTCCTTCGGGACACTGGCCCCGAGCGGGGCACGAGGACTCCGGGAGCTGTGGGTGGACCGAGCTGGGGCTCGGGAAGCCCAATCCGAAGGCTCCAGAGATGGGGACACCGGGCGGGTCCCTCCGCCCGGGGTCTTATAGAGTAGGCAGTGGGGGAGGCTAACCCCCTCCCCCGGGGCATGATGATAGCTGGGAGGTGTCCTGTTGAGTACTCGCGTGATCCAGGCACCTCCCGTGTAGCTTAGGTGGGCGTGAGGTTTTAGTGGGTAGTCTCCGGGGGCTCCGCCCCCCGGAGAGAATCCCACATAACCCCGGCTTCCCCCAGGGAGTCGGGGTATGTATAAAACATTTCCTCACGATAAAAAAAAAAAAAAAAAAAAACCCCTGACAAAGTATACCCCGTGGTAGTAGGGATATTTCGACGTCGGTTAACTTAGAAGTCTAGGCGTTCCGCTTTCGCTGTATCTGGAAACTGACTTCTCGAAAATAAACCGCGTACACTCTATCTTGGATTGTTACGCGAAATTGCCTGCGTGCAGAACGACGCATCGTCGCCATTATTCCGTTAACTTGGCGTTGGCTCCAGAATACGAAACGTTCTCCTCGTGCGAAGAAGTAATGTCGCAGAAGAAGACGTCGTAGAGGGAGAGGGAGAGAGAGAGAGAGACTCCCTCTCCGCGAGAAGGCAAGTCGCTGGGGGACGTCACTTCTGTGCTCGTCGGCCCCCACTGCGGGGCGGACGCAGAAATCGTGGCGGTGGGCGCAGCTAACCCCCACCGCCGACATTAGGTATGGGTGCGCAATGTACTGCCGCATCTCAGGGGTGGTTATCACCACATTAAAAAAAAAAAGAAAGGAATACGATACGCTCTGCTACCGTAGGCACAGAAACGGAAGCGTTTAGTTCAAGTTGTCCAACGCATAAATAAATTCAATCTTGTAATTTTTACAAGGCAACATACATCAGTCACTTTTTGTTCTTAATCCTACAATTATTGAAATTATAATCTTATTTCCAATTTCACCTATTGATGTTTATTATAAATTTATAAAGTCCACCGTCTACTAATTCTTTATCTTGAATCTAGAACGTTTCTCTTGTTAATTACTTCACATAAAGTACTGTTGCTCCATGGAACATATTGCCATAGATTGACCTAATAAGAACCTGATCTAACAGAATCGTTACCTTCCTTTTCTAAATGGTCATGGCCGATATCGTTCGCGAGCAATCTGAAAGGCAGCCAAACGTGTTTCCTAGCACGATCTTGCACAAATATAGAGTAATACAGTGATACGGGTGGATTAATATCAATCAAACTGGATCTCGAGGCCATTCGGATCATGCTCAAAGCGAGATCCCGTGGGCCAACAGATTCTTCAAAGCGGCTTCCGGTTTGAGCATGAAACAAGAAGACAGACGAATGGTTGGCTGAAATCGAATGAATGTCCTCTACTTTGTCAGTAGAAGGGGGAAACGTTGAACGAGATATCGGAGACGACACCGGAGCTTGTTAGAATACGTGAAATCTCAGTCGCGTGTCATGTATCGTTAAGTACTTGTTGTGCCGAACAGTTACAAAACTTCTTTATTTTTCGTTATTTTTTTATGAAACTTTTACCAACATATTCGTGGCATTTTTTAAATGGAACCAAATATGATATAATTCCGATGATATTTACGCGTGTAATGAACGATGGAAGTCTTACCATTACAATTACATTAACGGAAAATTAGTGTAAATGTGATCTGAATTATATCGCGTTTAGTATCATTTTAATCAGAATAATGCCACAAATATATTGGTGAAAGTCTCATAAAAAAATAATTAATAATAAAGAAGTTTTCATTTAAAGGCCTGCGCTCACGCGGGCTTTGATCTGTGCCGGCGACCGCAACTCCCCGCGGCACTTTCTTTCCCATAGGCTGTCCTTCTCTGCGTTCGAAACTTTTATCGTTCGTTACACAAGTAAATATCATCGGAATTATATCATATTTTTTTTAAATTTTAATCAGAAATATGCAACGAATATGTTAGTAAAAGTTTCATAAAAAAATAACGAAAAATAAAGAAGTTTTGTCATTGGATTAGTAGTGGTTTTCTGGTCTCGCACCGATATAGCCTACAACGTTGTGACACACTCCTCGACAGCGAAGGCTCTCAAGCTTCGCTGTCCGTTTCTCCGTGCAACATTGTATCGGAGAAGGATATTTTCTCAGTTTTCTTATCACTACCGCTTAGTGGTCATAGGTTTCTTATGACTTGTAGACGGATATGACTCTTAGGCTTCCAGCGTGCCCTGTGTAGTTCAAATGTGACGCTCGACGAGAACCTCCGATTTCGTATTCGTGTCAATAAAAAGAACGGCGGGACTGACATACAACGAGAATTCACTGTATATCGCGTTTGTTGTCATTTCGCTGGATCGGTCTTCGAGCGTGTTTACCACTTGACCGGTTCCAAGGGGGATACCCCAGTAGTGGGGAAAAAAATGTTGACAGTTATGGTACTGACCTTTGCGACAGTTATGGAGATAATAATCTGCATTGTAACAGTGAAGTCGGGTCCATAAGTATTCAAAGGATATAGCCGGATAAGATGGTCAAGAATGCCCTTGGATCAAATTGAAAGGCTAATGGGCTACCGATAGGGTGTCAAGAAATAGTGCATTCGTATAAGAAATCCCGAGAATTTCGAAGAAACGGGAAAGGACACGGCGAATAATTTCAATCAGCCTGCAGCAAACAGGTCACGACAAATGTGAAATTGGGAATGCGTCGCCTGTGACCTCGAAATCGTGATCCAGACGGATCGATACGCAATTTGAACCCCCTACAAATACTTTTGCCCCCCGAAATTGGAATCTGCGCTCCTATGTGCGACTTCATTTCAAGTAAATAGTGGAGACGGGTCGTCCCTCAGAAATATTGTAAAATATACGTCCTGTTTTTTCAATGAACAATTTAGCTACCAAAAAAAGTTTTCCAAAATAAACTGACCACCATTTCTTAAACTTCTGAAATTATGATCTGTGGTCGCGTAAAGAACATTGCTCTAAGTAAATAGTGGAAATAATTCATTCTATACGAAAATTGTCGAGAAGAACATTTTTTAATGATCAATTTGTAGCGGCCATCGGGAGTGAAGCGGTTAATTGATCATTTGCGATGTGATTCCTCTTCGACGGACAATCGAGAACTTCATTTGGAGATTAATCGAAGCGGTGGAACGGGACGGTGCACGTTATCCGATCTAGATTTTTATTTCTTAAATCGAGTTTCTTAAAAATTCAGATCCACCTTGCAATCAGCAAATTGGCCTAAAAAGTACACCTTTTTGCTAGCTTTTGCTTTATTCAATTCATCTTTTTCGGAGAAAAGAAGATTTTTCTTCCATTAACTTTAATCTTCGACCGTGATAAGCTCTGCTTGTCGGAGGCATGTAATCCCGGTTAAATATAAAATTCAACGAAGCATTTAGTTCATATGACCGCGAACTAAGTAGTCCAGAATATGCGGCTAATACTTTTTGCTGGCAGAACTGCAATGTTTGTAATCGCAAGACACGGTACATTGAATTTGTCACGCAGTCGCGCAGTTCATCTCCTGATGTTGTCCATTACTGTATTAGTCGTCATTTAAATAACCCTGAGCTGCCACTCTGGGCGCACATATTACAATATTCATATATGTACAGAGTTATGCAATGTATAAAAAATAATTGAGAACAGAACAGAGTTCCAAAATCAGTGTCAGCTCACGAGAGATCACGGCATTTCTGTCCCGAAATTTTGATTCGTTTGTGCAGCGACTAAAGCCGAGATCCTGCAATTTGTGTCGGGAAATCCTAGCCGTCTCTGGCCGCCTGTTGGTCGCGCAGCGTTAACTTTGTAGCGGCCATCGGCACGTACAATAAAACAGTTGACGTGCAAATAGTCGGGTCGGTTTATGAGGCGAGCGACAGCGAAGCTATTTTTGATAAAGCAGTTTCCAACGCGTGCAATTACAATGTTTTAGACAATGCGTGTCTCGTCCTTCGGAATCTTTCGTTTCCGGCCTCAATAGCAAATGTTGGTATCATAAACACCCGAGTTTCTGAAGGGTCGCTCCGACCGAGGTCCGAGAGCCCACAGCTGGCCGCGGTATGTGCCTCACGGGCCCGAAGAAAAACCCGCTATTATCACAAAACCTCCACGGTCACGCTTAGCATTCCCGAAAAAGTGCGCCTCGAGCGCAAGGAACAAGAGGGGTAATCAGGCCCAAGGAAGATACCTGATTGGTCAGCGATTCTTTTGGATGTCCTTTTTGGACAGCAAATTTTTCCACACAGGACACGCCCTGCAGAGTTTTCCCCAGAACGATTGCGGAAAACGCAGGGTCAGAAACTCCTGAGACGCACCGAGATACAGGTCTCCATTGGTAAAATAAAGTACCTCGAATCCGATAACTTGTCTCGAATCATCTAAAGAGCACGCGAACCACAAGTCCCTTCAAGTTTAACCCTTTGAGTGTTCCCAAATATTAATATATAATATTTGTTTAAAAAGTGCGTGCATTAACACTAGAACTAGATGCCGTGTCAAAATGACGGATTTAAAGTTTTTTAATCTACGAGCGCTGACGAGACTGTGAAAACGCATGCACGGAAGATCGTTTAATAAATAACTTTTTCTATATAGATTGCGGCGCATAACTATAGCACCACTAACATTTTTTATATTTTCGACCTGTAAGAAAATAATTCGGAAAAGCCAATAATATGGTATGACAGAGGAGTATAAATAATGGATTCTAGTTGATATTGATTGAAGTTGTATACATATACAGTGACTCCCAAAAATATTCGGACACTAGCTATAACTAACTTTACGACTTGATAATTCCTTTGTTAATGAAGCAATCGTCCCGGGAATTGTTTCTAGCAATAAAAGATCTATTAATGTTGAAAAACATAAATAATTTATTTGAAAAATGTACATAAATTCCATAATAAAAATTAGTAAAAGAAATAATGTACCATTTTTGGCTCACAAAAATATTCGGACAATATTAATTTTTCAATTTAGATAATGTAATTTAGCATTACAACATTTGTTTAATACTTCGTGGCATAACCATCTTGTTTAAGAACATGTCTTAACCTGTTTGGCATATTGTTTGTAATTTTTTTTAAATATTCAACAGTTATATTCGACCACTCAGTTGCAAGTCTTTGTTTTAATTCAGCTATCGATGTAATTGGGGTTTTTCGAATTTTTCTATCCAATTCATCCCATAAATTCTCGATAGGATTAAGGTCCGGTGATTGGGGCGGCGAATGAAGAATTTTGGGACAGCGGTATAATACAAATTCTTGCACAATACGTGACTTGTGCTTGGGGTCGTTGTCTTGGTAAAACTTAGAAGTATTATTAAGCCCCATCTTTTCAGCACTTTGAATGAGATTATTTTTGAGTATATTTAAATAATGATTTTTGTCCATGATACCGTCAATAAACACTAGGTTACCGACTCCATATGACGAAATGCAACCCCAGACCATTACGCTGTCTCCGCCGTGTTTCGCTGTACCTCTTGTATTTTCAAAATTAAACTCTTTATTCGCTTTCCGCCGCACCATAGTTCTTCCGTCGGAATTGTACAGATTGAATTTGCTTTCATCAGCAAATATGACATCCTTCCACCACGTCTCAGCCTTAGAAATTAGCTCTCTTGCAAAGGTTTTTCGTTTATTCCTATTCTTTTCGTTGATAAATGGTTTCTTTCTAGCTACTCTTCCATTGTAACCAGCTTGCCTCAGCACTCTCCGAACTGTTTCGGCTGAAACATTTTTGGAGCTTTCGCCTAATAGTTCACTAACTAGTTTTGGAGCACTTAAGCGCGGATTTTTTTTCACTTTCCGAATAATTTTGCTTTTCTCCCTCGTACATAAGAGACTTGGTATTCCAGTTTGCGGAATAGAATCAATGCGATTCTCAATATAAAATCGTCGACAGATATCTGCAGCAGTACTCTTACTTATACGAAGCATTGCACTAATTTCGCGATAGGCCTTTCCTTTTTCTCGATGAAAAATTACAAGCTGTCGCACATCGAAACTCGTATTCTTTCCTTTGCGACCCATTTTGAACGAATTCACATTTACTACTGACAGTAGTGAGGTGACATGGACATCTAATGGTCCACGAGATTCTGTTTATAAACAAACGTTTTCCCGATCTTCGAATATCGCGTCCCCAGAAGGCGATTGCCAGAGAAATATAATACGTGTCCGAATATTTTTGTGAGCCACAAATGGTCCATTATTTCGTTTAATAATTTTTATTATGAAACGTATGTATATTTTTCAAATAAATTATACATGTTTATCATCCTTAATAAATGTTTTATTGCTGAAAACAATTTCCAGGGCGATTGCTTTATCAACAAACGAATTATTAAATCATAAAGTTAGTTGTACCTAGTGTCCGAATATTTATGGGAGTCACTGTAGATGTGCCATTTTGGTGGAGGCACACTTATGGTGTGGGGTGCATTCTCCAGCAGTGGCAAGTTCAGTTTAGCTTTTTCAACTGCACGAATGAATATTGTGGAGTATATTGGAATACTTCAAAATCATGTAATGCCGTTTATTCATCCAAACGGTCATGATTCATCGACTTATCGATAAGATAATGCTCCAATTCACAAAAGTCGACAAACTACAGCATGGTTTGAAACGTTTGATATCAATGTATTGAAATGGCCTGCATGCTTCCCAAATCAAAAACCAATCCTAAATCTGTGGGGTATCATGGTACGGCATGTTTATAAAAATAATCAACAATTTTCAAACATTTTGGAGCTAAAAACAGCTGTTGTTGAAGCGTGGAATGATATATTAGGAAAAATAAAACTGCAGCAACAGGTAGATATACTGATGAAAAGGTATGTTTCTTTGTTAATAATAATATAAAAACGAATGGATGGGTTAATCAGCTAACAAACGTAAAAATCGTTAATAACGACATTTCTACCGCAAAAAAGTCCGTAAAAATGGAAGGTAAATGCATAGGTGAAGTCGTAACTGAGAACTGTATATTAAAAAATGTAATATTAATTCCAGAGGGATCACTTCAAATTCCTTGAAGGATCACGAAGTCAGAACGGGCTGTACGTCATAGACATGAAAAAAACAAACACCTTGGAAAGTCTGTTGACAACAAACAGAGACACCATACAATGGCACCGAAAATTAGGACACCTCAGCTTCGCAAACATGCAAAAACTAATAAATATAAGCGAAGGTATGAATTCAATATCTAAATTCAATAATAATCCGGAAATTTGCGATATATGCATAAAGGCTAAGCAAACACGCAATCCATTTAACGGAGAGAGAGATAGAGCGTCGAAACCTTTGGAAATTATCCATACAGACGTATGTGGTCCCATAGAACCCACCACTTGGGATGGGATGAAATACTTTATAACTTTTCTCGACGACTTTACTCACTTTGCTGCCGTTTTTCCCATAAGGGGTAAACACGAGGTAACCGAAATAGTAAAATCATACTTAAAACAGTGTCAAGCAAAATGGGAGAGGAAAGTAGTAAAACTAAGGTGCGATAATGGCAGAGAATACGCCAACAAAGAATTACAGGATTGGTGCAAAAATAATGGAACAATCTTAGACTTTACAGTACCGTATTCGCCGCAGCTAAACGGTAAAGCAGAAAGGCTGAATCGTACTATTTTAGAAAAAGCTCTATCGTTAGATTCAAAAATAAATAAAGTAATGTGGGGTGAAGCAGTTCGAACGGCAATATATCTAATAAATAGAAGTCCTACAACTACAAGCGATAAAACGCAAGCAGAAAATTGGATAAAGAAAAAACCTGATCTTACTAATTTACAAATCTTTGGCTGTGACGCCCACGCAAAAGAACTGGGATATTTAAAGAAATTAGACGAAAGAAGTAAAAAATATACTATGGTAGGATATTCCACCAATGGATACCGCCTATGGGACGAATATAAAAAAAGAATAATAATTGTAAGAGACGTAATATTCAATAATACCAGCGAAACTGAAGAGGAGCCAATTAACGAAAGTAAAACCTCAAGAGCAATAATTAGGACAGAACACAATGAAATTAATGATGTACTGAATACGCTAGAATATTGTCCTACTAACAAGCAACTTGCAGACTTACTAACAAAACAGCTAAGTAATGTAAAATTCGAACAATGTAAAAATAATCTAGTATGTACGATATAACTGTTGTTTATATAAGTATAGTTTAGGATAAGTATTGTTGTTAAAAGAAGAAAAAAGTAAACAAGTGTTTCCTCTGCAATAATCACAAGAACTTACAGTTAAGAGGAAGTGTTTATATATACACATATATACTTGTAACTGTAAGCTATCGATAAGGTAGAAATCAATGTAATACCTGTCTAACGACATCTATACAATTGTAAACATAATACTGACACGCGTCTGAACAGCGCACACGCGTTGACCTGATCAGTCGCTCTAGGACCTTCCTACTATAAACATACTTAAAAGTAAGACTACGTTGTTGTACATTCACATCCACTGCCATATCCTTATACCTAATTATAACAGAGACACATTGCTTGTTCGAATTTTTTGAAACTGGAACACTATCGATATTGAAAATTAATCGAATTGTTAAAGTTTCTTTGATTTCAAGAAATATACCTATTTCAGTTTGTTACAAGTTTAATAGATGCTCATTTATAGCGGACACAATATTTGATGATTGTTTAGTTTTCAACCGAGTGCGGGAATCGCACGGAATTTTGTATTCTGGAAAAATATCCTTCGAACCCTTTAATAAATTACTTGGTTGAGAATGATTGATGTTATTGTTGAGGTTGAGATGTTCCGGGGTATTCGGGGAGACACTTGGTACGCGTAGTGTAAACTACATTTATTCATAACGATATGCACTCCATAGCATAACACGAAAGGTAAACGATCGATAGCAAACACAAGACAAACATCTTCACGAGATGCGAACTTGTTTTTCCCGCCGCGCCAGCTCGTGCACGTTCGGCCGCGCTCGGCTGGGCATGCGCGTGACCCCAACAGTTATTTCCCAGAAATCATGTTTTTAAAAAAGTAATTGTGACGTCACGCGACGTGTGCGTAGTTTTAAGTCATCATATTGTTTTGTATTATATTGTTCTATACTCATAGCCGCTAAGTACACAACCATTGTAACACAAACACGATAGAACATAAGAACAATCCGATAGTTGAGTTACCAATCCACCTTACCATCACACGCACCTTCCCGCTAAACACCTCACGCTAAACCGCGCGACGACGATCGATAGTACGTCATCGCGTCCAGCAATCCCCACTCCGAGCGTTAATGCCTCCTACTCCACCATTCATTCATGCCCAGACTCACCCCCGCTCCACTGACCCACTCCGAACCGAAGGAGCCGAGTGTGGCCCATAATTAATTGATTAGTTCGTTCTGTCCTGAACTCCACCGCAAGACGACGTCTCTTGAAGCTCTTCCGCCTTCCCATTCCACGTCTTATTTCAAGCTTTGCAATTTCTTTCGCGTACTATAATTAGACCATAATTAGAACCACGACTCAAATCAATCAAATCCCAACCATATGTCGTATGTGATTTCATTAATTGCCGTTTACGATATTCGTATTAAATCTGTGTTCTTTTCCGTACGTCTGCAGCCCACCAGTGGCTCGGTACACCTCCGAGAAGAACCAGATTCTTCCGTTGTTTCCGTAGTTGTTTTAGTTCGCGTACATTGTTCTATCGAGAAATCACATGCCTCGTCGCGCCGGCCGAAAATATCAACTGCGGAAGCTCGCCCGCGAGTACGGCCTAGCTGCGGCAGATCAGGGTCAGTTCGTGAGGTTACTGGGCTCGGAAGCGGTCTCGACTATCGCACGCGTAACTAATTTCTCCGGGGAAATGCGCGTCGTAAACGATCAACGAGAGCAAATCCCCTGGAAGAGGGCCGCCCGGATCACGCTGGCTCCTGTCATCCGTACCCGAGAGAGAGCCCAGTCTCAGCCCGCCGAGCACCCAGAGGAGCCTCTTCCACGGGACGAGCAGCGTCCGTAACACCGAGCTTCAGCAACACGACCAGCGAGCATCGTCCGAAGGAGACTAGCCCGGTAGGAATCAGCCGGAAGGGTCTAGTCCGGTGAGATTCTGCCGAAGGGGTTTGGTCCGGTGAGTGTCGGCCAAATAATTACGCGCGTCCGAAAGTCTCGTGTCCCGAGTCAGACACGGTTATACTCGCCGTGTAGACTCAAAAGCTGAACTATTATTATCGACGTTTTGTCCGCGACCTCGTGATTCTCGCTATCGCCCGAAGTGAACCGCGGGACATAACAGAATTAATTTCAAATTTCTAATAGCTTCGCATTTATCATCTGTACTGTAATTTCTGTCATTCCTGTTACTTGTCATTTGAAGATCGAATTGCTGATTCGATTGCGAATTGTTTGTGAGTTAGTTGGCATGATTCTACTTGATTCTTCATCTACTGTGTCGAAATCCTAATTCTGATTGAAAGCTATCTGTTCTTTTATAAATTTGTAGTTTTTGTAACGTTTTTCGGCAATTGTGAAATTTGTTTAACTGCAATCTAAATGCTGTATGAAAAACTGTCCTTGAAAAGCTTCAGAAAATGAAATGTATACACCCCTCCCCCAATTTTCGCGGAGTATCCGTTCAACGTTGATACGTTTTAAGCGAATAAAAATCGCATAAATAACATCTGTCGGTACAAAAGTAAAAATACTGGAAATAAAAGCTAATACAAATATATACATATTTGTAGGGGACGAAGCCGTTAGGAGGAATCGACGGTTAGGTCGTCGAGAACGCAAAAACGACCAGCGTTTTTGTCGAATAGGTCATCAGCGGATTGCCGAAAAATAAAAAATATGGCAACGGGTGAATGTCCCACAGAGCGAGTGTGAGAGAAAGAGTGTGAGAGCGGGAGTGAAAGAAAGAAAGAGTCCTAGACAGATGGAACTCTTGATACTCTTGATACTCTTTTTAGTATCATATGAATGTGTATACAATATTTTGTGCTACTAGGATAGAATGTAGTGGTCTTCCTTTACCACCTCTGAGGTTCCACTAATGGCGCGTTAGATTTTTTTAAGGTGGATCATCGCCTGGAGCCCTATTATACCACTTTTTATCATTATGTTTATCGTAATCGGAAAATCTCCCATTTTGGTGCAAGAAATTACACGGTTAGATGAAAAAAAAAGATAAAAATTTATAAAAATAATTAATTAACAAACATCGACGACCGATACACGAAGGATTTTTAGTTGATCTACTTAAGAATATTGCCTTAATTTGTTAGTGCAAGTTTATTACTCTAAGGAAGAAATTAACCCTTTATTCAAGTCGACCCATATATGTATATGAATGGTTGAAATAAGTTATATCGTTTTTTGAAACCTACAAAGTGGACAGAATTTTTTTAAAAAAGGATTCCGGCAGATATAAGATGATTGACTTCTCCCACATTTTTAAGTAAGTCTACTAAACCCTTATGCAAATTTTCATAAAAATCGTTAATGTATCTAAGACGAGTTATCTCGCGACGCAATGTCGCTTACGCTGTTCCACAGACGAGTTATCTCGCGACCAATCTATAAACGAAACTTGTTCGCGAGATAACTCGTCTGTGGCACAGCGCAAGCGACATTGCGTCGCGAGATAACTCGTCCGTGGTCGCGAAGTGGTAAACTCGTCTAGGATGTGGTTTGTTTCTATCGATAATTTGTTAATTAATTCAATATTGTTATTTAATTGATTTTCGTTCTGTTTTAAGGAGACCACCGAGTTATTGAAATTTCTTAACGTACCAGAAATCATCTGTATTTGGGATTTTAGAAGAGTCCGTGTCTGTCTATTGCCATTTAGCAGAGTATTGGTATTATCGGTGTAATATTGCGCGTCGTTAGCATCTGAAGTGCCGAACAACCAATTAAGAGCGTATGATACGCCATTAATAAGTCCGCGACGTTTACGAAATTGTGATTTTTGGCCCACTATATGGTGCAGCATTTCGTCTTTGGCAGTGATATCAGATAACACTGTCCAACAACATTAAACTTTTTCGAGTTTTGCAATACCTGTTGGGTGATTCTTATACACTTTGTCATCCTAAAACCGAATCTGAAAGTAGAATTGCTCCATCACGCAACGTTTTCGAAAAATTTTGGTTTTTGTAAAAATGCCCGATTTTTATACGAAACGACGTGTTACGCAAAAACTAAATACGCGAGAAAGTTCAAAGGGTCTAGGGGGATAAGACAGGTCTAGCGGCCCCGGCGGGAATTTTATTGGTATTGTGTGGAAAACCATCATTTTAGGTTGAAAAACAATCCCCTAAAATTTTAAGTCGCTAACCCTTCATTTAAGGGTGATATGAGGGTAAACACCCTCAACTTTAACATTTTTTTTCTCGGTTGTTAATTAAGATATTGAGATGAAATAAAATCGAAAATATTCGAACTTACTTTCTTCATATCATATATTTTTTTCATAATTGTAATTAAATTATTAAGACTAGAAAAAAATTATTTAATTTTTAATTTTTTTTTAGGCGTGGGGGTAGCAAGCAACCCTTCGAGTGACCACTTCCAAAAAATTCAAGAACAATGTTCTGTTACCTATCTAATACGTACAAAAGTTTCAAGATCGTCGGATTGGTGGAACATAGTTAAATATTGAAAAACAAATGAAATTACGGTATTATAAAGTAGGGATAGTACTATTGGTGGTACATTTGATTAATGATAATATGTATTTATTATTGATTCTAAGATACTCTGGCTACGATTCTCGACTCTTCTGGCTACGATTCGACGAACATCGCGCCGAACATCGCGCCGAACAGCGTCCGAAACGCAAAATCGTGTCGAAATGAATGTCGACTTTGTTTCGTTCGCTGTTCGGCGCAATGTTCGTCGAAATGTTCAGGTCTGTACGAGGCCTTACACTCATTCGGTTTCTCTGCGACTTCCACTTAAAAGTCCCCAACACTCGCTCGGTCTTGAACCCAAAATCACAAACACCCGCTGCATCGCGCTCGACTGTGAAACAAGCATTAATTATATTTTTATTTAAACTTAGAAGTGGCAGTTCTAAAGTAATTATTAAAAATATATTCGGTCTGCAACATGAACAACAAGTGTCAGGATATTTCCATCAAATAATTAACGCATTTGAAAAGGATGTTTTGGGAAATCACTTCGGAATAAATGCAAAATCCAGAGCCGATCTCATTTTAAATGAAACAGCGTACGCACCAATGAAACTTTTTGAAATAAAAGATTCTGAATTAGTAGTCATTTTTGATGGAACATATGTTAGACACGAGAAAAGTAAAAATAATGTATATCGAAGGAAATCATATTCTGGACAGAAGAAAACATCATTATGTAAACCGTTTACAATTTGCACAACAAATCGATATATTATTGACACGGCAGGACCATTTAATGGTACCATGAATGATGCGTCAATCATGAAAATCTTATTAGTAGATCCTAACGGAATAAGTTCACTTTTACAACCCAATGATTTTTGCGTTGTGGACCGTGGTTTTCGAGATGTTGTCGAGCATATGAAAAATAGAGGATATAATGTTTTAATGCCAGCTTGTAAAGGAAATCGAGCACAATTGATAACAGCAGAAGCAAATTCATCACGCTTCGTAACAAAAATAAGATGGATTGTTGAAGCTGTCCATGGCGATATTGCACAGAAATATCGTTTATTACACCACAAAATAGACAATAAACTTCTACCATGTCTTAAATCATTGTGTCGAATAGCATCCTTTCTACACAATGAATTTGGTAAAAGATTAGATACAGATCCAGAAATAGATTTAATTATTGATTATATGAAGAATCAACGGATAAAAACAAACGCTTCAGGAACTAGTAGAAGGAAAAAAAATAAATCGCCGTAGAAAACCATTTACACGAATGACTGCCAACGTTGTAATGGATTTTCCAGAAATGACTGAGAAAGATTTGAAAATCTTATTCACAGGTAACATACTTTCTTGCATATGTATAACATTATCACATATAAAACTATATGCTACTTATGTAATATTATGTACAGGTACCTCAATTAACCCAGGCGGTATGCTATCTAGCGGAGTTAATGAGGAATGATGATATTTTAAATATGGAATATTTAAAGGAAACTAAAAATATTATAAGGGTGAAAGTTCATTCGAGGCATATTAATCGCAAAAGTTATCAATGCTACATTGAATATGTACCACATGCGATTAGTTATACCGGAATTACACGATATACATGCGACTGTGCTAATGGCAACAGAACAGTAGGTTGCTGCTCCCATGTCGCTACCATTATTTACTATTTATCTCATGGGCGATTTAAATCCAAAATTGTAAAACCAGCGGAGATATTAACCAATATATTTGATACGACACATACTGTACCAGTAATTGAGGAAAATAGTGACGAAGATTGAATAAATCTATATTATGATTCCTAAACTTTTCTTTTACACCTACATAATGTCTATTTATATTGCAAATTCGGGAAGACAGGAATAGAATATAATACGATGCGAATAATTGATCAAGGAGGGACATAATCTCCTGATAAGAATTATTAATTCATAATTAGTCGTAAGAAACAGTGCACTACACATTATACTATTATAATACCGTAATTTCATTTGTTTTTCAATATTTAACTATGTTCCACCAATCCGACGATCTTGAAACTTTTGTACGTATTAGATAGGTAACAGAACATTGTTCTTGAATTTTTTGGAAGTGGTCACTCGAAGGGTTGCTTGCTACCCCCACGCCTAAAAAAAAATTAAAAATTAAATAATTTTTTTCTAGTCTTAATAATTTAATTACAATTATGAAAAAAATATATGATATGAAGAAAGTAAGTTCGAATATTTTCGATTTTATTTCATCTCAATATCTTAATTAACAACCGAGAAAAAAATGTTAAAGTTGAGGGTGTTTACCCTCATATCACCCTTAAATGAAGGGTTAGCGACTTAAAATTTTAGGGGATTGTTTTTCAACCTAAAATGATGGTTTTCCACACAATACCAATAAAATTCCCGCCGGGGCCGCTAGACCTGTCTTATCCCCCTAGACCCTTTGAGTCAAGAGATAGAGGGGACTCTCCTCTACATATTCATATAGTCAATTATATTTTTATGTACTTCCTAATAGTTGTAAATGGTTGTTAAAGTTTGAAAATGTGCCGACGCGGGTACTTTGTACGCTCTATTTTTGTATTTATGTGAAAAATCCTTTATCTAGCAGGAATTTACTATACAGGAATGCATTCTACAGACATTTCTGGTAAAGAAACCATTCACGAAAAGTATTTGGTTCCCTTAATGTACGAGAAGGATCAGAAAATGTTAATTGACAGCGTGTGCGCGACGCGTTCGCGCCAGACGGCCATTGCAGCCTTTTCGCGACTCGCCAGGGCCGTCGCTATGCGTAGTCGACGTTGGTACCACTCAAGTATGTCTTTGCTTACTATGCTTAACTAAATACATTTTTTTTTGTCTTTTTGGATGCCAATCATTACAAAAGATTATAAAAATACGAGTTATATTCACATTTCATTGTGGAAATGCTTAATAAAGAAAATTGACCGCAGCAATGCGGTGACTGGAAAATTTTATTTTCAGTAATTGTTGTCTTATCTTTATAATTGTAATACCAATGGACATTCAAGATTCTTCCGATTAAAATTCCGATTAAATTAAGCATTTCCACAATGAAATGTGAATATAACTCGTATTTTTATAATCGTTTGTAATGATTGACACCCAAAAAGACAAAAAAAATGTATTTAATTAAGCATAGTAAGCAAAGACATACTTGAGTGGTACCAACGTCGACTACGCATAGCGACGGCCCTGGCGAGTCGCGAAAAGGCTGCAATGGCCGTCTGGCGCGAACGCGTCGCGCACACGCTGTCAATTAACATTTTCTGATCCTTCTCGTACATTAAGGGAACCAAATACTTTTCGTGAATGGTTTCTTTACCAGAAATGTCTGTAGAATGCATTCCTGTATAGTAAATTCCTGCTAGATAAAGGATTTTTCACATAAATACAAAAATAGAGTGTACAAAGTACCCGCGTCGGCACATTTTCAAACTTTAACAACCATTTACAACTATTAGGAAGTCCATAAAAATATAATTGACTATATGAATATGTAGAGGAGAGTCCCCTCTATCTCTTGACTCAAATTTGAACTTTCTCGCGTGTTTAGTTTTTTTTTCTATTTTTGTTCTATTTTTTATAACCTATGTTTATACTAAATGCTTATATTTCGATGAAACAAGCCAGAGTTCCTTCCTACGCACGCCAGGTGCAAGACTATCTTCCATTATGCATAATTATTGTTAAATGGCAAAAAAAAAGAAAATCCTGAAACATGTATCCCCTATTTTGGATCAAAGATCACACACCCAAGTTTACATTAAAATGAACTAACAATAAATAAAAGAAACTGCAAAAAAAATCAAAATTTTAATATATTGTTTAAACAAAACACTTTTGTTAAAATTTTCTTGCGCGACTACATTTCCCATTGAAAAACACACAATTTAAAAAAAAATTCAAATTTTTTCGATCTCTGGTTTCCGAGATATCTCAAAAAATGTGGTTTTGAACCCCAACTTTGAGGGCTGTTTTCACCCCTTCAAAGTGGATGTCTGCCGATAAAAAAAATACGTGTCAAATATTTTTCAAAGAACTAGAAGCTCCCATAAGTTTCATCAAAATCGGATTTTCGCATCTGAATATGTTCCCTTGTAAGTTTAAGTTAGGTTAAGTTAGGTTAAGATAGGTAAGGATTAAGTTAGGTTAAGTGAAGATGGAATGACGGAGATAGGAGGAGAAGGGTGGTGTAAGGAAAAAGAATTTGTAACCCTTAGGGGAGGCAAAAAATAAAAGTATATATTCAATTTCAAATAATCGACCTGTTGATCCGACGTTGCCAAGTCTTAATACTTATGTCGTAATATGTAAATACGTACCACGGTATGGTGACTCCCATTAATATTCGAACACTTCTTATTAATTAAACGATTGTTTAAACAAATACATTTTTATTATTTATACAATTGTTTAAACAAATACATTTTTATTATATAAAACAAATGTTTGAATCAATACGTTTTTATTACTTAAACGACTATTTAAACAAACACATTTTTATTACTTAAATAATATTCGTCACATTTGCACATTTTTTTCAAATTTTTAAAAAGTTCCCGTCTATGAAAAAATTGCATTTGTTTGAAACAACGCACACCTTCAGCCAAAAGAAACTAACACATGTTTCGTTCTTCTACTCTCGGAATCATTCGGCAAGGATCGTCGTCGTCATTGCACATATATGTACATGTATATACTTGTGGTCGCTTCGACTGCGGCGAACGTAGATAGAAAAGAACAGCATGCAAACACGGCCGCGCGGCCGAAGATGCAACAAAAAGGCAGTACAACCCGATGATATTATTATCCGATTGTACCGTGTTTGGGCTTATTTTGTTCGGGAAAACATTTTCAATCGATAAAAAATTATATTAGATTTAGTTGGTAAACGCCAATACGCTACTCGTTACAATGTTGTCTCTGATACTGAATCACAAACATATGGAGCGTCGCGTCGTGTGCCTCCTGGAGACAACAATGTAAACGTTTCACCATCACTTATTAATAACAATAAAATGTGTGTTACAATTCATAATTCTGCCATGGAAACATTATTAATCGGTTGCGAATAGTTTTGAGATGAAAACAAGTATAAACACGCCATAAGTTAAAGAAGTTAGACTTGTCATTGAAACATTTCCCTCGAAGTTGAAGACGGTTTCAATACCAGCACGCTATGACAACTACTAAATGCGTCGACGTGATACATTTTCGTACCTGGACGGTGTTCTATTTCATAATCATATTGTTGTAAATACATGGTCCATCGTGAAATTCTCGGGTTCACGCTTTGTTTACTCAATGTTAACCGGAAACTATCACAATCTGTTAAAATTTTTAAATGTATCATTGTTTAAATAATAAAAATGTATTTGTTTCAACTATACGCTTTAAATCAAGCGTGAATCCGAAAATTTCACGATGGGTCATATATTTACAATAATATGGTTATGAACTGCAACACCGTCCAGGCACAAAATTTGTCACGTGGGCGTACTTAGTCGTTGTCATAGTTCGAACGCAAACCCACGTACTTCCTTGTATGGGAAAGATTAAACGCACAGGGCAAAGATTAAACTTAAAATACCACCGATTGGTTGCACCGATTGGTTTCAAACAATTAACTAACACTTCTTTTATAGCCTCCGCTTGTCGACTGAATGCTGGATCCAAAGAGAAAGAGTACCGAGGATGGCTGGGGAAGGGGCGCTCATAGAAAACCGCGTCGGCGCGAGACGGAGTAACATCCCGCGAATCCTTCCGCATTCTCCAATCATCGCCGGGGCACCCATCGATCCCTGCATCATGTCACTGATATTTGGCGAAATACATGTCTAATCCTTTTAATCCCGAACGACGATATATCGCTACACATGCAGTAGCCCCTTCCCATTCGCATTTTGACAGAGTTTCATTCGCATTGTGACTAAATTCTGTCGAATTTTATAGTCTAGATACAACTGAAATGAATCTCAGAAGCCGGATATAATCATATAGCCGGATGTAACCTTTAGGGTTGCTGCAATAAAGAAGATCGCTGAACTTCTTAAGGGTCTCTTCATACTTGTGCGACAGAGTTGAAGTTACCCTTACAAGACAATTAGCAAAGGACGCGCGCTGGGTGCTTCACTGCCTCGGTCTCGTTGGTCAGAGCATAGGTACGCATGTGCGGCCGATTGGATCAGAGTGCAAGGGACAGGCCTCGTTTCACACGTACTTTCGGCTATAGTCGAGATATTGGCTACAGCGGTCACATATACTATGTAGCCAAGATACTGGGTCTGCGGGCGCGGCGGAGATGAGCATAGGCAGATCTAACGATAGACTCCCCAAAATGGTGGCACTGAAAGAATGGCGACATTAAAATGGTTTTTTTTTTGGTTGCGTCGTAAGACCTTACGTACGACGCGACAAGCACGCGACCAAGGCCAGGTATAAAAATCCCTGTCGACGACCTACCGACCATGGACGTCATAAATCAAAAATCCTTCCGATTGTACCCAGCACTTTCGTAATTTTTAAGCCAGCCGAATGCAGCACATGCGGAACCTTGTACACCGTTAGCGTACTAAGATTTACAACCGTAGATGCTTGCGAACCAAACGTTATACGTATATTTCCACTTTTCCAATTTTCCACTATTTCCACCAGCTTTCGAACACACCTTGCAAACCAATGAATTCTAATCATTTTAAACTTGTTCTCCGGAGTTTTGACTTATATAATCACTTATAAGATATAAGATATAATTTAACTATGCTAAAATTGATTTGTGAAGCTGATTTTCATCGTTCCATCGTTAAATTAGATTATAGTTTGAACCATTACTTCTTAACATTACAACTCAGATGAACAATATTCTTTTCTCTACTTCGAACATGGATTGTGTGCGGATGCTGTCGTGGCACCGGCGGCCGATGCCACGCGGCCTGTGCCAGCCGGAACCAGGCAATTGACGAAAGTTTAAAATGCTCTGACTTTATTAAACGTAACTCGATCAGCTCGTAAAGTTCGCCCGCGTCCCATTGACTAATTGTTTTCTCAGAGCCTGCTGGAATTGAAAGAACATGAGCAACAGGAGCAACAGGCACAACAGAGAGTTTCGCACAGAAAAAAGCGTTACAGTGTCAATCCACTGTGGCGAAATCGAGGGACTGAGAGAGAATTCGTTTTATTCACCCCAATGCTGACGAATACGATGAGAAATTTTATGGATATTTTCGCATGAACAGAAACTGCTTCGCGACCTTACTGGGTAACTAGAGAACCAGCTGGTCAGAAAAGAAACACGCATGAAAAAACGAATCGCACCGAATGAACGATTGGCAGTTTGCCCACGGTAAGTGGGTTTACAATTCATTGTATTTTATAAACTCTTCTTTATTGTTGTTGCTAATATGAAATTTATACAGACTATAAACGGAACTATTTCGTAATTTACCTATTATCACCGTTTTAGGTTATTGACAACGGGAGAGATTCGTTAAAAACGACTAGTTACAGTTTTAGAATGGGCCGTTCTATTGTCCACTAAATAGTAACGGAACCATGCCGGGTGATTGCAAGGACATTTCTGCCGGAGACGATTTTCACGCCCTGCGTGGAGAGGTGGGAGACCATCAGATAGCAGTTCTGGGACAAGTGCAAGTTCCCTAATTGTTTGGGGGCCATCGACGGCAAACATGTGAACTTTAGGTCTTTTGGACGTCTTTTAAACGTCTTAGAGACGTCTTAGAGATGTTCATAAATGTTAATTAAAATAAAATAAATTTAAATGAATAAAGCAATATTTTATTGTTATTGTTAATATTTATTTTAACATTCAAAGTATACATTAAAATTAAAATTAAAGATTATAATTAAAACTAAACATTAAAATTAAACATTAACCATTAAAATTGAAATTAAACATTAACCATTAAAATTGAAATTAAACATTAACCATTAAAATTGAAATTAAACATTAACCATTAAAATTAAAATTACATATTAAAATTAAAATTATACAATACCATTAAAATTCGTGATTCTTTTAACACAAGCAGTAGAATACCATTGATATTTCTTTTGATGAACAAGAAATATTCCATGCGTATTTCTTATAATTTTGCTATTTTATCGTAACTATTGTAGGATTTCGGACACTGGACGGTGGAGTGAAATCGAGACCGATCTGGTGAAAACTAAATCTATTGTGGGTACACCGTCGCTTTATAATCGCTATGCTCTCCGTAGTCGCGTCGCTTACTCTCGCACGAAAGCATCGCTTACTCTCGCCTTATACCTAACGCTCACTGTTAGACACACTGTGTATGTAGTGTAGGGCACGAACGTAACGGGTTTGACACGGAATCCTTGGGGAACTGAAAACTGTTTGTTTTGGTGTGCTCCGTGTACGTTCTGCCGTTGGAGACGTTTTGAATTCGACGAAACGGACAAATTCGGTAGCCGTACCGGTGACGTGTGACGTCATTTCGCCGGCGACGCGTGTGCTCGCGCGTTACCGCGAAGACGAGTCGTGTATTAGACGTAGATCGAACCGCACCCGTTAGGCCAAGCGAGGCGCATAACTTAGCTTTCGGTCATTTTCGATTCCGTGCATTCTGTCTCGTTTCTCCGTCACTCTCGATTCCGATAGAGATTTTCGTAACACTTGCGGTGCGTTATTTGAGACTGCGTAACCACCGCGTGCGTGTACCGCTTTGTTATCGCGAAGGCGAAAACCTCCCGTGCGTTCTTTGTATCGTTTTTTATTGAGAATATATTTAGACTGCTCAATCGAGCTATTTAATACAAATCTCAACTTTCTTCAACAAATACCGTCTATTCTACCGATTCTCCCACTAAGGAAGGAATTCCTAGAGCATCTCTCGACCACCTTGCGAATTAATGAAATTCAGTTGATACCCCTAGATTTCGCGTGAGGCTCCAGGTTGAACACTCACGCATTCTCCCTCTCTCGCTCACACACACGAACGACGCCTTTTGAAAATAACGCTTCGCGATCAAGGGTATTTACCTGGGTGCAACGAACTCAGATCGCTCCTCGTGCCGACAATAGACGTGTTTACCTTTTGGACGTCGGTTAGACGGTGCGGCCTTCAGAGTTCGTTGCCCCGGTAATCGCGGTAAACACCGCAATTGTCTAATTCCTACACTATGGGTACCTAAATATTAATGCAATGTTGTTAATAATTCTAAGACATGTTGTTAACAATTAATAATTAATAATAACTAATACAATCGATCGCCCTCTTCAGCCACGTCTGTATAGGTGCCTAGGTGTCATTTTCGCTTCCAAGCATATATTCGTGTGGGATCGTTAGACGAGGTAGTCGGGATGTAAATCACCACACAATATCATTCGCTGCAGCAGTTTTTATTTCGGTGTGTCTCGTTGAGCGTCTGGTGACGAACTGATCTTCGGCGAACGAATTCGGTGACTCCACGACGCGGGTACCGACATACAATGTTGCATCGCCGATCATTGGTCGCCGTGCGCGAGGCTGCGTGCCTTCGCATGTTTTTCTTTCGCCGAAGTGTCGGCGGACGACGGTCGCCACAATTTGTTCAGCCTTATTCATCTATCCACTGCAACCATAGTTCCAACAGTATATTTTTATTTCAATGTTATATTATTAAATTAATGATATTCCGGATAAAATACATCTTATATTACTCAAGACTTTATCAACGAAGATGTTTATGTTTTTGTGGTTAGTCCTGTCACTTTTTCAGTTGAATGTACCCAGCACGAAAAGTAACAGGAACTCTACAGGGACAAATAATGACATTCGACCGTTTCAACCCTTGACGGTAAAGCATGAAATTCAAAGCCACGCGAATAACTATTTTCGACGGACAACCCTAAATATCCGCAACAAAGCGTTTAGTTAAAGTTGTCCAACGTCTAATAATTGCAATCTTGTCATTTTTATAAGGCAAATGCATCAATCACTTTTTTTTCTTAATCCTACAATTATCGAAATTATAATCTTGTTTCCAACTTCACCTATTCGTGTTTATTACAAATGTATAAAATCCACGGTCTACTAATTATTCATCTAGAATCTAGAACGTTCCTTTTGTTAATTACTTTACGTAAAGCACTGTTGCTTCATGAAACATATTCCCATAGCAGGATCTAATAAGAAACTGGTCTAATAGAATCGTCACTCTGCTTCGCTAAATGTTCATGTTTGCCGCAGTTCGCGAGCAATCAGTCGAACGTGTTTCCTAGCATCATCTTGAACAAATAGAGAGCAAAAGAGTGTTACGTATGGAGAGACGTTTCTCCACGTTCATTTCGATTAGAAGTTCTAATCTCTTTTCTGAGAACGAAAAGCGTCCCAACAGGCCCCTTGTTTAATGATTGTACTCCGGCTGGACGCAACTGGCACGAAGCATGGTTCAGTAACAGCACCGTACGATTTCCTAAATTGGAAATCTTCAAAACATCCCCTTCTGGAAGGTTTTGTCAAGATAGTCTTTGATAGGAAACATCCTGGCTAACCCTTCGTTTTACCCCTATAAACAAAAGATCCAGCTGCAAACCTTAAATTCACTTGAAACGACAAATACGAGTACGCGACCGTAAAATAAAACAGATACATTCCCCATGTTTATGCCCGTGGTTGATCCTTGGGTGATCTTTCGGACCTGTGATGTTTTTGCACTGCGAGGTGCCCGCTAATTAACTACTGCTAAATCGAAGGACCACCTTCCAATGGTCGGAAGGAAAATAAATGACTGGAATGCGAGAATGTATTAAACCAACTATAATTCAACTAAATGATGCGAGAAAGCTGCTGGAAGGAGCCAAATCCCGTCGAGGCTACAAACTAGATAACTAAGGAACTATACTGAGCTAGTTGGACTTCCAGAGCGATATGCCTGGGAGAACGCGCGTCAACAGAAAACTAACCTCCGTTCTCCCCACTATTCTAGCTTTTTAACCCTGCTTCGGGGGTTTGGTGGGAGGATCTAGGGGCTGGGTGCTTGAAACAGGCCCAGGGCGCTAAGGCCACACACGCTTGGCGACCGAAACCCTGGGTTTCCCCAAACATCTGCAAACTATTCAGACTGCAGTTTCAAGCACCCGGATGCGCTGTGCCTAAGGGGCGAACGGTTTCGAGTGTTTTATGACAAGGGATGCATTGACGGGACCCAGGCACGGACGGTAACATTGTTATCTAAGTGCCGATGACAGGCCCATCGCCGTAGCCAAACTACGAAAAGTCACGTACCGGGTCCGCTGGCAAATGTCAAGGCCCCTGCCATAAAACCGTCGCCCAACGCGAGCCCCTACACCCCTCTCATTTTTAGGGTATATAAACCCATGCATTTTCATCCTCTTTGGTTAGTCGAGAAGCGGTTCAGAAGAGATTCAGACGCGGTCCAGTACTCGTGCAGTCACGTCGCGTCAATTCTAGAGAGATCGGGTTAAAGTCCCTTTCGAATCAAACGTAACCTTATAGATTCCGTTAGTTCGGTATATATTCTATTTGGCATTCAACAATCGCTATCTAACCCCGCATTGCCAGTGCGTCAACACCGTGCATCACTAGGTAACAATTTCTCTAATTGTACACTTACTACATCCACTCGCGACACAAACAACAACATTTGTAATTATCTTAAATCAGAATATATTTGTCTTGTTTGTTAACTCGCGTAATCTACAACCTTTAATTATTGCCTGATATCCTAATCTAATAATTGAACGTTCCCACATGATACAATCTTACCGCTCGGATTGTATCAATTAAATTATATATAAGTTACGAGGCTTACTAATTTTAGATTCAATTCAACAAAGATTTCTCCAACCTAGTGGCTCCCCGGTTTCGCATTGGGTGCGTCCACGAAAACTATACCATCCTAGCGGATCCCTGATTTCGCATTGGGTTCGTCCGTATCGTAGCAGCTCCCTGGTCTCGCATCAGGTGCGTCTGTGAGTTATCCACCTTCCTTTAAATCGGGTTCGCCGCGTGTCTCTCCTAGTGACTCCCCGATTCCGCATTGGGTGCGTTCACGAAGTTTCATCCTCCTAGTAGCTCCTCGGTTTCGCATCGGGTGCGTCTGCGTTTGACTCCAACCTCCCAGAGGTTCCCTGATTTCGCATCAGGTGCGTCCTCGACGGCAATTATCCTAGCGGCTCCCCGATCTCGCATTGGGTGCGTCCGCGTACTTAACTAACAAATTGAAACCATATTCCTGGGGTAACAACCCCTCGCCGGCCTCTCGCGTTGCTCGCAGCCCTGGCTCGTAACAAGAGATACACAGGTAGATCAATATCGACCAAACTGGGTCTCGAGGCCATTCGTGTCGTGTTCAAAGCAAGATCTCGTGGGCCAACAGGTTCTTTAAAGCGGCTTCCTGTTCGAGGCCGGAACGAGAGGAAAGACGAATAGTTGGTTGAAATCGAATAAATGTCCCTTGCTTTGTCAGAAGAACGTGAGCGGTCGCTTCGTGTCAGCTTTCCCACGACCGTACCGGAGCTTGCTGAAATGCTTGAAATCCCAGTCTCGTGTCATGTATCGTTAGGTACTTGTTGTGCGGAACATTTTACACGCCGAGCCCTCTGGGTGGAACCACGGGCTGAACGTTGGCGGAGATCGACAAGGAAAGCACTTCAGTCTTTGTAAACTACAGTGGTATCTCCATAACAAGTGCTACATTCTATGTAATGTCTCGAACGTAGAGAAGGATAGCGAAAAAGGGACTGATGTTCGTCGCTTCAACTCTCTGCTTCTCCTTTTCTTCCATTCGCCGACTTTTTCACGCCTGAAACTTGAATCGCTTATTACATAAGTAATTGTAATCGTAAGTATAACTGGGTTACACCAGTCGTAGGGACAAAAATTGAGAGTTATGGTACTGACCCTTGCGACAATTATGGAGATAATACTCTGCATTGTAACAGTGAAGTCGGGTCCATAGCTATTCAAAAGGTATAGCCGGATAAGATAGTCAAAAATACCCTTGGACGAAATTAAAAAGCTAATGGTCCACTCGATAGGGCGCCAAGAAAAACCATATTCTCTAAAATTTTAATCCTATATCTTGACCGAGAGGGTAGCTATGCGATAAAAAAGATTAGTTTTTGACTTATTTACTCTATTTAGTCATATGCAAAACTTTTGAAAAAATGTCTCACCAATATGAAACACCCAGATGTATGTATATACCGTAATTAAATAAAATTTTTAAGTAGAAGCTGATAGAAGTATCAGGAGATTGCAAAAAATCGAAATCCTCAAAATTAAAAACACAAAAAATGCAGATTGCGTAACCCAGACTTTCATATGTCCTTTTAATTATTAACGAGATGTTATCGAAATAATTTTCTACAACAAATTGGTCGCGAATCAATTTGTCCAGTTAATAAACGTCTACTTTGAATGAAGGGCTTGATTAAAAAGATAATCGAACGGTGACACTCGTCTTCAGGGGCTGAATTGATATAATCAATAGGAAGACGACAAGCAAAGGAGTTCGTCTCCGTGTTCTGCGACGTGAATTAAATTCTCATTTTGAGTCACCTTGAAGTTGTTTCAAAACGACAAGCCGGGTATTTAATAACGATCTGACGAACAAGATGGCGACGTAAAGCGAATAGAAGACAGCCCTCGCGTGTATGAATCATGAGATTCTTATGCGAAGTTAGTTGGCTAGAAGAGAAGAGAAAAAAAAAGAAGCAACTCTGATTATGGTTGAACCTGTGTTATGGACAAACATACACGCTGCTTGCGTGATCGAAAACGCGGGTGGGTTTGCATATGGAATCTCGGCCATTGCGAAAAAATGGGGAGGACACGCCGAATAATTTACATCGACCTGCGGGAAACTCCTCAGGGCAAATGCGAAATTCGGACTGCGTCGCCCGTGACGCAGAAATCTTGATTGGGACGGACCAACATGCAATTTCAACCCCCTGCAAATTTTTTTGCATTCCTTAAATTGCAATCTATGTTCCTGTGTGCGACTTCATTGCAAGTAAATAGTGGAAACAATTCATTCTAAACGAAAATTGTCGTGAAGAACATTTTTTAATGGTCAATTTAACCCCTTAAACATTCTCAAATATCGATTTGTTTAATAACACTAAAACTAAAGGCCGCGTCAAAATGACGGATTCAAAATTGTTTACTTTACGGGTGCCGAGATACTGTGCCAACGTATTCACGGAAGATCATTCAAGAAATATATTTGAATATATGTATGGTATGTTTATCGGAACAAAATACTTGAAGGTATAGTAGCTACTAATACCACGCTTGGTATTTGAATAATGATACACAATAAAACAATTGAGTTGCGCAAGAATCTGCTCTCAAAACCCGGAATTTATATATCTCACTCAGCACCTACATGGTGTATATGGAAGTAAAACGATTTTCTCTCTGTAGAAATGTTCCAGCATGAAATGAAAGTTTCGTGTCCATTCGTGCGTCATTGCATTCTCTTGAAAGCCACTTGAAAGCCATGCCTGCCCAGTGTCGTTTTCTCCGTCAAAATAAAATGCAATAATAACGACAATGAAAGCTAACGTTGTTAGTATATAGTAAATTCGTATACTGTTTTTATGCTTGTGTAAATGAGGTAGGTGACGACACCTGTCGGCACAAACTAAACTTAGAAAAAGCGACAAGCGCGCGGCGCGTGTGTGAGTGGGAGTGTGTGAGCGTCCAGCGGTGACGACGAGAGAAGGCATAGATTGCTGGTTAACCAACGGAATATATAAGTGTATTAAGAAACGCAGTTGACTATCAGTTAAATATATATAAGTGTTTAAACACAAACTCCAATTTATTCACCACCGACCAACTCGAAGATCCAATTTCCCAACAAACGTTTCAGGCGATGCACTTTAAAATTTCGCTGAGGGTGACCGAAGCCGCCCCGATCAATCGTCTTGTATCGAAAGAAAACTGTAGACGGTAATAAAATTTGATTTTAAGTTCGATACAAAAATATTATGTCACTAGCATGTGACCGACGTGTTGGTCAAAGTGTTAAAGAGAAATAAAATCACAGTATATTAGAAAATTCGAAAAAGGGAAAAGAGAAAATGAACAGAGATAAAATGGTGTTCGAACATGTGTTAATAGAACCGTCGAAAGTTTCATTAGCCAAAAAATGAAATGCGTCTCGATGCAGTGCGTGCATCCGAGTGGAAAATGACCTCACAACAGCGTGAACTGTGCATGAATTATATATGCACCCTGAACGCACTATATTAACCACCTCAAAGCTTTGAAAAGTTTGAAGTGATTCGAAAACCGCGGCACAGAAATGGAGCTCCTTTTAGAGAGGCGAGCGTATACCGTGTAGCGACTATAAACGAAATTCCAGTAACATAGTCCGAGTCGAAAAAGAGAGCCTTCTGCTCGGGCCCCGGGCCCCGGGCACCGGAAGAGTGCCACGCGAAACGCGAAGACTTCTCGCCCTCGGCTGAAGTAGAGGGCGGAGGTCGTTCCTTCGAGAACCGCGAAACGGAAGGGAGACGCGAACGGTTCCCAGGTTCGGACACAGGAATAACGGGACAGCCCTCACGGCAGGGTGGATCTCGCAGGTCGAAATAACGAATTACGGAATTCGCTCTAGTTGTTTATTACAAGTCACGGTGTAGAAAATACGCGACCACGTGGCTGCACCCGATAGCTCACGCTCTTCATACAAAGTTAGCGAATAGGTGGAGGTTTCGCAGCGCGTAGTTGTCGTTACTAGAAAAGATCGCCGCGCTCGTGTGGTACTTCGGCACGAGGTAAACGTTCGCCAAAGCGAAACTTGGCTGAACGCAGATGGACGGCGTAATTACAAATAGACTGTCGCGATAGTTCCCGAAACGATGCGGACGTTAACGCGTTCGACGAACGATACGCGAGCTCGCATGACCGCAAGGGCGCGAGGTCAACGTCGATACACTCGAACTACGCCGCGATACGGAAAGTTAACAGACTACGGTACGCGACGAATCGTCAGAGACGGTAGCTATCACGACAGTGATCCTTTGGTTGACAGTAACGGGACGAAAGGGCCCTCGTGACCCATACTCGAAGCCTTAGTCCCGACTTTTCCTAATGGGGCGCGCTACGCACGCGATATCCTGAAATGCAGGACCGTGTCCTCGATTGGTCCTCGGGCCATACGCGAAAAATTATCACAACCGCGTTTTGTGGCTGAATGAGGTGGCGTCAGGTCTGCGAACGGGGATGTCTAGTGCGCGACAGGGGCCTTCGTCCCGCGTCGTCGCCTCCGGGCTGCCTGGCCCGTGTGGAGTGGCTCCATTTTCCAAATGCATGTGCACATGACTTTTCTTGTAATGGCCATGGGTTTGTCGACGGGCGGTCCCACGAAGCGAGGTGCCCTTCGATGTAGTCGGGAAACTTATTGGGAGCGTCCAGCACGTACCTGAAGCTCGGCCGTGCTTGGCGGGCGCGAAATTCGTCAGAAGTCGATCTACGATCTACTAACCTTTTGAGCATCCGTTTGGCGCGGTAATCGGCGGTCCAGTCCTTCCGATAGATCGCAATGAGCAGAGAAGCGATGTCGCAAAATTTGCAATGTTACAACCTATAAAGTGGCCCATAAGATGACCGTTTGTTGCACCTGTTGAGCGATGACGCGATGATCGTTTCGCGTTGCTCGGGTTCGTTTTCGAACTCGTTAAAATGAATTTAGACGTCGTTCTTTTCAAAAGTTTATTTCGTGGTGAGGAAACTTGACAAGCTGGCGTTGTCGATGCGATTCTTCGCGTTTTAACGAAACTGGTACGATGGCACAACGTTACAAAAATGGTGCAATGTCACGACGTTAACGATTGCGCGGTGTTAGTGATACGAACCTCCGACGTTAACGATGGCGCGGTATTAGTGGTAAGAAGTTCGCTATGTTAATGCTTGGCTGTTGTTATATCTACTTCTGCCCCCAACCACGGTTGCCTCCATTCGTCATTTTTCGCCTTTTGGGAGGAGTTGTCGAAATGGCATAGGTGCTGTCATTGGCGGAATTGAACGGTACTGCCCTTGCCAAGATTCACTCTCAGGTACTAATAGTACCGTAGGGCGTGAGGGTGACTCGAGCGGACCGTTCCTAGAATCTGGGAGATGACCGTAGCAGACAATAAAACAAGGAAGCGCTTCGGACCTGGCAAGGTATATTGAAGTTAAAAACACGATCAATAGGATGACGCGGGCTGACAAACAGATGGCCAAGGCTCGCCTAGCCTATTGTTAAAATAGGTGAGGGTGCAGGTATACCCAAGGACGGTCCGAAAATCGTTAAGCGCTTGGGTGTTCTGGGGGAGTGGGGGGACGCGTCGCAACAGCACCGAACTGTCGAAAAAATTTGTTCTTTTACAGTCATGTCGAAATCGAGCTGGCTGTTTGTTGTCCTGAGTTCTTCAATTATGAAAATGCGAAACCGAGAGGCGATCTTCGTCTATTATGAAATGGAATTATCGATGAGTATTTGAAAGCAATTGCGGAGCTGGCAAAGAGCATCAGAACCGAAAGAAGTATTTCACTCATTATGCACGTTATATATATTATAAAGACAGTGACAATTAGTCATTCGGCCGAGATTAGATTAATTTATTTGTATGTTTCCGGGCCGGCGAGAAACTCGTCTGGAATAGTCTTTAAATTTTCTCTGGAAGACCTTGTTGAACATCATTTTGCAAGGTATAAAATTTAATTATTAATTAAACTGCGGATTTCTCTGCAAAATAAAAATTGTCTGCATTATATCGATGCGACTTGTCAATAAATGGAAATTTCGAAATTTGCACCTCGTTATCGTGCATGTTAACCTAATGTTATTCATGGTACGTCCCGCGGTTCGATTCGGGCAATAGCACGAATCACGAGGCCGCGGACAAGACGTTAATAATAATAGTTCAGCTTTTGAGTCCACACGGCGAGCATAACCGTGTCTGACCAGGGACTCGAGACTTTCGGACGCGCGTAATTTATTGGCTGACATTCACCGGACCAGACTCCTTCGGCTGGCTCTCACCGGGCTAGACCCCTTCGGCTGCCGCTCGCCTGCTGTGTCGGTTAGGCTTGGTGTTGTGGCGCTGCTCGTCCTGTGGGAGAGGATTCTTCTGGTGCTCGGCGGACTGAAACTGGGCCCTCTGTCAATGATGGTCGACAGGAGCCAGCGTGATTCGGGCGGACGTTCTCCACCGGATTTGTTCTCGTTGGTCGGTGACGACGCGCACTTTCCTGGAGAAATTGGTCACGAGTACGATCGTCGGGCCCAGTAGTCGAACGATGCTTTCGCGCCCAGTAGTCGAACGAACTGGTCCTGGCCTGCCGCTGCTAGGCCGTACTCGCGGGCGAGCTTCCGAAGCTGGTATTTCCGGCTGGCGCGATGAAGCACAACTATAGAGTCAACGGAAGAATCTGTTTCTCGGTGGTGTACCGGGCCACTGGTAGGCTACGGGCATACGAATAAGAACTCAGATTTAATACGAATATCGGAAACGGCAATTAACGAAATCGCATACGACGTATGGTGGGGATTTGAATAAATCGAGTCGTGATTAAGATAATAATTATTTAATATACAAATACTATATATATATAATTAATATAATATATATATATACATTTGTATTGTGCATTATGTACCTAATACACGTGTTTGTAATAAATGAAATTTATTTTTTTTTGTCACTCCAAGTAATAGCAAAATTAAGAAACAGTATTTCAGTCATTGTACAGTAAAATAGCCACTATCATAACATCTCCAAGAAATTCAAGTTATTTAGTCTCGAAAAAGACATCTGTAAGATCTCTGAAGTAAAACGTCTTGAAAATGACGTCTCAAACACGTCTGAAATGAAACGTCTTAAAGACGTCTTTTCCAGACGTAAGTCTTTCAGACTAAAAAAAAAAAAAATACGTGTCGGAAAAACGCCGTAAGCAATTCTTCTCCTTTGGCGCAGTTCTCATATCTGACGTTTGCGGCGCGGCGCTGGAAAAAAGGGTCTCGTGTGCATACAGTTTCGCTGTCAAAGGGACGATAGGTAGTCTCTTACGAGTACTGAAAGGGTACACCACAGGTGGGAGGAGATACTGTTACCGCCGGGATGCTTCTGTTTCGACTGACGAAAAGGATGGTATTTGCTGTGAGCACGTGGGTGGTGCGTACAGCGACATAGATTGTGTGTAAGAGACTCTAGAAAACCGTACGTACCTGTGTCGCGCGAAAGAATTTGCCCTTTCCGTGAATGGTGTTTTATTTCCCGAGAAACTGTTTGTCTCTGATCCCCGTGGCTGGAAAAATTGTGGCAGTAGAACTAACAAAAGTGAGAATACCTCTCCTCGCCAGTGACAAAATGTGGAAAATACAAAGCAGATACTGTTGCTTAACATTTCTTCGTACAAATGGATTCATATTATTTATTAATTGTACAATCGACGCAGCAAAGCGATGGGGTAGAAATCGCAGCGGGCAGAAATAAAATAAATCAGCTTACGGAAGGAATGTAACGATTTCCGATATTTCGCCCCCGGTTAAATGACTAGTGGGCGAGCCCTGACTCCTCAAACTTATTACTCTGACGGAACAGCGAAGAGAAGCGTGGGTCGGGTCGACACGAGCGCGAATTCTACCTAATTCGTGGAATTTAGAAGTCTTTTGTATCACATGATTTACCAAAAGGGAAATAAATTTTGTATGTGTATTTTCCAATGAACGCAGGCAATGTTGATTTCGCAATAAAGTTCGCAATCTGGTGATTGATCTTTTACCCGAGCGATTCGATGACTCTTTCCTTTATTTAAACGTGAAATCTGCTGCATTTTTCGATTCCGATAACTGCGGATTACGTGCGGTCAACGTGTAAATAAATCATTCACACGACTATACACGAAATGCAATGCAATAAATGCGTCATTTCAAACGCGATTTTTACTTTATTCCCAATATAGTGAATTCCATGGATATTTGCGGGAGAATTGAGTTTGAATATTGATTGTTACATTCGTAAATTCATGCTTAACGGCGAATCAAGTCAGGTATCAAAAATACAGCGTTGCTTGCGATCGCAGACGCGAGGAAGAACGGAAATTTGAATTTTCCTCCGCACAGAAACGCGCCTGAGGGATTAATCGAGAAAAACTCCGATTCAGCAGAAGACGGAAACGCGTCGAGCAGAGTTGCTGGGAATAAAATTGATGGCGCTGATGAAAAAACGAAGAACATTGCCGATAATGCCTGTAGAAAGCTGTCGGCACAAGCTATAGAAACCCGATCGCCTAGGACCGCACACGGTCGGCGGACCGTTGAGATGGAAAGGCCTATCGGAGTTTATAAAACGCTTATCGCCTGAAATAAACAAATGACGAGTGGCCCGTTGTCGGCGACCCGCAACGGTCCACGAGGGTCAGTCTTGGTAGAACGGAAGAAAGCGAAAGACGTGTTCGCTGTAGCATCCAGTGAAATAAAGCTAATATCAAATACTGTTGTATTACCTTTTAGTTTTTAGATTTCCTACATGCCGAAGAGGAGGAGCCAGGAGTCCGGTTTGGCGTGCTGCCAACTGCAAGTATCTTGTAACTTTTATCAAATTCTTCGGCGCTTATCGTTCGGGATCTCGAACGGAATTCCTTTGAATTTCACGACAGCTACGCGAGCGGTAGTGCAACATTTTGTGACAAAAATCTAGTGAATTGCCGGGGCAAGTGAAAGGTTCTCGGACAAAAAAGGGAGTTTGCCGACGCGACAAAAACCGGATATCGTCGCTGAAGGATTTCATTTGATTCCGCCGTCGCGATTCGAAAGTCGCAGATCGCCGCCGAGAATCGCCGACTAATTTTACTCCATCTCCTTTTTTCCTCGCCTTTGATCGTATCTTTTTTTATATCTATACAGTCGTGCCTCGTGCCTAAAATATCTGTCAACGATTCGTGAAAACGTTAAATTTAAGAAACCGCCACCTTTTCCTTTGGTGGAAAATTAACAGTTTAATATTTCTGCAATAGAATTTCTTCAATTTTTTTCAAATTCATGTGCATCGGAATATTTAACGCTTTTATGAATCTTTTTCCTTAGATAAAAGTACGGGTTTTTTAAGACGCGGCTGCCTTTTTGTTGGATAAATCTCAATTTCATGTATCTCGAATTGGTCTTTTCACATTTTTTAAAATTCAATCGAATCGAAATATTCCATGTGTTTAATGAAGCTTTTTGTCCGAATAAAAGTACAGGTGGGTTGAAAAGCCACTGAATATCAATTTAATATACCTCTGACTGAATTTTTTGCGATTCAAATCCATTGCAATAGTGGAACTAGTAAACGTTCAATGTATTACTTCGCTTGGAAAATTCTTCTGCGATGCGGAATATTTGCAATTTAATCCATTTTTAGTGTTTGAACAGTTTGAAATTGTATTTCATCGAGATATTCGAGCTCTTTTTTTGGGACTTAGCGGTTGTACGGCCATCGGCATGAATCCTCACACCACCGCGGTGAGTGGCCGAAGCTCGAGAGCTGTCGCCGCTACAACGTTGTCGGGTATGTTACGAGCCAGGGCTATGAGCAGCGCGAGAGGCCGGCGAGGGGATTTTTACCCCAGGAGTATGGTTTCAATTGTTAGTTAGGTACGCGGACGCACCCGATGCGAAATCGAGGAGCCGCTAGGATAGTTGACGTCGAGGACGCACCTGATGCGAAATCAGGGAACCTCTGGGAGGTTGGTGTCAAACGCAGACGCACCCGATGCGAAATCGAGGAGTCACTAGGGAACACGCGGCGAACCCGATACGAAAGGAGGTTGTATAAGAGCGCGGACGCACCTGATGCGAAATCAGGGAGCTGCTAGGATGCGGAAGAACCCAATGCGAAATCGGGGATCCGCCTAGGATGGTATAGTTTCGTGGACGCACTCAATGCGAAATCGAGGAGCCACTAGGTTGGAGAAATCTTCGCTGAATCGAATTTAAGTATTAGTAAGCCTCGTAACTTCTATATAATTTAATTGATACAATCCGAGCGGTTAGATTGTATCGTGTGGGAACGTTCAATTATTATATTAGGATTTTAGGCAATAATTAAGGGTACGCGAGTTAACAAACAAGACAATTTATTCTGAATTGAAATTACTACAAGTGTTGTTGTTTGTGTCGCGAATGAGTATAATAAATGTACAATTAGAGGAATTGTTTACCTATGTTTGTAACCGTTTTTACCTGCTTCTTTACGTTCCTGCAGTGTCTTACCACGCGCACGCTGTCGCCTCCACACTATGAAGGCACGTGAGAGAAATCGTATCAACGTTGAGCTTCTGATAGATAGATAGGGACGGTTACAACCCTAGTAAGATAAGGTTCGTGCCTCCAGGCACTGGAAGACGGAGAGGTTCAAACTAACTTGAATCATTCGGAGACGATATTGGAGGTAGAAGTAAGATATATTCTGTTATATTTGATATATACAATCATCGAAATCTTTATAAATACAGTAACCTCAGTACGACGGTTGCGGGATCGATACTGTTCGCGATTCGCGCCTAGTCGATCGCGACTACTTAGAATCGTGCCTTCGCATAGGCAGCTGCCCGAGCCCTATCCTGGCTCCACGTCTGGGTCCCTTTCTGATACCTTGATCGTGTTACCGTATCGCGAATTTCCCGAACGAACGTGAGCCGTCGTAGCATACGAGCACTCGTTGCTGACGCAGGAAGTGCCCGAATGACGACACGTACAAGGCGTCGGTCAGACACCCGACCCTGAGGATCGTCTCCGTCGTCACTAGTCAGTGGGTTCGGAGACTATCCGGTATCGGTGGAAAGACGTTAACCGTACTTACTCTGATTACCGTATCGTAACTTTCCCGAACGAACGTGAGAATCAACTTCCTTTGTGGAGGATACGACTCGAGACCGATGCAGTTTCCCTCGTCTCGCTGGAGTTATTCTTTGATTAATCGCTACGGCCGATGATTGCCGCTCGTAGAACTTTATGGACTCGTGTCGTGCGGTTTACACGACACTTCCTCAGTTTGAGGATATCACGAGACGAAGGAACGCAGTCGGTTTGACTGTATCGCCCCTGAGTCGGTTTGACTCGCTCGCTGCGTACCGAACAGCCCGAAATTCCCGAACCCGAACAAACTCGCGACCAGACGTAGAGTGGCCTAATTCTCTCGCGCATCGACCTCATTCGATCCGTATCGCGTGGGGATCGATGCGCGCGCACGCTAATTAGTGGGGGATCCTGCGATCCTTCCTTAAGAAAAGGATGACGGGACGACCAGGGACGTCGTGGTGGGGGTCCGCGTTGCTCATGCGACACGTCGCCCGATCGATACATATCGACATGTAATCGATACGGTTACATGTTGCACGATGTTGACGCACTGGCATTGCGGGGTTAGATGGCGATTGTTGAATGCCAAATAGAATATATACCGAACTAACGGAATCTATAAGGTTATGAATTGATTCGAAAGGGACTTTAACCCGATCTCACTAGACTTGACTCTGTAACGCGACGTGACTGCACGATTACTATAACGTTACGGAACCGTTTCTGAATCTTGACTGAACCGCTTCTCGACTAACCGAAGAGGATGAAAATGAACGGGTTTATATACCTTGAAAATGAAAGGGGTACTCTGTTTAAGATTTAATGTCACGTAGGGTCACAGTCACATTTTTTGTCGTTTCTAATGAAAAGCAGGCCTCAGTTAGATTTTCGTTAAAAGGGGTTAATGAAGGTTATCCGGGCTATTTCCTATCAGAATATTAATTAACGGATGCCAGAAGGGAGTGTCTAGAGATTTTGATGTAAAGAAGGCATACAGTATCTTGTGTTAATAAAAGGGAGCCTGTTGGGACGCTTTTCGTTCTCAGAAAAAGAGATTAGAATTTCTAGTCGAAATGAATATGGCGAACGTCTTCATACGTAACAGGTATATCGGTGTGAGACCAGAAGACCACTACTAATCCAATTTCAAAACATCTTTATTTTTCCTTATGTTTTTATCATACTTTCACCAACATATTTGTGGTTTTTTCTGATTAAAATGATACCAAATATGATATATGATAACTCCGACAATATTTTCTTGTGTAATGAACGATGAAAGTTACTTCCCATTACTATTATATCAACGGAAAATTAGTGTAAATATGATCGCAATTGTTCGCAATCGTGTTTGGTATCATTTTAATCAGAAAAAGTCAACAAATATATTGGTGAAAATCTCGTAAAAAATTAATTAACAATAAAAAAGTTTCAGTTTTGATTTAAAGAACTGAGCTCACGCCAATCTTTCATCTTTCCCGAACGCTTCGACTTTCTGCGCCTCTTTCCTTCCTATACGCTGTCCTTCTTTGCATCCGAAACTTTAATCGTTCATTACACAAGTAAATATCATCGGAATCATATCATATTTGGTATCATTTTCATTAGGAAAATACCACAAATATGTTGGTGAAATATCCATAATATAATAATGAAAAATAAAAAAGTTTTCTTATTGGATTAGTAGTGGTCTCCTGGTCTCAGGTGAGATTGATAGAGAGAAGATGAAAGTGCGATAGAGGAAAAATGAAAGTGGGCCTCAGATAAAAGGAACGAATACAAGGAATGTCATGTCAGATGAGTGAGAGCCGCGAGCGAGTGAGTCCACGAGAAGTTGCGAGTTGCGAAGAAACAACGAAAAGACATTAGTGTAACCAATGTCGCACTATTCAACCCCATATGCCACACCCAAGGCGTAGGAGTTCATATACAATATTCCTACAGTATTATACAATTTATTGTAATATATAATATCATTACAATGTAGAAAAATTGTCCAACACACAAGTTCTGTTAGAATTAGTAATTAATTCAATTTGAATATTCAAAAGCTTTTTCAGCACAAAAGTGTTAATAATACCACCACTACCGCCAAACGCATTGAACTCAAACTTCAATAACAATTTTAATGCTAACCAAGTTCGTCATAATTACACTTTAATAAAAGTCATGGTCCAGTTGAAATATTTAAACCAGCAGTTGCAAACGCCAAGCAATATTCGGATTTTCAAACATGTTATTGCTTTCAAAATTGTGAAATGCACGCTTCATTGCGTGGACGAACGAATAACTGTTTTTTGTATTTTTATTAATTTCAAAATACTACAAGCAAGAATTATTTTTTAAATTACACATTTGGAATAGAACCTGCACCTGTCAGGAAAGAAACACAAAAATTCGTTGAAAATTGAAAGGTTCGATAATACTATTCACTTCTGGTATATCATATTCGAACGATTTCTATGAAGCTATACAAATATTGATTTCATAATCATTCCGGAAGGCAGATATTTCCTACTCAAGAAATGGGTAGTATAGGCGAAGGCTCCTTGCCAAGGTATTTTTTCCAGTCGTTTGTCTTCATGAGAGCCGTCGGGACACGCGAGAAGAGAAAATACGCAATGGACCCGCGAGAAAGGGCGTTTACGGCAACAGAATGAGCTCGAAGGAAAATCCTTTTTCCGCATTAGGGTCTATTTATACTTACCGGGACCGGAAGATTCTGTCGCCGGTCTCTAGGACTAATCCCATGTTAACCGAAATTCTGCCGCCGCCGTTATGGCGTAGGACCAATCCCACCGTCCGCCGTTGCCGGGCGGCTGAGCAAGCGACTGATCATTACCAGATGGCCTTTCGAGAGCGCGTTGACAGTTCCCTGCTGTGCGTGGCACAAAAAAAAAAAAGGTTTTCGGGACTCTACAGCTCCTTAGGTAAACTATCGGTATCTTTCTTCCACAACATTATGGAGATAGGAATCGTTCCTGCCTCTTCGTGAAACAGCATCACACATCCTTATATATTAACCTAAATTACACATACATATATTGTTAAAACGAGAATAGTTGTCTCTTTTTAAGGAAGTATTCACATTAGGAAGGGACCATGTCTCGAATTTTGATGACATTGAAATATGTTGTGGTCCAAGTGACAGTGGAAGAAATCCGAAACAATACTCCCAAAAGTGTTCGATATCGCGTGGAATGACTCAATCACATGATAATTTGTAGAATAAGAAGAATTAATTCCACATAAATTGCATCGCTTTGTCTTACGACACGAAAAAATGTATGTGGAAACTTCTAAATTCTTGTCCATAATGATCTAAAAATGATTAGATGCATGGTTCCCTGGCAGGAATGCGATGGCGTATCTATATCTTGTCCAATGAGACGAGACAGTAAACGTAAACATAGCCACTCGAGTGCGACAGAGTTGAAGTTACCCTTGCAAGACGATTAGCAAAGGACGCACGCTGGGTGCTTCACTGCCTCGGTCTCGTTGGACAGAGCATAGGTACGAATGCGCGGCTGATTGGATCAGAGTGCAAGGGACAGGCCTCGTTTCACACGTACTTTCGGCTATAGTCGAGATATTGGCTACAGCGGTCACACATACTATGTAGCGTGTGACGTCGAAGCCAAAACACTAGGACTACGGGCGCGGCTGATATGGGCATTGGCGGACCTAACGATAGACCCCCAAAAATGGTGGCACTTAAGAAATGGCGAAATTAAAATGGTTTTTTTTTTGTTTTTATTGCGTCGTAAGACCTTACGAACGACGCGACAAGCGTGCGACCAAGGCCAGGTATAACAATTCCCATTGACGACGTACCGACCATTGACGTCATAAATCAAAAATCCTTCCGAATGTACCTACCACTTTCGTAATTTTTAAGCCAGCTAAAAGCAGCATGTGCTGAACCTTGTACACCGTTAGCGTACACAGATTTATAACCGTAGATGCTTGCGAACCAAATGTTGTACGTATACTTCCACTTTTCCAATTTTCCACTATTTCCACCAGCTTTCGAACACACCTTGCAACCAATGAATTCTAATCATTTTAAACTTGTTCTCCGGAGTTTTGACTTATAATCACTTATAAGATATAAGATATAATTTAACTATGCTAAAATTGATTTGTGAAGCTGATTTTCATCGTTCCATCGTTAAATTAGATTATAGTTTGAACCATTACTTCTTAACATTACAACTCAGATGAACAATATTCTTTTCTCTACTTCGAACATGGATTGTGTGCGGATGCTGTCGTGGCATCGGCGGCCGATGCCACGCGGTCTGTGACAGAAGGCGGCCGGCGGTGCCAGGCGATTCTGTGTCAGGCGGCAGAAAACGGATGCCCAACGGCTTGCCCAGCTCTCAGAGGATGCATAGGCATCCCCGGGGTGTAGAGGGGAGTAAACTGTTCGGGAGTTAGGTAGCGAACCCCCGCTGTGTGCGGGTCTTAGCTTTTGTTGCGAGCATCTCGAGCGCCTTCTCAGGTTGCCAGCGACGGTCCCGGCAAATATGAAGTAGGAAAACGCGGTAGTATTCATACTGACGTCGCCTCCGGCAAGTTTGAATAGACCCTTATGCTCACAACCACTCAAACTAGGGCAAGGGAGCCAAGTACTGTGAGGGTGCCAATTACTGTGCCTATATTAATAATATTTATTTTTAAAGCATAATGAATATAGGTATATATTAACTAATTCTAATGAAAAAAATTCAATATTTTGTTTTAATATTCATTATGTTTTAGAAATAAGTATAATTAATATCGGCACAGTAATTGGCACCCCCACGGTAATAGGCTTCCTTACCCTGTGCGTTGACATTTTGTCGAGTGTTTATAATCGTTGGAACGAACACAGGAACTTCGTTTCCTCGTCTCGCGCAATTATAAACTTTCTTGGGGAAGTATATTTTAGTATCGCGTCTCGACGCACGTAGCAGAATTAGCAATGAAAACCTTTTTTAACATTTCATTCACTTGTTTAGTTACAGTTATTTACAATCGTTTCGTGCTGTTTCGTTCGTGCATGTCAGTTTACTTCGTCTTTACTGGTCGGCTTCATCGTGGGCTAGGTATACACGGTATAATGCAGATGTTACATTAAACGTTTCGACGCAACAATATTTTCAGTGTTCCACTGAATTATTCAACGCTCATCGGCGAAATCCGATATTTGAGCTCGCAATGCCAAACAATTCTACCAAACTTAACATGCAGGTAGGTAAAAAGTAAAATTCCGTCGCGTGTAACGCGGTACGTGAATTACATGGAAATTCGTATCTGCTCGAGTATTGCGTCACTCTCAATAACAAGGTGCTTCAGTTTCACGATTATTGAAATTTCCTTGAAATGTATATAAGTATAATGAACTAAAATATGACGAAACAAGGTCAATTAATAAGTTCAAGAGCTACCTTGGGAACGAATTGTAAATTTGCAACGATATAACTATGGAACTAAATACACGGAATTTCGAGAAGTCGGATACTCAAAAATTGATCCCTGAAGATCTTGAAACTCGATGCTAGTGTTACGAATGGAGATTCTGTTTACGTGAGTCTCTCACTCCCTTCTAGAAACGACATGTTTTTCCCTGCAAGAGGTCCGAGTCATATGCCATCATAAACAATTACGCCATTAGGAAAAAGTGCATGCATATAGGAAAATTTGGAGGGATACCTTCCAAATTTTTCCATACCCCACTGCCGTTTTTTTTAAACAAATCTGACTATATAAAGGGTCCAAGTTTGCTCACGAACGGGTTAGTCTGAAGCAGAAAACCGAACGATACGCGTCGTGAGATCGGGTTCATAGCCCCTTTCGAATCAATTCTTTAACCGCTACCTCCGTTATTCAGGGCAAATTAGTTAACATAATCCCCGCATTTCTCAGTGTGTCAAAACCGGGAGCAACGGAACTTAGTATCGGCGATAATATTTCGCACTACACAATTACCCCTGTTACTTTCATATTATATTGTCAAACAAACGAGTCTCCAAACTCATTTTCACATCCTTTTGAATTCCAGTAACTAGTATTTCCTACATAGATACACCTTCATCGCTCAAGATGTATCAATAATATTTAAATGTTTCGAGGGCCAACTTCCCAATACCTTCCGCTTACCCATCCTATAGTAGTGAGCAAATCGGTGATGAAACAGGCATCGACTAGTCCACGACAACCTATTCCTGTGTAAGCAAACAAACCTCGGTCTACGCATTAACTGCCCTAGCCCTCGGCTCGTAACACTAAAAGCAGATTCCGTATTTAAGAAACAACCGTTATTCTTCTATCCTTGCATCGAATTGAAATGTATAAATACTATGAATGCACAAAAATCCGCACTCTACACATATAATTTTTAATCTAGAAAATCGTGTGTGCAAAGCAGAATTCTTTAACGATCGTTACATAAATCTCCACGTCCTGCGAAGTGCATCGACTTTATCAAAACTGATGCAACCGAAAAACCGTATCTCGTTGTTATGCGACAGGATATTTTCGTGTCGACTCACGCGAATCTACCCGTATTTCAAAAAAGTGTTGACCATGTCGAAAAATGATTAGTTCAGCAGATATTGTAATTGACATAGTGATAAACGGTTCCGACAAGCTTCGAAATTATTAATCCAGCTAATTTTCCGGGAACCGGTCATTAAGGAGTGAATTTGTTAGGTTAGATTAATGATCGTCCAGGAGCTTGCCTAATTGACTATGCCTACTTGCCTTGACTAATTGAAAATGATACTTATTATTGTAGGAATATATTAAAAGAACTCCTACATCGTAGGTGTGACGTATCGGGTGGGATGATCTCGCACCAATTTCGCTAAAGTCCTTTAATCTCTCTCTTGATAACTCGATACTTAACGCATTCGCTCACGGCTCCCTCTCCCTCTCCCTCTCCCTCTCCCTCTCCCTCTCCCTCTCCCCCCCCTCTCTCTCTCTCTCTCTCTATCAGTTTCGCATCCGTTCCGAAAACTCAATCAGTGACGTACGCCCTGCGCTTGGCCGTCCCTAAACACTCTACCCCCCTCACCGAGACCCAAACACTCTACTTTCACACTTCGGCCCAAACAGACACCCTATATAAAATACGTGAGTAAAAAAATTAAATACTTACCTTACTTCCTCTGTAAATGAAAATATAATTATGGACAATAGATATCTAATTTATAATACATTACAGCCACACACAGTCTGCAGAAAGTGCCAGTAGCAATGACAGCGATACGTCAAGAGATGAGATGCGACGTGTGTATCTGAACACAACTTTATTTTCACCCGTTTAACAAATTCGGATTTGCGTAGTGGTTCGATGACGAATGGACAACAACTGAACGTTCGCTCGCGCGCTTTATATACTGTTCCCCTACTTTTATCAACTAAACTGAGATTCGTGGAAAAGGCTAAAGCTGTCGCTTTGTACTGTTTATTTTAAACCGTCGTCCCAGGTATACAAATTCTGGGCTCATCCTTGCATGCCACATGCGCAATGACTTTCACCAGACGGCTAATCGCTTTAATTTACAATCATATTTCCTTTTACCCGAACCTCGCGACCCTTTGTAGCCTGGCGGCCCCGGATCCACCTTTCGGTTTTTCCGTGCTCGCTAGAAACCCTTCAGGTGAGAAAGTTCTCCAAATTGAGGTGTTTTTGCGGCCTAAGATAGACACATTGTGACTATCTTTACACGCTATTGGCTTGAGATGCAACAAACGCTATCGCGTAGTCGCCAAAGTCAACGAGATTCGGGTGTTTACTCTTTGTGGTATACACAATTTTCGCATCAAAATGACTAGCAGTAGCCATCCTCCACTAATCTCTTACAATATTTCACATCTCATTCCGTGTCAATTTCGCATACATGAATTCTGCAGTTAGAAACAAAAATACGCATTTCCATCTGTAACAACGTGCTTCATGTTTCGTAAGTATCTCAAAACGTTCAAATACTTCATTATTATTATTTTTATTGTGTTTTATATATGAGAATACGATATACCTTCAAACTAGTGTGTTATCAAAAATGATTTCAATAGTTTCTGTTACAAAAATCTATTTTTTGCAAAATCCTGAAGTCGTAGACAAATTTAGAGACCAGATTTGAAATCAGTGAAAAAATCTATGGGAAATGATGTATAGCATGTTAAAAAAAATTTTTCTGCGCGTGGATTGGAAAAACCAAAAAATTGTGCAAGTTTAACGAATTTTCTCAAGGTTAAAAAGCGTTCGTACCATAATCTCCCTATTTTTCCCATATTCTACAAAGTTTCAGCTTTAATTTAAAAAAAATTTCATCGCTCTACCTCATTTTTATCGAAAGTTCTTTGCGTCATTGTGCGGCGCCAAAGCCGCCACAGCACCTTTAAATTTTCACAGAAAAACAAACTTAAAAGTCGAGACCTGTACTTTTTTCTTCACAATTACGACCAATAGCAACTTAAAAAAAAATTATTTATGCATTACTCAGTAAATTAATCCTAACATTTAGAACAAATTCAAGCAGTTTTGTCCAATTTTAAAAAAGTTAATTGTTTTTAAATGGTCTACAGGATTAACGTAATGGTCTTTTAATGGTTCGACCGGATTTCAATACGAAATGAGGTAATTACTTCGGTGAAAAATAGGATTCATAAAGTGTTGATATTTAAATGATTGTGCGAATCACAATTTTCTATAAATCTCGTTAATTTCACAATTTTCGAATGTCATGGATACTTAAAAAGCAATATACATGCGATAAACATCAATATGAGCAAGTTACTTTTTTATCAAATGAACAGCTAATTCCTCGATCTGGACCACTGTGCGACGCGACGCTACGCGAGACGCGACAATAGTATTATATAACAGCATCGTGATTTATGAAAAAATAATATTAATTCAATATTTCTATTGTATGTATTACATGTTGGCTCGTTTGTAGATTGTATGGACATAACAAACGTCCGTTGTGAATTTCCCGAGCGTCTCGTTACCGTTAGACCCGATACCCGCGAACATTGTCTCGCTACCCCGCAGGCAAGGCGCGCCGATTCTTACATAACATGACGCTCGCATCAAAGTCAGATCGCTCGCGGTGTCTACGATTGCCGTTATCGCGCGATTGTTTACTCTTACCATTTTGCAGGACTTCGTCGTGGGCGACTGTACCACAACGTTTACGTTGTTCTCGGCTTCGGTGCTGCGTCTCGGGCACGCCGGCGCAATATGTCCGTGCTGCCCGCACCGGAAACACTTCAGGCCCCGAGCTTTCGCCGGGCAATTCGCGCTGAGATGATTCGGCTCGTTACAGTTGTAGCACTTCCTCGTCTCTTTTCTCGGCGCCCATCCGTCGGCCCGTCGATTTTCACCGCTGCTCGCCGTTCCCGCGTCCCTCTGCAGTCTAGTCCGTGAGCCTCCCGCGCAAGATGCCGCCGAAAGCGTCAATTTTTCGAAGGCCCGCAACAGAGCTTCTGGAGTGCGGAAACAATGCATCCTCGCCTGAATCTTCAACACCGGATCGGGTATGCCTTCGATGACGTGATCTACCAATTCGATCTGGTCGTCTATCGGTATGCGGTTGGCCTTTATTAATTTGTCGTGGAGGTAGTCCTCGATAGTTCCTCCCTTCTCCACACTCGCTCTTGGAACTGCTTGCGTACTAGGACTTTACTCGGCCGGCGATAAAACATCTGTTCGAATTCGAACAACAATTCGTGAGCACGTAGTTCGAGGAAGTCGGGTCGCGAGTGCATCCATTCTTGCGCTTTCCCGCGCAGCCGCATTCCAATTAGGACTTTCGTCTCATCGTCGCCTAATCGGTAAGACGTTTGCAGAATCTTTACCTGCTTCTCCCACGTAGGGTAATCTTCGGATTTGCCGTCGAAATAGCCGAGCAGTTCGGCGACCGATTTTACGCTCATCCGTCCGCGCGTATTCACTGCCGTCGGCGAGCTCGCGCGCTCGGCCGCGTACCGGGGTTGCCCCCCTCGTAGGAGCGCGATTTCGCGTCTCGCTAACTCCATTTCCCTTTCTAAAATAGCCTTTTCTCGCCTGCACAGGTCCAGCTCGCGCCGATTTCGTTCCATTTCGTCCCTCGTTCCGTCTGTGTGTTTTTCGTTGTCCTCCAACCGGTCCAAATCGTCGCTTGCGTGCGTTACCTTCGTCAGTCCACCCGTCGGATCGTACGCTGCCAGTCAGTCGTAACCCGCAATCTTTGAGAATGTCCCTCAGCTCTGAGACTGTGAGCGTGCTCGCGTCTGCGGTGGCCATTTTCACTTCGCGGTATTTAACGGGTTTTCGTTCGCACCAGCGCACCAATACTTCGATCTCTGCCACTCGATGCTCTAATCCCGGACGAGCCCCCAAAATTATGTGGGATCAGAGGTGTTAGGAAGTACTGGTCACTTATAAGCACGAGGAAGCGAAAACTTTAATGCGATAATGTACAAAACAAGAAAAAAAAAAGAGAAGTACAGGGGTTACAGCAATTGCGTCCGCGCTCGGATTTACGGGGTTCGCCTCCGTCTGAGGTCACTCCCACGATTATTTTCGCGCACTCGATAGGCGTTTCGAACGCCCTTTTTCGTCGTCTCTACACGTCTCTAGCTCGTCTCTCTACAATCGTCCTTTCGTCACTGTCTTACGTTCGCGGCTGCCGTATCGGCCACGCGTACTCTTTCTCTCTCACTCTCTCTCTCTTTCCCTCTCTCACGCATACTCTTCGCGCTTCCTTTGCCACAACACGGCGCTCTGTCCTTCGTGACACATCGCGATGTTTACTCGTTACTTTCCGCGAGACGACCGTTGCCTTTCGAATTCACGATCGCGCGGACCCTACACATATTTAGATTCTACCGGAAAAAACAAGTCAATTTTGTCTGAAACATTTTTTTGTCAGATACTTCCATGATGAGATATAACAGTTTGAAGTTTCGAGTTGTAGGTACTTGAAGCGCTCGGAAATAGCGTTATGGAATTATACGCGCTTGAGTCCTTTGCTTATTCATGAAGAAACACAAATTATTAGATCTCGAGATATTTTCAAAGAATGTCTTTATTGAAGAAGATACTCAAACGCTTAATAACTATGTTGTAAAGGTAAACACCCTTTCGGCATTGTTATCATAACAGAAACCGATTTGTACGAGTAAGCATTTCGTAATTCAGTAGCAATTCACGTATCGTAACTCGAGTACGAAAACTAAGATTTTGAAAAAGTGTAGCTGTATTTCAATAAATACAAGAAAATGTATGATATTTTTTGAAAATATCTCGAGATCTAATAATTTTTTTGCCATGGTACCCTAATCATTTTTTACGTAGAATGAAAGGAAGAATCGATCTGTGCAAAAAAAATATGCATTTCTATTTAAAGAAATGATGCAATTGTTAATTGCACATGAACTGCTGCAATTGCACATGAATCGCACATCCTTATATGTATTTTATCATACGTAAATTATACATATAAAATTCTTTTAAAATAATTTATCATGTTATACGCAAATGTAATTTCTTAATGAAAATATATTAGAACCATCTTTGTTCTGGAAATTCTCCCACCGGTTATAAAGTGTAAAAAAATTTTTTAAAATATGGTCGTATTCTACGATTCTTCCTGTTTGAAATTCCGTTTTTTAATTCGCGGAGCATCAAAAATTGCAAATATTGGGTACTTGAAACTGTTATAAAAATATATTAGATTGGAGGGAAAGTTCTGTCGTATTTTAAAGAAAACATTTGAATCAATTTATAAAAATACGTGTTTAACATTATTCAATGATATAATTTCCATTATTTGTAAGGACTTGTTGCCATCTTTCAGGTAACCTGTGCATTCTTGTTTCCCAATGACTCAATAGATACTATTTTTACTAAGAAATTCCCGTGTGATTAACTCCATGATACTGGATGTAAAGCTGTGGGTTATAGGAGTGGGCTAAGATATGAAACTGTTACCGCCCACTACTACACGATTGTAGGGTGTGACAAGACGTCATTTCGTATGGGTTCGAAGTGGTGACATTGTATTGATGCGAAGCTTAGAAGAAGGTTCCCCGGCAGGAATGCGGTGACGTATCTAGATACGAATGCGCGGCCGATTGGTTCAGAGTGGAAGAGGCAGGCCTTGTTTCACACGCATTTTCGGCTGAATTCGAAATATTGGCTACAGCGGTCACACATACTGTGTAGCGTGACGGCCTTCGGCCTCAAAACATTGGGCCAACAGCCGCGGCAGAGATGGGGATAGGCATACCTACGATAGACTCGGTTTGTTTAGGTACCGTCCCCCGGCGCTGCTCTGTATGGAGCGGTTTATGACAGATTATTACTATTGTGGTGTCGGATGTCGGGCATGGGGATCGTGTCGAAACGTCGAGACGAAAACGACACCCTGTCGAGTGATTTGGGCGCCGTCGAGGACCGATACTCTTCGACTGTTTAGATTAAGATACAGCATTGGACTGTTTAGGTTAAGATACAGCATTGGACTGTTTAGGTTAAGATAGAGCATTACACTGTTTAGCTTTGAGGAACTGTATGTGTGTGTTTGTGTGTATGTGCATGTGTGCGTAGAGTGCGAGCGTGACGCGTTTTCTTTTAACGAAGACGACGCAGTCGAGAGAAAAGCGCACGTGAGAGAACTTCGGCCTGCGAGTTGCGGTCAGAGTTAAGAGAACAGAGTATTGCGTTGAGTTTTGACCTGCGAGGTGCGGTCAATCGCGTTGTGTACGATTGTTTTGTCTCTTTTCTATTTTCAAATATATATATGTCGGGGCGTGATGGCAGCGATGCACCCCGTCGGCAACAACGCGTAACGCCTATAGGACTTAGTTTAATTGTAAAATAACGATTTACCGTACCCTGATAATTGCCCTGCGAAGGGGCAATAAAACAGTCCCTGCGTACCTGCGCTACCCCTCTTCGCGCGCGGGGCAAAGGGAGATGCGAGACAGGGTACCTGGAATGATGGGCTGGGACCCTGTTGAACGTGACCACGGGCGACAGAATAGTTTCCGGGACGGTAGAGAGAAGACTAGCTTTGAGGAAAGCGACTTTTCGAGAGTAAAAGAACAAAAAGACGTACGCGAACATTCTGTGCGGCCCGTGTGCTCGTTGACGTGTCTCTCGTTGCGCTACGCGATCCGGCATCGCGTGTACGTGTAGAGTCCATACGACGTTCGCGTAAGCGCGAAAGGAGCGAAACGATGGAGAACGACGACGGACAATCTCCGACGGGTCCGAGGACGGAAGAGTCCGCCCAGCCTCTGACATATATATATATATATATATATATATATATATATATATATATATATATATATACTGTTTTATTCATTTTCCCGCACGTAGTCAGTCATATTTTATCCCACACTATTGAGCTGGAAGTCGGCACAGTCGGACAACATCTGTTTACTGTAAAGTAATTTGTAGACCCCGACCTCTTCGACGAATGTAAAAATGCTACACCCGAGCAATTAAAAAACGATGACACTTCCAAAATGGCGAAATTAAAATTATTTCAAGGCCAGGTTGTACCTGTCCCCACAGCGACCCTCGTCTCTTACCCGAAAATAATATTTCGGATCGCGCTTTTGACCCCCACGCGAAGTACAATTCCGAGGTTTCTTCGTGACAGAAGTTCGCCGCAGGAGACATAACTAGAATTTCCCACTTGGCGGTAATGAGGCACACCATGTATCCTTGCACGTATGTGAACCGTTAGAAATGTCAGATTTGTAGTCCATCAATTTTATGACGAGCAAAGTCAGATGATGCGAGCGTAAAAATTAGTTTCTGCGACGTGTTTTTTAATTACCTTATGATCACCGTCCGACGAAATCATTACTATGTTTGCGTAGTTGGGTCTAGTTGGGCCTACAGGCTCGCTTGAGGTGGGAATAGGTTTGTTAGCATAGTAATAAATTGTTATTTTGTTTGTTATAACGTTTAAATTCCTTAACAAGGTATTCCCTATCTATTACCACGAGGGACTCTGCAATGTTCTAGTTAACAGCTTTTGAAATAAATAATGACGAATTGTTTCACCGCACAGATTGTCAGATGATATTCTTTCTTTTTCGTTAGCGTGGTAATAAATTGTTATTTTGTTTGTTATAACATTTAAATTCCTTAACAAGATCTATTACCACGAGGAACTCAGAAAAGTTCTGGTTGATAGCTTTTTAAATAAATACAGCATGTTCATTCTGTCTTCGTACGGCTCTAGCATTGGGCAGCGAACCCCTGGGGTTCTGGTAGCAGAGGACACGCTGTGCCTTTGTTCCGAGCCTCTCGAACCCTCTCCAATGGCTGTCCCGGACCCCAAAATTCTTATAAACGGGGAAAAAACGGCCGGTCGGCCGGCCGGTGAGATATGCATTGACCTTTAATCGTACTCTGTTCTACTTACTTCAATATCCACCAAACGAGAGAGGTTGGTAGGCCAAGATCCAGGTTGATTCGTTCAAAATAGCCCTAAAAGTCCTTTAAAAAACCTCACTGTCTCAAAATCTTTGTCGGTGATAAATAAATAAAATTATTTATTCGATCTTATGTTTGCTTAGCTCCAAGTACACATTTAACGTAAGACAAACACGATAGGACATAAGAACAATCCGATAGTTAAGTTACCAATCCACCTTACCATCACACGTACCTTCCCGCACTCATAATATCCCGCTAAACACCTCACCCTAAACGGCGCGACGACGCTCGGTAGTACGTCATCGCGTCCCTCGATTCGCACTTCTCGCGTTAACGCTTCCTACCCCACCATTCATTCATGACCAGACTCACCCTCGCTCCACTGACCCACTCCGCACCGCACTCCTGACCAACAGGAATAAATCCCCTGGAGGATGTCCGCCCGAATCACGCTGGCTCCTGTCGACCATCTTCGAGAGAGGGCCCAGTATCAGCCCGCCGAGCACCAGGAGAATCCTCTCCCACAGGACGAGCAGCGTCCACAACACCAAGCCTATACGACACAGCCGGCGAGGGTCAGCCAAAGGGACTTTGCCTGAAGAGCGTCAGCCGAAGGGGTCTAGCCAGGTGAGAGCCTGCCGAAGGGGTCTGGTCCGGTGAGTGTCAGACATTAAATTACGCGCGTCCGAAAGTCTCGTGTCCCGAGTCAGGCACGGTTATACTCGCCGTGCGGCCTCAAAAGCTGAAATTATTATTAACGTCTTGTCCGCGGCCTCGTGATTCGCTCTGTTGCGCACCGAATCGAACCGCGGGACGTAACATTTTGTATTTCCGCTCCGCGCGGGTCTGGTCAGTCCTCGTACACATCTGGCAGAGATGGGCAAAGATTAATGTAAAATTTTGAAATTTAACTTTCAGTTATCTTTTATTCGTACTCAACTTTCTCAGATGTATATTCACCACAGTTTATCCGTAAGATACTCTTCACGATTTTTATTCGTCATCCATGGTTTATCGAATCTCGGAGTAACGGCGTATGCGTATTCAACGTCTCTAGCGATGAGAAGTTATTTGAGAGGCGTTATTCGTAAGATATAGCTGATGATTTTCAGAGTACCTTTGACGATTACAGTGAAATCTCGTTGTATGCCAGTGCCAACCTTGCGTGTCCAAGCCAATGGAAAACCTCACACCACCGCGGTGAGCGCCGAAGCTCGAGAGCCGTCGCGGCCACGACATTGCGGCTATATCGGTGTGAGACCAGAATACCACTACTAATCCAATTACAAAACTTCTTTATTTTTCGTTATTTTTTTATGAAACTTTTACTAACATATTCGTGGCATTTCTCTAATTAAAATGATACCAAATATGATATATGTAATTCCGATGATATTTACTTGTGTAATGAACGATTAAAGTTTCGCATAGGAAAGAAGGACAGCCCATGGGAAAGAAAGAGACGCGTATCGTAGAAGCGTTCGGGAAAAATGAAAAACTGGCATTAGCTCAGGCCTTTAAATCGAAACTTAGATTTCTTGATGGTCAATTATTTTTTTACTAGACTTTCACCAATATATTTATTGAATTTTTCTGATTAAACTGATACCAAACACGATACAATCCGGATCATATTTACGCTAATTTTCCGTTAATATAATTGTAATGGGGAGTAACTTTCATCGTTCATTACACAAGTAAATATCATCGGAATCATATCGTATTTGCTTTCATTTTAATGAGAAAAATGCCACGAACATGTTGGTGAAAGTCCCATAAAAAAATAATGAAAAATAAAGAAGTTCTCAAGATTTGCTGTCCTTTTCTATTTTCAGCAGAATGGCGATGCCGTTCGGCACTGCATCAAAGAATAATAGGGTCCCGTCGACAGCATTTCTCCGCTGTGACTGACAGATAACTCATTGGACACACGAATTACTACGTGTTAACGGACTGCGGCGAACTGTAAATAGCGGTGAATATCGCTGTCCTTTTCTACGTTCGGCACTGCACCAAAGAATAGTGCCCCGAGCACGACAAGACCCGAACTTTTGGCATATAAAGCGGATTCACTGTAGCCAGATTTCAAATATTTGTGTAAAATTTTGAGACATCGATTTTTTAAGTAATTAGATAATATCTGAATTGTTTCGTTCGTGTATAAGTATATCTTTATTAATAACGTAACAAATTAACAACTGTTGCCTGCAGAACTAACTTTGGGCAACTGTTTCACGGAGCCAGTAGACTCCTGCGGTACAAGAAGTAACGAAGAATTACCGAGTAAAAGATACGAGTTTCGAACGAGTCTTCGAACACAAGTCGACTTCCGAGTGAAAGAGACGAGTTTGGTCGAACCACCGAGTCGAATGTAGGTTTTGATCTGACCAATGTAAGTTGAAGTCTAACGAGTGTCGAAGGTAAGTTGAAGTCTCAAACGAGTCGAAAGTGAGTCGAAGTCTAGTTGAAGTCTAGTTGAAATCTCGTTGAAGTCTGTCTTCTGTCCCGGGGCCCGCTCGCTGGTCACCTCGGTGGTGCCAAGAAAACATCCCAACTTGGGGGAAAAGTCCTTCTCATTCGCTGGCTGACCTGAAGGGGAAGAATCTTCCGGGACAACCCTCACCGGTGGAGGAGGAAGTCTCCACCCACAAGTCAAACCAGGAAAATTGAAAAAAAACGAATTGCAGGACCCCGGAACAACCCGAGTATTTAGCCTAAGTGGCTCGCGAACGAATTTATTGCCCCTTAGCTTGGGTCCGGTGACGACGGTTAAGGGGCACGCGCACGTCTTGCACTAGAGGGGTTGAGCTCTTGGCCTGGTCGACGCTTGTGCGAGCTATAAGGCCCGCTTTGTTCGAATCCGGGACCTCCGGTACATTGCGGGTGGTACGCGGAGCGAGGATTTCCCGGATTGAACTTTTATGGCCACTTTCCAATGCCACCAGATAAAAAACCCTCGAGAGCCGTGCATACGGCCACTCGAGAATTAGCATTCTTCTAATTTTCGAAGGATGGCTAGAAATCGGAGAAGGGCATAATTTATGGCTTTCAGCTTTAACTTTATGCAGCTGTTGCCTCGCGACGATTGACTATATGTAAAAAGAAAATCTCGGTGGGATCGGACAATACCCAAACGTGAGTGTCAAAACAGAAATCGACACAAGAAATAAGATTGCAGTTAAATGGATGCAGAAGTTATAAGCCAATATCTTCCAGTAAAATTCCGTCGGTCCCCCACCACGATCGCTATTTTCTCCACGAGCAGCGTCTTCGTTCTCGCCTTTCATTCTTCCTCTCAGTGCCCTATAAAGACGGAATATCGAATTGGCGTTCCGACGAAGGAAAATCTTATTTATGAATCTCTTCGGATTTCATATAAAAAAAAAAAAAATAAAACAAAATCGATCTCTACATTTTTATATTTCATATTTTCATATTTTTACATCCTATACCATATTATGCCTTTAAATCCAACAATTCTTGTTCGCACCGTTTTTGCGAATCGTTAAAAGATATTTCAAGCGGACAGCGTTCATGAGACACGATTGTATAGACATGCAGCGGATGTTGAGTGGGGGAAAGAAACTTTCTCCGTATGCTCGACGGACGGGGTATTTCCCCCCCATTAAGTTCGTTTTGCACATCCTTGTCCCGGTCTAGTGCGTGTGGAAGGGCGAAATACAACACACAAGGTAACAAGATGTCTGTCGACAAAATGGCCGCAAATAACCATGGGATTTCACGAGATTGGAAAAAAATTAACAATCGCGTTCCCAACAAATGACGCATTTATTTCATTGCGTTTCGTGTATAGTCGTGTAGATGAGCTTTTTACGTGTTGACGGGACGTAATCCGCGCTTATTGAAATCGAAAAATACAGCGGATTACACGTTTAAATAGAGAGAAGAGTCATCGAGTCGCTCGGGTGAAAGATCAATCACTAGATTGCGAACTTTAATGCGAAATAAATATCGCCTGCGTTCATTGGACAATACACAAACCAAACTTATTTCCCTTTTAAATCATTTAAACATTTTTAGATTTTCTAAATGCATCTATACTGTTTTACTTATGATCCATTCATTTTTAACAGGAATCTATAAAATCTGCAGTCTTGTTAATCATTGTTCGTTTAGTCTAGGATGAATAATCTTTTAAAATATCATTTTTGTAATTCGACACTCTCCATTAGCTGTTACAGAAAACTTTTAAATTCCACGAAATTATTGATTGGTCACCGGGAACAACGCGGCAGGAATCAGTGTTAACCGATAGTCATTTATTGCTAGAACTCCTCGTCCCTTTCATACTCACAAGGGAACATATTCATATGCGAAAATCCGATTTTGATGAAACTTATGGGAGCTTATAGGTCTTTGAAAAATATTTGACGTGATATTTTTTATCGGCAACCATCCACTTTGAAGGGGTGAAAACAGCCCTCAAAGTTGGCGATCAAAACCATATTTTTGGATATCTCGGAAACCAGAGGTTGAAAAAATTTGAATTTTTTTAAATTGTGTGTTTTTCAATGGGAAATGTAGTCGCGCAAGAAAATTTTAACAAAAGTTTGTTGTTTAAACAATATATTAAAAATTTGATTTTTTTGCAGCGCGCCGTAATTATAATTATCACCGCGTCACGCTGCTACCTGCGCCACCTTCTTTCGCTACTAATAAAACAATAAACGACACATAACTAAATGCTAAAACAAAAAGGTTTATACTAAATGCTTATATTTCGATAAAACAAGCCAGAATTCCTTCCTACGCACGCCAGGCGCAAGAATATCTTCCATTATGCATAATTATTGTTAAATGGCAAAAAAAAATCCTGAAACATGTATCCCCTATTTTGGATCAAAGATCACACACCCAAGTTTACATTAAAATGAACTAACAATAAATAAGAGAAACTGGAAAAAAATCAAATTTTTAATATATTGTTTAAACAAAAAACTTTTGTCAAAATTTTCGTGCGCGACTACATTTCCCATTGAAAAACACACAATTTAAAAAAAATTCAAATTTTTTCGACATCTGGTTTCCGAGATAACTCAAAAAATATGGATTTGACCCTCAAGTGGATGGTTGCCGATAAAAAAAAACGCGTGTCAAATATTTTTCAAAGAACTATAAGCTCCCATAAGTTTCATCAAAATCGGATTTTCGCATCTGAATATGTTCCCTTGTCAGTGTCGCCAGATGAGGTGAGGCAGCACAAATTGAGGGGAAAAAGTTACCCTCTGTCTGTCAGTACCGGATTAGTCAGATATAAAACCCGTCATGTTACCGGAGGCTAGAAGGGGAAATTTCAGCGGGAACGAATATTGATCTGACGACTATGTCCATACTATTCCCGCCACGAGTTGCTCGAACTTGTGCACCCCGATTTTTGCACACATTTCCGTATTAACACATTTGTGAGACAACAGTGCCATGGAAAGATACATAATTAACGCGCTCGCTATTGGCGTTCGTTTTGGCAATAGCTTTTAAGCTGTAACAAATTGTTAAACGGAAGACATCTTCTTACGAAATGTGAGAAACATACCGGTTACAGAAACGTGAAGAATTTCTCTCTGAATCGTACGATGCTTTATAATATGGAATGACTACGTGCGCAAAATTAAGTTGATTTTTTTTTTGCACGAATGAGATGGTGATTGCCATACACGCGTGACAATTTCAGCGAACGTCTCTGTGAATTAATTTACGAAAAATCAAATCAAATAAATAGATAGTAGATAAAACGAGATTATTTTCAGCGTTCGCAACGCGATCGTTATTACACAGTTCAAATAAAATAATATTTTGAAAAAGAAATGAAGGTTGAATGAGTGAATTGTTTTATTGTTCAAAGACGAAACGCGTCATGTTGTCGGCCCGCGACCGAAGCGAATAGCGCGGTAGAAGAGGCAATTAGAGCGGGAACAATTGAAGATCGCAGGGCAACAAACGGACAGCTCGATTTCGACGTGATTGTAAAAGAAGATATTTTTTCGTCAGTTCAGTGTAATAAACGTTCATACCATGAGATGTTTGTGACTGTTGCCCCGAACGAGATGAAATTTTCACAAAAATTTATTGTTATTCCTATAGATACGTTCAGACCAACAAACGGTTAACTATTTGAACTTTTGATTTATTGACTAAAAACATTAGAAAATAATTAATAATATATTTATTTTATTGAACAGAATTTTATATTTTATTTAACATAATTTCATAACTAGAAATTTCTTTTTACGAGAAGTTATATTTATTACTATCATCTTCGTAGCCACGATTCAGTTTCGTCACAAATCGTCTCGAAGATATGTATTTAGTAATAATGCTATTGAATACATTTTATTGCAAAATGTAATTTTGTTGTTGGTTTTTCTTTATTACGCACAATAATATAACTTTGTCCTTATAAATTTACTTTCTTTCTTTTATTTCGTAACCAATTCTCTGGATTTCGTTTTTTTCTGACTTTGGCACTGTTATCAACACATTCACTGTCGTTTTCTATACCCGTATGACGTATAACAATAATCTACAGTGGGATCCGTTATAACGAGACATGATCAAGTGCACGCATACTCGGCGAAAATTCAAAGTCGATTTTCTCGAAAACAAAGCCTTACATGAAAAAATTTTGTTCTATATTTTCCACTTATTTTTTCATGTAGAATCACCCCCTTTTCGCGTGTACCATCAGTTATCGAACACCCTGTATAAATTCAACCCCAGAAGTCGCATGTTACGGTCGATTTTTGACCAGCGACCGCTCTCACGTATCTGCGATGCCTATAATTTGTCAGGGTACTTCATCTCTAATCTTTGTAAACAGGCTCTTGATTCAAAGTAGACGTGTATTAACTGTACAAATTGATTCATGACCATTTTGTTGTAGAAAATTATTTCGACAGTATCTCGTTAATTATTAGATTTAGGACATATGCAAGTCTTGGTTAGGTAATCTGCATCTTTCATATTTAACATATTAGCATATACTTAACATACATATATGTATTTAATACAAACATATATATTATTTATGCATGTAAATAAGCAACAAGTAAATCGTCCAATTTAGACGTAGAGTTCACTGCTCCTTGAATTGTCCTGTTAAAAATTATTTTTATTAATATGAATATACTAAATTAATTCACACGAATATAATGATAGTACATTTTCTTACATTAGGCTTATTCGAGTTTCTGGACAAAATTTAAAGACATTGACCCAACTTCCTCGTTTAAAGTCGAAAGAAAATATTTTTGATTTTTGGAAAAGCAATAAGAATTCGATACCACATTTATACAAATTAGCTACTACAGTTCTAGCAGCTACCTGTAATTTTAAACTGTTTTAAACTGTTCAAACACTAAAAATATATTAAATTGCAAATTCTCTGTACCGCAGAAGAACAGTGAATTTTCCAAGCGAAGTAATACGTTAAACGTTTGTAACAGACCTGGCTGCGCCAGGCCTGTTCCTAGCCGTACGCGCCCCGAACGCGAACCGCCCCGAACACGACCGACGGATACCGAGATCCGTCGGTACCCGCGAGCGCACCCCCGCGACCCCCGCACCGCCGAACCGATCTTGGCGGGAACCGGAACCCGCCATGATACGACACCGTCCCGCCGGATGCGGGACGCCACCGGAAAAACCGCCCGCGAACCGCACCGCAACGGACCCCTCGCCTAGCAAGACGAGAGAGACGAGCCGGAAAACGGTCTCTTTGGCTTTCCGCTACGCTCGCGCTTGAACGTACTTTCCCGATCCGATCTCTAGCCGCCGATACCGACCGCCCGATCACGACCGGAATCGTCCTTCGCGACGCCGAGAAGCCGCCCGTAAGCTACGACTCGCGAGAGTATATTTTACCCGCGGAAATTGTAACCGCGAGTGTGCCGAAATTTCCGCGCGACCCGCGAGTCCAGAATACGCCGCTGCGTACGGCCATGACCCCGCCGTGATACGACACGCGCGCGAGACCCGAATCGCGACCGCCGACCACCGAGATGCGAAGCCGGGACAGTGACGAACAGAACACTTGAGAAACTCGTGCCGTTAATCTCCCGTTCCCGACCGCCCGTATCCCGCCGTAACCCTCGCGTTATCCCGCCGCGAACCTTGGCACGGCGAGCCAAATCCGCCCGCGAGGAACCGTTGTACGAGATCCGCCGGGAAACGGACTCGTTACACGTTTATTAGTTCCAGTGGAGTTGAATCGCAAAAAATTCAATCAGAGGTATATTAAATTGAGAGGCAGTGGATTCTCAAGCCACCTACACATTTATTCAAACAAAAAGCTTCATTAAACAGTTGGAATATATCGATTCAAATGAATATTAAATTATGTAAAAAGACCAATTAAAGATAGGTGAAATTGAGGTTTATCAAACTAAAAGGCAGTCGCGTCTTAAACAACCCGTACGTAACGACAAATAAGTTCTAGTTATTTTAACGGAGAAGAAAATCGTGCGGCAAGTAGTTAATAGGGACAAAGAAGTTCTAGTCAATGCATCGCAATGATTGGCGTAGCGAAGGAAGCTAATACAGATGGAACAACGACTATGTTCTGCAAAGGAATCAGAACATCGCAAACTTTGTATCAAACCCGGGCTAAAAATATATCGTTCCATTTAAAAAAACATCGATAACCTTGAAATCTCCTAAAAATGACCTTGAATTTTTTTCCCTTACACTGTTATATGTGGTCCTTCAAACAGTGTAACTTTGTCCTACGGAGTTTTTTTGTACAACGAAAAGTAACGGAGATATTTAGGTGTCCTGCTTTATCGAATTCACCCTGTATATCTGTATATCTGGTAAATTATTATTAATATTTGATTGGCATACACACGTTATAAATTCATTTTTCAAAATCAAATCATAACAAATTTTGCGAAATTATGTGGGGTGACCGAAGTACCCATTTTAGCCAAACTTTGACTTTACCGATACTATAATCGTCGCGTATGTGCGAACAGATCCGATCAATATTCCATCACTAGATCAACCTTTTTTTTTGTTTTGAGGAGGTAATCTCGTTACGGATAAATGAAGGGGGGTGGGTTACCGGGTTATTTCAGGCTCCTCGGCAGGGGTGTGCAGTACCGTGTGTGCCTACTAACTCCTCCCCGTCCGTTCCGAGGCTCCTGGTGGCACCCGTGTCCCGCACGCGCATTTCAATCCAGTATGCCACCGAGTTTGCATACCACCCTGGATGGGGACGCGGCCCTCTCCCGTACCTACCCGCGAGTCAGTGGAACAACCCACACCACCGCGGTGAGTGGCCGATGCTCGAGAGCCGTTGCGCGGCCACGACATTGTCGGCTATATCGGTGTCAGACCAGAAGACCACTACTAATCAAATTACAAAACTTCTTTATTTTTCGTTACAAAAGCGAAACAAAGGAACAAAAATTGTTGGATTTAAAGGCATAATATGGTATAAAATGTAAAAATATGAAAATATAAAATATAAAAATGTAGGAATTGATTTGATTTTTTTTTTTATATGAAATCCGATAAGATTGATAAATAAGTTTTTCCTTCATCGCATCACCAATTTTATGTTCCGTCTTTATAGGGCAAACAGCGAAGAAATGAAACACGAGGGCGAAGACGCTTCTCGTGAAGAAAATAGAGATAGTGATGGGGGGGGGGGGGGTGCAATTATACTCAAGGATATTAGCTTATAACTTCTGCATCCATTTAACTGCGATCTTACTTTTCCTGTTCGATTTCCGTTTCGACGCTCACGTTTGGATATTATCTAATTATTTGAAAAATTGATGTCTCAAAATTTTACACATACATTTGAAATCTAGCTATTCATAAATGCTACAGAAAATATTTGAGAAAACTACTTCTTGATGTCGTTGAATTAATTTTTATAACACAGTATTGTAGGGTTGTGGATGACAGATAATAGTGTCACCACTACCGCAAAATTCATTGAACTCAAACATTAATAAAAATTTTAATGCCAACCAATTTCGTCTTAATTACTCTTTAATAAAAGTCATGCTGTAGTTGAAATATTTAAACCAGCAGGTGCAAACGGCAGGCAATATTCGGATTTTCAAATATGTCATTGTTTCAAAAAGTGTGAAAAACACGCTTCATTGCGCGGACAAACGAATAGCTGTTTTTTCTTTTTTTATTAATATCAAAATACTACAAGCAAGAATTATTTTTCACATTACACATTTGGAATAAAACCTGTACCTCTCAGAAAAAAAACACAAAAATTCGTTGAAAATTAAAAGATTCAATAAAATTGCTGACCTCTGGTATTTTATATTCGAACGATTTCTTTTAAGCTACACAAATTTTGATTTCATGAACAATCCGGAAGGCAGATATTTCCTACTCGAGAAATGGGTAGTATAGACGGAGGCTCTTTGCCAAGGTAATTTTTCCAGTCATTTGTCTTAATGAGAGCCGTCGGGACACGCGAGAAGAGAAAATATGCAATGGACCCGCGAGAAAGGGCGTTTGCAGCATTGCAGAATGAACGAAGGAAAATACTTTTTCCGCATTATGCTTGCAACCACTCAAACTAGGACAAGGGAGCCAAGTACTGTGGGGGTGCCAATTACTGTGCCTATATTAATAATATTTATTTTTAAAGCATAATGAATATAGCTATATATTAACTAATTCTAATGAAAAAAATTTAATATTTTGTTTTAATATTCATTATGCTTTAGAAATAAATATAATTAATGTCGGCACAGTAATTGGCACCACCACAATAATTGGCTTCCTCACCCTATGCGTTGACATTTCACCGAGTGTTCATACCCGTTGAAACGAACACGGGAACTTCGTTTGCTCGTCTAGCGGAATTATAAACTTTCTTTGAGGAAGTATATTTTGGTATAGCTTCTAGACACACGTAGCAGAATTATCGGTGAAAACCTTTTCTAATATTTCACTCACTTGTTTAGTTACAGTTATTTACAATCGTTTCGTGCTGTATCGATCGTGCTTGTCACTTTACTTCGTCTTTACTGGTGTCACGTCGGACGACCGACGTGTTGTTGATGACGTCACCCGCGACGCATCATAGGTTAAGGTAGAAAATAAGTTAATTATAAGTTATTACTTCCCCATCATTTCCATCCGCGAGCGCGCCAAGACGCTCGACAGTACGTCATCAGGTATTAGCGAACCCCACCTTGATACCCGGTTGCGTCACACTCGCCCCACACGGACCCCGAGCGAAGAAGGTCCGTGTAGCCCCTAGAAAAACGCAAGCTCGCGCTTGATCGCCCTTCAGTCGCGCTCACATCTTGCAATTTCGTTCCAAAGCGTTACTATATTGTAGCGGCTAGCGGGGCGCCGGAAGAGAAATCTTCAGCGCACCAGCAACAAGAAAGATTTATGGTTTGCACAGCATAAGACGGTATTTGTGAGAAAACGTCTTTAACGTTTTTGGCCACTTAGCGGACAGATGTGTCCTTGTAGTTCCTAGCGACGAACTCAATAGCGCAAGTGGACGCCATAAATTTTGGGTAGTCTAAGGGTCTCCAGCCTAGAGTGTCCCAGCGACGCGTGCCTGGTTTCTATCACCCGGGAAAGCTGGGCCCGTTGACGTAAGCCAGCAGTCACGTACCGCACTTAGCACGGGGCCCGGAAGACACCCCGCTGCATCACCAAAATTAGATTTTTAACAGAACGACACGCTCACCCTTCTCACGCACGAGAGGCGTGGAACGTGGGCGTGTTATGCAAAATGCACGGATTGGTGGAAGTTCCTCGCAAGGACTTCCACCAATCAGCCGACAAGCATTTTCGATAATATAAGGCAGAGACTACCGACGAGGAGGGAGTCACGAAGAAGTCACAGCCGATTCTCCGCCGAGTCACTTAGAGTCCGGTCGCAGTCCGGTCGCTGTTAAACCGCAGCCAAAGTTCAATCGCGAGTCAAGTGAATCGTCGGTTTAGTTGAACCACCCCGGACGCTCTCGCGACATCATTCTATTTGTAAATAAACGACTCAGTCACGTACGCCTGATTTTGAACATTTATTCTAAGGCACCCGCCTTACATAATCCTGTTCCTTCAATATCAAGCGTCTTATAGTTTCTACTACTTCCATATTGTATTTTACCGCTTATATCATTAACCAGTATCCCGCGTATTAATTATATCTTTAGTTTACTTATATCTTTGTATTACCCTTTTCACGTATTAAACAAGTATTATTATTAAACTCAGTGTTTATTATTCAGATTCTAATAAGTTCCCTGATTGCGTGTCTGAGCCCACCAGGCTGTCTCGGCGCAAGAACGGAATTTCTCGCGAAATAAGACTGAATCTTTCCCTTAGCGTGTGTCTGAGCCCACCAGGCAGTCTCGGCACGATAACGGAAGATTCCCGAATGAATAGACAGTGCATCGTAAATTCGTGGTTGTTCTAAAAGCTCTTCATGCCGCGCCGCGCCGGACGAAAATATCAATTAAAGCGGTTAGCTCGCGAGTACGAATCCGACGTGTCCAACTATCGCTTCAGTCCGTACGTCGGCATCTATTCCGCTCCGCGTATAATCCGCGAAACCGTGTGTTCCGCGAGAATACGAGTCGTCGCCGGTCCAGCTCCAGCTCCTGCCCAGCAGCAGCAGCCACAGTCACGAAAGGAAGTCAGGGTCCCTGTGCGTACACGCACACAGGTCATCCCTACTGGCCCACGTTACGATCTGGTGCCAATCACCCTTTCACCAGTCATCCACAACATCGCCCGAATACCTGCCCGCGACCCGAGGAAGAAGCTGTACGCGAAGGTGAACGCCAGCGGTGTGACCAAGGCCATAAACTAACTCCCCGTCAACGGCAGCAGCGAGACGATAGGGCAGCGCTGATAAGTGCCGGACTTGCCATTATATCGCGAATCCCGAGTCATACGACGGACGTACGCGCCGCGTGGACCGAAGTCGGGTAATTAGCGTCTTGATCCGCGGTAAATCTCGCGATCCCAAAAGGAGGGAGGGAAGAAAACCAAACGCGAGCCGCGGGACGTAACAACTGGTCGGCTTCATCGTGGGCTGGCTATACATGGTACAATGCAAATGTTACATTAAACGTTTCGACGCAACAATATTTTCAGTGTTCCAGTAAATTATTCAACGCTCGTCGGCGAAATCCAATATTTGAGCTCGCAATGCCAAACAATTCTGCCAAACTTGACATGCAGGTAGATAAAAAGTAAAATACCGACGAATATAACGCTGTACGTGAATTACGTGGAAATTCGTATCTGCTCGAGCATTGCGCCACTCTCAATAACAAGGTGCTTCAGTTTCACGATTGTTGAAATTTCCTTGAAATGTATATAAGTATAATGAACTAAAATATGACGAAACAAGGTCAATTAATAAGTTCAAGAGCTACCTTGAGAACGAATTGTAAATTTGCAACGATATAACTATGGAACTAAATACACGGAATTTCGAGAAATCGGATACTCAAAAAATGATTCTATGAATGCATAAAAATCCGCAGTCTACACATATAATTCTTAACCTCGAAAATCATCTGTGCAAAGCACAATTCTTTAACGATCGTTACATAAATCTTCACGTCCTGCGAAGAGCATCGACTTCGTCGAAGCCGATGCAATCGAAAAACTGTATCTCGCTGGTATACGACAGGATATTTTCGTATCAACTCACGCGAATCTACCCGTGCTTGTATATTTAAAAAAAAGTGTACACCTTGTCGAAAAATGATTAGTTCAGGAGATATTTTAATTGGTATAGTAATAAACGGTTCCGACAAGCTTCGAAATTATTAATCCAGCTAATTTTCCGAGAACCGGAAATTAACGAGTGAATTTGTTAGGTTAGATTAATAGTCGTCCAGGAGGGTGATTTCACCTCTTCCATCCTACACGGAGGCTAAACAAGTGGCTCGGACATCGAAATAGGAGATAAGTTCGCCGATGAATAATATCGTAGCTAAATGGGGACTGGAGAGCAAGAATTTGTCAGGCATGCGAAACCCTAGTCACAGATGTTTGAACTCACAAGGAGACTGCAAACCCTTGTCGTCGCGTATTTAGATCAGATTTTGCAGAGTTATAGATTTAGTACTCCTGATTACGAAAATACCCCATTGTAGGGGCAGACAATCAATAGTTTTTGAGATATTTGTAATTAAAGTTTCAATATAACCGTAAAAATGCCAATTTAATGCACATCGTTACCAAGGTGTGGCGTAGCGACATCGAGCTGAAATGTACACGTCCTATGCCCAGGTTCGAATCCCTTCGTTGGTAACTTACATTTTGTAATATTTCATACGTAAAAATGCACTTTGGATGCTAAATAAATTTTAAATAATATATTTTTACTGACTAATTGAAAATGATACTTATTATTTTACAGAGGATAATAATTAAAGGCGGAAAAAATCCGTCAGAACCAAACTACCCAAGAAAGTTTGAAAAGTGTTAAGCATGCCAGAGGTACAACTCTCATTTGTAAAAAAAATTTTTTTTTAAGTGATTCAACATTAACTAAAAAGGGCTAATTGGAAACCTCTGCATTACGTTTATGGAAGCATACAACAAATTCTTTAATAGATTTTGATGTGGCATTGATCATTTTGACAATGTGTAATCTTGAACTATCTCTGTTTAAAAAATCTCGGCTGCCTTCGGCCAATCTTCGCTGCAATTTCAGTTTAAACTTTCAACTTTCAGCGCTTCCTGAAATGAACGGAGCCGAGATTACGGTGTATTTGACGTTTTAGGTCAATTCTTTTAGGAACGCATCTAGATAATAAAAATAATGTGAATTGATTTAATGTGAATTTTTATAATGTTAATATGATTAATTAATCCTTGACATATAAAAAAATATTTAATTACAATTCTCGTTGTTACATGAATTATTTTTATACCACCCATTGAACCACTGTCAGAAAATTGCCAGTTGCATTTTTGCATCAGTGGTTCAGTGAACAGAAACTTTGTTTATTTACCATAAATAATTGTTACTAAATATTTTTTATATACGTGAATTTAACATTTTCCTCTATTGTGGTGCTCTTAACAACTTTATTATGGAACGTCCGTACACTACAAAGGTTCGCAGCAATCTCTCGCACTCGCACAGAATGCCGATGTAATGCGTGCGCAATTTGGTTAGGTGTCGCTAATGGCTATTATGTCTGTCGCGATGCCTACTCTGGTCTTTCTCCCTCACATTCTCACACTCGATCATACAGCATACGGCTACACGGTTACCATATATACAGGGTGAGTCACCAAGCGTTAGCACCTCAAATATCTTTGTTGTTTCTAAAGATACGTAAAATATGGTAAGGACAAAGTTGAATGGTACAATAGGGCTGACACGATGCAAAAAGAAAATTTTGTTTTTATGTCATTTTTTTGGAGATATCAAGCTCACCTTGACTTTTTTAAATGGAACCACCCTTTTTTCAACACCTACAATGATAGTCCCTTTCATTAGGAATTCAGTGACTATAATTAGTCCAAGGTTATTCAAGGTCAAGGACAGAAAAAACGTATAAAACTAAAATATGGAAGCAGAATACCTGTATTTTATAAATGTTCGAAATGATGGCCGTCTGCGTCGATACATTGTTGTAAACGAGCTCTGAAGGAATGTTGAACTCTGATAAGTGTGTCCGACGTGATATTCGTACATGCTGTGATGATACGCTGACGCATATCTTCAACTGTTGTTGGAGCATCCGTGTACACGGTCTCTTTTGGCAGACCCCATAAAAAGAAATCCAGTGGATTTAAATCAGGCGAACGTGCTGGCCATGAAACTGTTCCGCCTCGTCCAATCCATCGGTTTGGATATCGAGAATCCAACGTTTCTCTTGCTACTCGTGCATAATGAGCAGGACAACCGTCATATTGGTACCACATATCGTAGCGATTTTGTAAAGGGACATCTTCTAACAAAATTGGCAGATCTTTTTGCAAAAATTGAGCGTATTTCTGTCCCGTCATCATTCCGTTAACGAAATATGGTCCAATTACTTTGTCGTTCAAAATACCACACCACACGTTTACGCTCCATTGTCTTTGATGATCAATTTCTCGCAGCCAGTGCAGATTATCCACAGACCAATAATGGGCGTTCCGTAGATTAATTGAGCCATGATTAGTAAATGTTGCTTCGTCCGTAAACAAGACATTAGAAAAAAATGAATGATTTTGAAGCAATCCCCATTGACAAAAGTTAATTCTATTTTGAAAATCATTCCCGTGCAATTCTTGATGGAGCGATATGTGGAACGGATGAAATTTATGTCGGGCCAGAATTCGTATTACGCTACTTTGACTTATGCCTGCTTCACGGGCAATTTTTCTCGTACTCACGTGAGGATTGACAGCTATAGCTGCTAAAATATTCATTTCATTGTCTTCATTAGTCGTGGGATTCTTCCGTTTGTACTGTCTTGCATGTACACTTCCAGTACTTCGAAACAACCTGTACGTATTAGTGAAAGTATGTCTAGAAGGAGTGTTTCGCTCGGGGTACCTTTCTTCATAAAGTAGTCGGGCCTGCACTGCATTTTTTCTACATTCACAGTAAATCGTGATCATATCACACTTTTCAGTCATCGAATATAACATAGCGGAATCGCGTTTGGAAACATACTGATAGTAAATAAGAATGGTGAATAACATTGAAGGACCTTAGTATGTTTACTTTAACTACGACCATAGTATGTTTACTATTTCCTACAAGTCTCAACCGTGATAAACGTATTCTGCTTCCATATTTTAGTTTTATACGTTTTTTCTGTCCTTGACCTTGAATGACTTTGGACTAATTATAGTCACTGAATTCCTAATGAAAGGGACTATCATTGTAGGTGTTTAAAAAAGGGTGGTTCCATTTAAAAAAGTCAAGGTGAGCTTGATATCTCCAAAAAAATGACATAAAAACAAAATTTTTTTTTGCATCGTGTCAGCCCCATTGTACCATTCAACTTTGCCTTTTTTTTTCTTTTTTTTTGTGCTGTGGCCATACACAGAGCCACCAAACACAACTCGTCGTAACAACTTAGAAACTCACAGCGCCACCTCGTGCGGCGATCGGTGTTCCCCCAATCCCGGACGAGCCCCCAATTGTAGGATCTCGGGAAAAACGAGGGCACCGCCGCCGGGAAACGAACCCGCGACCTCACTGGTGGTAGCCGATCGACTAACGCGCTCACCCACGGAACCCTCCCCCATTCAACTTTGTCATTACCATATTTTACGTATCTTTAGAAACAACAAAGATATTTGAGGTGCTAACGCTTGGTGACTCACCCTGTATGTGATTTTTATCACTTCAAAATACCCATCACGAATAAAAGCGTCAAATAAATCGTCTCATTAAATCGGGCTTCAAATAACGGATAAAGATAACAGATAAATCTCGCGCAACATCTGGATTTGAATAACCCACAAGATTTCAAATCTATTTCTTCCAATAAAATCTGATGGATACTCTGCGACCAAGTAACGACAGACACAACCGTAAGATACATCGTTTCGTTGTATTCGACTGTCGAATAAAAGTTGAAAATAACCAGAAATTTTCCGAGAGACTGACGAATAAACTCTCCAAACCAAGCGCTTGAGAGATAAAGATACAGATAAATTCTCGCGCTTCATCCGACTTCGAATAAAAAACAAAAGATACAGTGTACTTTACCTGAAACTTATTTAAATCATTTTTTATTTAGTTACTACCCATCTCTGGTCTGCTGTACGGTCAGGTAGTTGTCGTGCGCTTGCTTCGCCAATGGTATTTGCAGGTAGTTGGATTACTGTTGTTTACTCTAAGTTTTACTCTAAGTTTTCGTTTCATGACTCTTGATGTCGGGTCCTTTACAGAGTGTCGCCAAACTAACGGTCTATGCTCAGTGACGAACGTTTAGCTACGTAGATATAGGGGAGTTCCCCTAAAACCGGACGGCACCTAGAACCGGACAGTAGCGATATCTTTAAGATTTGAAATGCAATGCGATTGTGATTTCACGTGAACAGTAGTGGGGATAGATCCAAGCACAATCAGGTTTCGACACGTTCCAGTCGCATGTGCATAGCTGGGAATATCATTCCATTGTTGCGTTTAAGTACAAGCTAGTGTATCATACAAATTATAAAGTGTTACATCTATCAATTTTGGTTAGTAGAAAAACTTGTGAGTGGCATTATTATGTCTTTTGGTACGTAGTTTTTTTAATTACCTCTGTATTTTGTATATACAGTGCACTGGTTGATACAAAAAATCATTTTTTTTTATGGCTTCGGTGTCCCCTGGTTCCGGACAGATCATTGTCCCCTATCACCGGACAATACAAATCTGAATTTTACTTATTCATATACGTATTAATAATAATTATTCGGGAAGTAATTATTATTATTTTGTTTTCAGTGGTTAAAAATCACTTAAAAAAAATAAATAAATGACCGAGGAGAAGGAAAACAAAAAGAGGATGACAGAACAAATAAAAAATTCGGGAAATAAGCGTAAGACAACCAGAACATTAAAACTACGAAAGTCAAACATGAAAACCATTTGCGTGGTTTGTTTAGAAAACGATGAAGATGACTGGATTCAGTGTTTTAGCTGCAAAAAATGGGCACATGAAGCTTGTGCCGATATCCCGGAATGTGCAGATAACTATGTTTGTGATCGCTGTACATTATTTTGAAACTATTTTTAAGCTACATTCTCAACGTATGTAATGTCCGGTACTAGGGGACACTTTACGAACTGTGCAAATTCTATACCAAACTTCAATCAAAGTTTTAATTAATTGTTAGAATAAAATTATTTCTTTTCTTGGTTTCTACTGATTGATAATGCTGTTAAGTTATAAATAAAATGGTATAGAAGACATGAAATATTTTATTCTTTTATTTATTTAAGAAAAACCTTAAGTGTCCGGTACTAGGGGAACTCCCCCTACGGTTTGAAGTATTGGACGGCGTAAACCATAGCCAAACATTCCTGTTCCGTGGTTGAGTACTTTAAGGTCGCCCCAAACAAGACGGGCAAGATGCCGAAGTTGTTTGGGCGGCCAGATTCAAGAACACGGGTTAGAAATTTGCCGGTCGGGAATTGGTCTTCGTGCACGAAATCTTTCCGGCGTCGCCCCGACGTCGTTGGGGCCATAACTTTGAACGTCCAGATGGCCTTTCGAGAGCACGTTGACACGTTCCCTGCTGTGCATGGCACAAAAAAATGTTTTTAGGGGCTCCACAGCTCCTTAGGTAAACTATCGGTATCTCTCCTCTACAACATCATGGGGATAGGAATCGTCGCTGTCGTTTGGGGAAACAGCATCACACATCCTTATGTTATACGTAAATTACACATGTTTTTTTAAGGAAATATCCAAATTAGGAAGGGGATCATTCCATGTGAATTCAATCTTTTTTTTTGGGACCATGTTTCGAATTTGGATGAAACTGAAAGATTGAGCCATCATTTTGTAATCTTCGAAATTGTTTAAAGGATACGGACCATCAAAGTTTGCTATTTGGGATGAGTTTTACGAAAACTGCCTACACAACACATTTTATACCACAGTTATTATTAAAGATAAAAAACATTTTCTTTTTTTAATCACCATCGCAAAAGACTGTTCTTTTTAAATAATTTATCATTTTATATTCGAATGTGATTTCTTAATGCAAAAATATTACTAATATCTTTGTTTTGCAAATTTTACCATCGGTTGAAGTGTTAAAAAATTTGAAAAAATATGGCCACATTTTACGATTCCTCCTGTTTGAAATTCCGTTTTTTTCCGAACTATTTATTGTTTTGTGTCCATTAAGTTGCTGGATATTCTTTAGACATTTTGAAGTGAGGGTCGACAGCGTCTGTCCTAAAATAAAAATCTTCACGTAGTGAAAAGAAGAGCACGGGGAAGGTCATTTACATATTTTACCTAAACTGTTGTTAGGGTGTTGTACACTCCGAGTGTACAGTAAAGGTTAATGCCATCCATAGTACAAAGGACATTGGTTTTTCCAAGCCTGCCGGTGAATAGCGGTCGATCAGTCGGTGCACTTGCAATTAGCTACCTGAATCGCCGAACGCCGCGTCCTTCGCCGGTCTTACCTGGCCGCAATTTTTTAATTGTTGCCTTGCAAAATTGTTTATGCATAGAAATTATTATCATATGATTATTAATAACAATTTCCATCCTCATATACATACGCATTTAGTATCATACGCATTCTATGGAAAAGGAATGTATTTCATATCGCGATATACACGAATATTGAATTTTTCCAGTAAATTCTGCACCGTGACTGCGTCCGTATCCGCAGAGATTTCTAACGCTGCTCAATCATGTCTGTGGGTTGCCCGTGGGCAACACGCTCCAGCATAGGCATCTCGGGGGTGTAGAGGGGAGTAAACAGTTCTACGGTTTTCGGCACTTGGCCTTTGTTGCGAGGACCGTCGAGCGCCTCTCGAGTGGCCTGTCAGTACGCTCGGTCCTTATGGGCCCGGAGCGCCAAAAGTAGAGTGACTACATTACCGACAAAATATGGTTTTACGTGCCTCAAGTTTTCATCCTTAAAAAGGAATATTTTGTCGCTGGTAAAGGGCTCATTCGAAAGAGGAAGGTTCAATCTAATGCGGGCTGGTCATGAGCTGACGAGATTATGGAGATATTTAGAAATATGAGCGTTAGAAGTAGGCCAAACATTGACGATGCACGTGCCGTGGAATTCAAGCATTTTTATGCCATTGGATGAGTTTTCTGGATGATGTCGAGACCAGCCCGCACTAGAAAATATCTCCAGCTACAAATTGAGCTATAATTTGTCTTGATTCTGTTGCGAAATAAAGGCGAAAACTTGAGGCACGTTTTCGGCATGGCTTTCTACCCTCAGAATTCATGATATCGATAATATAGAGCAAAAAATGTGACAAGTTTAGTTGAGCTGGAGCTCATCAGGTGGCGCCTAAGTAGAAGGACTGTCGAAGTGGGATTGGAGGAAACTGCAAGCGTAGATTGTGGTTATATTGGACGCCTATTCGCTCATCGGCAACGTGCGTCTGTTTATGTGTGTATATGTATATAATTTTCCTATACATGCAAATACTCCGCTAGTTTGATGTTTCGGACTCATGCAAGCAATGTGCAGTTGTCCATATACGCATATAGCATTATATAGGGTGGTCCACGCAATTGTTTCATGTCATAACTCCGTTATTATTGCATTTACGAAAAAATGATGAAGGAGAAAGATAAATGGTTCGAAGAGCACTACATCTGTAGGCCTTTAAATTTTTTTTAGATGCAGCAGTGCATGTGCAATTAACAATTGCATCATTTCTTTAAATAGACATGCATATTTTTTTTGCACAGATCGATTCTTCCGTTCATTCTACGTAAAACATGATTAGGGTACCATGGCAAAAAAATTATTAGATCTCGAGATGTTTTCAAAAAATGTCTGAAATCCTTCAGATTTCATATAGAAATCGAAGAGACACTAGAACAGAATTATTTAGCAATAAGATATTGTCTTAGTATTATATTCAATTTTTTTCAAATTCCTGCGTTCGGTGCGTCATAATAGGAAAAAATAAAAACCACTTTTTTCGGCGTTTTTTCCGTGAAAAACTAAGTTATAATTATCGTAAAAATATATTATGTAATATTAAACATTCCTAAGTTCAGGGAAACATCATCTAGACATTAAAAATTGCGTAGTACAAAAACAAAAATTATACTATGCAGGATATATCTGAATATTTCGAAAGTATTATAGTCTCCGACTGCGGAACCGCTGAAGACTTTTTGGACCAGGTGCGAATCCCGCCCCGGGCCAATATTTTTTTTTTCGTTAATCAGATGTCTTTTCGATTTCTAACCGTATGATTGTTGTTACGCTGTTGTAAAAACATTTTTTAACTATGTTTGAACTATTTTTTAATAATTTTTCGGAAAAATATTTTTGGAGTACTTTCGGCCTTTAGTCATCTACGTTTTTCGATTTTTACAACCAGAGTTTGCAACGGAAAAATCTGAAAACGATTCAAAGTATGTGGTTTGGTATCCGAAATGTGTCAGATTTTCTTCAGAATTTTAAATTGTCAATGGGGAAAATGGGCCAAAAACTGGATTTTCGATTTTCCTCTATAACTACTCTTGCAGATGAGCTATCGGGCTAAAACTTGGAATAAACTTTGAAATCGCAAATTAGAATAAAATACCTTCCAGGGCAGATTAGACCCTCAAACCCGGCTATAGCCTTTGATTCATAATACCCGCCGGCGCACAGTGCGGACAAATCGCCTGTTTTCGGCACTTCTCGTAGTTCGGTTAGAGGACATTTTTTACAGACAATTATACTTACCAATATAGTTTATAATTTTAACAAAAAAAAAAAATTTTTAGAAAAAAAAATTATTATTAAAAATTAACAAATTTATTTTTAAAAACTAACAAATGTAGAACAAAATTAATAATAAATGAACCATATGTAAAATTAACAATAATAAACTTAAACAAATTATAATATTAGTGAATAAAATGAATAAACTCAACAAAATGCTATCCGAGCATGCTGCTGCTGCTGCTTCGCTATCCGAGTCATTCTCAGTACTTTGATTGCGACTCAAAATCATTGACTCTCGTGATCTTGCTCATTTCGATCTATCCTTACATTCTTATTACTTTTTCAATAGTTATAAAACATATATTAAAAACAAATTAAAAAGACATAGAAATGATTGATATATAATTATTGCAAAATTGTATTATGCATAAAAATGGTTATTATATGATTATTATTAACGATTTCCATCCTAATACGCATGTTTTGCAAAATAAATGTATTTCATATCGTGATATACACGAATATTGAACTTTCCCAGTAAATTCCCCACTGTAACTGTGGCGAACAAATGGCAAAATTTTTTACAACCAAATTTGTTTACAAATGTATACTTATAATAAAATTAATAAGTTGAAAAAAAAATTATTTTTACGCATAAAAAAAATATTGACACTGCATTAGTGTTGTCTCCCCAATAAACCTGACCCCGTATCACGTTACAGTCTCGTCTTATTGTGACGAGTGAATTGATGGGATTTTCCTGATGAAAATGAGTCCAAACACGACATCATTTGGACTATCTTCAATGAGATTGTAATTTTTATCGTAACATTACGTATCAATGAAAATTGTTCGATTACACTCGAATTTGAACTCATTTTCATCAGGAAAATCCCATCAATTCACTCGTCACAATTTCATGAAGGTACATTGAAAAATCTAAAAGTTCAAACTTTCATTCGTGCGCGATTCATCATCTGCTTATACATTGTATGCCGTTTGTCAGTCGCTGGGTCTTCGACGTTCGGCGCTTGTCGGGTGTCGTCGGACCTCGTCGCCGTTTATTCGTCGAGCTGGCCAAAGTTATCCGAAGATTTATTCGAAGCATTCGGATAAATCTACGAATAAAAATACTAGATACAGTCCAATTTGTACCGTGTTTAGTGTCTTTTTAATCAGAAGAATGCCACGAATTAGTCGGTGCAAGTTCCGTTAAAAAATAATGAAAAATAAAGAAGTTTTGCAATTGGATTGGTAGTTGTTTCACATCGATACTTCGTGACTCTTCGAGCTCGGAACGTCAAAGACCAGCGACCGACCAATAGCCTACAATGTAAACAGATGGAGAATCGAGCATTACTGGCAATTTAAACTTTTATATTTTTAATCAGAATAATATTGTTAATACAAATAAGTTGTCGAGCTTATTCCGATGAAAATGAGTCCAAACACGACATCATTTGGACTATCTTCAATGAGATTGTAATTTTTATAGATTTTACATAAGAGATAAAAATAATTAATAAAACAAAAAATCTGACTGCGAAAAGAATTATTAATAATTTATACTTTCTATTTCTATTTTATTTTTTGTTTTATTTATTATCAATATTTTATTTAATAAATTAGTTTTTTGTTTCTTATCTTTTTAGTTCTTTTCGCAGTCGGGTTTTTTGTTTTTTTATAATATTTCTTACTGTTTGCTGTCTACATTGAAACAATTATCATGCCGTGATTGTTTATACCTTTCATTTCCACGTCGGAAAATAATACTCTTCAAAATGTGTTACCATTTGTTAACAATATATACAAAACATAATTTTTAAAACTATCCTTTTCTTCTGTACATTTACATATATATATTCGTGTTATATTCATATAGAACGTTTAAAAAATTAAGATTTTTAAACAAGTTAACGAATATTCAAATGATCGTACAATTATTTACAATTGAAAATTCCATATTTTAAATTAAGAAGGAATAAGCCTCCAAATTTCGACAGATCCGAAAGTAAGAAAAGAAACCGCTCGAACCAGCTCGAACGCTTTCCATGCGATCATCGACGGTGTTTGTATGAATATGATGCGGCAACATTGCCCTTTTAAAAGCTGACAACGCAGTAAAATCTAGCTTCCTCGTCACACACCTCTTGTGTTGCAACGTCAATCGAGTTCCCTTTCTGATTCATAATAGAATACGACGATAGCTCCATCTCGTGTTCATCAGTCAGCTACACATTTGTAGGTAATACCATTTCTGTAAAGGAAACTGCATGGCAGATACCGACCAACGAATCTTGAAAAGTCACGTGACTATCCCGGGCCCTTATGGACAGCGACTTCGGCCGTTCGAACAACTTCGGCATCTTGCCCGTCTTGTTTGGGGCGACCTTAAGCAATCGGTAGATCGTTTCCTATTTCACCTTGACTAAGTACCTGGTCCGATGGCAGGTTTACCGAAAATCTGTCGACCGGCGGTTCGGCGGTTGAACTAATCCAATCGTGATTGGCTGATCATTACTAGATGGCCTTTCGAGAACGCGTTGACAGTTCCCTGCTGTGCGTGACACAAAAGAAAAGTTTTTCGTAGCTCAACAGCTGCTTATGTAAACTGTCGGTATCTCTCTACAACATCATGGAAATAGGAATCATGCCTGCCTCTTGATGAAACAGCATTACACATCCTTATATATTAACGTAAATTATGCATATATTGTAAAAACGAGAATAGTTGTTATATTTTTTTGGAAGGAAATATTCACATTAGGAAGTGGATCATTCCATGCGAATTCGATCATTTTTGGGGATTATGTCTCGAATTTTGATGACATTGAAATATGTTGTATTATAATATTATGTTGTATTATAATAATATTGTATTATAAATATGATACAGACCATCAAAATTTGCCATTTTTTACGAGTTTTACGAAAACTACCTTCACAATACAATTTATATCACAGTTATTATTGAAGTTGGAAACATTTTATTTTTTTTAATCATCATCGCAAAAGACTGCTATTCTTAAATAATTTACCATTCTATACACAAATGTTATTTCTTAATGCAAAAATATTAGAAATGTCTTTGTTTTGGGTACATAGAATTCCTGGATACTCTTTAGACATTCTGAAATAAGGGTCCACAGCGTTTGTCCTAAAATTACAACTTTCACGTATTAAAAAAAAAAGAAAAAACGCGGGGAAGGAGGACGCGAGATGTCATATTTTATCTACACTGTTGTTGGGGTGTCGTACACTCCGAGTATACAGTAAAGGTTAATACCATTCATAGTGCAAAGGCCATTGGTTTTTCCAAGCCTGCCGATGAATAGCGGTCGATCAGTCCGTGCACTTACAATTTCCGGCGCGTCGTGTCCTTTGCCGGTCTTTTCTCTGACCGCAAATGCAAAAACGAAATTTCGAAGAGGAAGCATCGACTTGTAAAATTGTACTTTGTTAAGTAATTAATTTTAATGTTAAAATTAATTTGTGAAGCTGATTTTGATCGTTCCTTACAGTTTGAACTATTGCTTAATAACATTACAACTCAGATGAACAATATTCCTTACTTCCAAAAATTGTACCTTGAACAGTATTTCGGCATTCTTGCACATTGTTGTGGCACCCTGCTGTCGGACAGTATCGACAGAGATCGCTTTGCCTTCGATCCTGGGAAGGCACCGAACTGCCGCGGGATGCCGAGTTCTCCCCGGTGTGCAGAGGGGAGTAAACTGTTCTGGTATTAAGTAGCAAACCCAGCGGTGCGTGGCTCTTGACCTTTGTTGCGAGCATCTCAAGCGCCTCTCAAATGGCCTTGCTAGGGTTTCCGGCCTGTATACATTGAGAAAATGTATTGAAACATCCGATCCGGCCTGTACACATTGGTCTTAACAATGAATGGTTTGCTGACATCTGGATATTGTAAAATAGATTCTCGGCAGAGTTCTTCGCGCAACTGTTTAAACCTGTTTCCTTGTTCTTCCGTCCATTTGAATTTTATGCCCTTTTCCAAGAGGCTAATCAAAGGTTTCGCTTCTGTAGTAAAGTCCGGTATGAATCTTCTGTAGTATCATAGTGTTGCAGCATGGTGCCCGTGGTTTGTTTGACGCGTTTGGTTTTTCTTTGCTTCCTGTCGTTTCATCTCTTTTCTTAGGATATACTTTCCGATCCGATTTCTTCTTCATCAGATCGTATACGTCTAAATTAGCTTTTAATTGGTCGATTGTATCTCCCTGATACAGTATCATTTTATTGTGTTCGTGATCCTGTATGCCGTCTACGATGTGTTCGATCAGTGCGTTATCTTCTATATTACCTTCGCTAGCAATTTCCATCATTGCGTATATGTACTGTCGTCTTGTCTCGTGCGGCTTCCTCTTCCGTCTTGACAGCTGTGCCTGCATCTGTTCGCCATGGTTTTAAATTCTTTTTGTAATTTTCTTTTGTATTGTCTAGCTGACCCTTTCAACATCCTTTTCCCATAGACGAACATCTGCAGGTCAATCCACTGTAGTAATGCACCGGTTTCTTCAAATTCGTCGAGCCATTTGCGGATCTGCAGTTTGTCATCGCCTGTGAAACACGGCAATGATTCCTCGATGTCGCGAATCGTAATTATGCTTCTTTGTGTTTCTGTCTGTCGTTTCTTCATCTTTTTTCTTTGTTTTATCTCAACATCGTTCTCCTCCCAGATAGCACGCGACGTCTTAAAGACGTCTGTTTTACGTCCATTTTACGTCTGAAAGTCTTACGTCTGGAAAAGGCGTCTTTAAGGCGTCTTATTTCAGACGTAAAAACGACGTCCCGAAAAAGACGTCTTTAAGACGTCTCGTTTCAGACGTAAAAACGACGTCTTATTTCAGACGTAAAAACGACGTCTTATTTCAGACGTCTTTAAGACGTCTTTTTGGAGTCGTCATTTTTACGTCTAAAATAAAACGTCTTTTTCGAGACGTTTCATTTCAGAGGTCTTATTAAAAATCTTTAAGACATCGATGTCTTTTTCAAGACTAAATATTTCGGTTCTTCATAACTGTTTTAAACAGAACCGATCAATATAAGAGTTGGAAACTGTTATTCTCAGTACCATTTTGCTCCCTGATACAAATATAATGGGTAATCTTCCATTACCACCCATTGAGGTGTTACCCCCTGGCACGTTGCTGTTTTTTTTTTATGTGGGTAGTTCGCCGGTAGCCCTATCGTCCCACAATTTGACTGGCTTTATACATGTATATATAGCACAACTGCAATATAATGTTACAATTGGCTAGGACAGATTTAATTGTAGTAAGTGTATATATGTACAGTAAGTTACACTTCACCGATTTCGATGATTGTTAAATGTTATGTATAAAGGTCAGTTTTAGAGATATTTGCGAAAAACTTTATTACTGTATATATACTACTGCAAGAAATCCTGGTCAGCGACGTCGTCGTTGGAAAAATGCGGTAACATATACGGAAAAAATGCGGTAACATGCATAGTGTATAGGCACACAAAAATTGTTCAAAATATTGAGTTACAATATATTTATATAAATTGTTTTCAAAATCGGTAAGGAGCATCCTTATTCATGCAACAACTGCCATATACAGGGTGGCCCACATAACTCTGAACAACTCAATATCTCGAAAACTATGCCATCGATTTTAAAGTTCTTAGTCTTAAATTGCATGGAACTGAAGGGCCTTTCTGACTACATAAACGTGAAGTGGCCTCCCTTCCCTTTTAACGAGGGAGGGGAGGTACATTTATAATTTTAAATGGAACCCCCTATAAAATGTTACATATTTAGATTCTACAGGAAAAAACAAGTCAATTTTGTCGGAAACATTTTTTTGTCAGATACTTCCATGATGAGATATAACAGTTTGAAGTTTCGAGTTGTAGGTACTTGAAGCGCTCGGAAATAGCGTTATGGAATTATACGCGCTTCAGTCCTTTGCTTATTCGTGAAGAAATAAAATGTACTTTAAATTAAATGTTCAAAATGTCCACCACGGGCTTGTAAACATTTATTTACTCGAAACATCAAAGTTGTTCTAACATTTTTTAACATTTCGGGAGTCACTGAAGCGCAAGCGTCACGTATTCTTTGTTTCATATCCTCTTTTGTCGTCGGTGGTTCAAACATAACTTTGTCCTTTACATATCCCCATAAGAAAAAATCTAATGGTGTTAGATCGGGGGATCGAGGAGGCCATTGACGAGGTCCCCCACGACCTATCCATTTGTTCCCAAATTTTTCGTTCAAAAATTGCCTCGTGATGATTGCAAAATGTGGAGGAGCGCCGTCTTATTAGAACCACATTTCTCTTCTAACGTGCAGTGGCACATCTTCCAAAAGCGCAGGCAAATGATTTTTTAAGAAATCACAATAACATGCAGATGTTACAGTTTCTTGAAGAAAATAAGATCCAATCACAAAATCTCCTATTGGGCCACACCAAACATTTAAAGACCATCGATGTTGAAAGGGAACACATCGCATCCAATTTGGGTTTTCCACGGCCCAATAATGCAGATTATGTCTATTTACATGCCCTGAATTCATAAAAGTGGCCTCATCGGAAAAAAGTATTTTGCACAAAAAGTCATTTTCCACAACACCCTGCAGCCGCTCACAAAATCTTACGCGGTGATCGTAATCTGCTATCGAAAGCTCTTGTGATAAAACCATGTGATATGGATGATACTTTTGCCGTTTCAAAATTCGTTGAATTCATGAACGACTAATATGTGATGTTTGTGCAAGTGTACGTTGACTAATATGAGGATTTAATGTAATTGCAGCAAGGATACTGGCACTATTATTTTCATTAGTAACAGCTTTAGGTTTATTGCGAGTTTTTTTACACAATTCACCGTGCTCGCGAAGCCGCTTTTCTAAATTATGAAATGTTGCGTGACATTTTTTGATCCCATAACGTTCAAAAAACCACTGCTGCACGCCGATAATTTTTTTGGCATTCACCTAACGTTAATAACATATTCACTTCTGTGCCAAAAGTAGCCACAATCACAATGTTACTGCTTGAATAACAGCTCTAAACTGAAAACGTTTTCATAGATAAGTGAGTCAAACTCAAGAATTGTAAATATTATTGTTTGTGTTTCTTCATGAATAAGCAAAGGACTCAAGCGCGTATAATTCCATAACGCTATTTCCGAGCGCTTCAAGTACCCACAACTCGAAACTTCAAACTGTTATATCTCATCATGGAAGTATCTGACAAAAAAATGTTTCAGACAAAATTGACTTGTTTTTTCCTGTAGAATCTAAATATGTAACATTTTATAGGGGGTTCCATTTAAAATTACAAAGGTACCTCCCCTCCCCCGTTAAAGGGGAAGGGAGGCCACTTCACGTTTATGTAGTCAGAAAGGCCCTTCAGTTCCATGCAATTTAAGACTAAGAACTTTAAAATCGATGGCATAGTTTTCAAGATATTGAGCTGTTCAGAGTTATGTGCGCCACCCTGTATAATTATTACATATATATGCATACGTACTAAAAGTGCTGAACTACGAAATTAGACTCTATATTTACAATATATAAGAGAAAAATATCCGAACATACTTATGAAGAACAATGTAGCAATGGGAAGAAGATAATCTTGCTTTGAAATTCTACTGAATTTATCTGAAAGTTTTAGTTTTATTCTGACCGAAGCTCCAACAGCCGCTGAATCATGTACGGTCGCAGGTACATGATTGGCCATGAAAGTTGGCTCCCTTACAAAGTCACGTCGCGCCGCTGCTATTCTAGCAACGCGACACGCTGCTACCTGAGCAACCTCCTTCAGCTACTAATAAAACAATAAACGGCACACAGGGTTTTCTCGATCTAAAACACGGGTCTGGCCGGTGTCACGTCCGGCGGTTCGCCCGGTTCGCCGATAAACGCCTAAGCAAGGACCATTAGTACTATCACACGGGAAAATAAATAAGATCGAAATATACGTGACAACCCGACGCGGTTAAAGATACGCCGACTGATCTTCCTGCAAGACACGCAGATGAAGACCAGATTACAAATTAGACGCAAAAGAGGAAAATATCAAATTACGCCGAACCATAAGAAAAGACGACGACTTCATCTTGGCAACACACAGCTGACGAAGCAAGAAACATCAAGAAGATCGGGAAGCAGAAACGCTAAATCAGCACTTCAAGAAAACAAAGGACCGCCCACATTATAAAAAGGAAACCAGCTCTTCAATTAGGATTCACTCAGTTGAAAACCAGTGCTACTGTGCAGTTCCGTCGACAGGCCCTTGTACCACACACGCGTCGCGCCGGCAGTAAAACAGTGTCGCCGAATTTCGAAACCCCGTGCGTAAAGTGTCCGCGTGTGCCCCAGCGTCCAGCGGCCACAACCAGCGAGCGCCCAAAAACCCCACAACCACGACCTGCGAGCGTCTACCAGCGACTCGGTAATTTAAACGTTCTATTAAGCGAGTTGTTATAAGTGCTCTAGCGTATGCGCTATAAGAATTCATCCATGTATGAGCTGATTCAGAACTAGACTCTAAATAAACCAAACATTTCCCGTTTTTATATAAAAATTAAAGTGCAATTTATTTAACCACCCCTCAATCTCCCGAACCAAAGCCGGTGAACGCAGGTAGGTTCAAAACTGCGCCTTATCCCCGGAAAACTATAAACAGCCCCATCTGGGACGTAACACCGGGAACAATGATCGGCCAGGAAATACTATTGTTTCACTAACTGCCAAACGTGGATAAAGAACAGCGAAGCTCGAGGGCATGGGTTTTCCCCAAGGCTCTGTGCGAGTCCGGCTGTAGATGGCTTTCGCACCGAGCAGCAAAACTAGCAATAAACACCCAGTACTCTGCTGCAAGAACGGGCCTTTTTGTCGAGTGCAAGTGGCACACGCGGTGTGTGTGTGTTTGCCGTCTCTATTTAAGAGTTTTGCGTCCCTACCTGGAACCATACAAATTATCTTACGAGACAACAAAGCAGGCCAGAATCGTGGGCCGTGGGCCGAACCCCTGAAAATATTTAAAAAATAGTCATTTTTAAGTAGAGATACTTAAATATTTTTTGCATTTCTCAAACATTACTTCATAATTAATTTTCATTGATGTTTTGAATTAGAAAATGAATGATTGAAATATATTATTTATTTTATATATATATATATATATATATATATATATATATATATTATATTATATAAGAACTGTAGTTTTTAAAACTATTTTTTACTTTCTGTGAACAATATTTTTTAGTGTTGGTGTTAATTTTTAAAACATAAACGCATGCTTTTCTGTGTAAAAAAAGAGATATTGTACATACATAGAGCAAATTAAAAAGTACTAACATAGTTATATTTCAGATGTTAGTTTTATTTCGGTATTTATTTCAGACGTTAAAACCACATTTTGAAAAAGCCGTCTTTAGGGGAGTCGTATCGTCGTCATTTATTTCAATAATTCATCATAGATTTGAAGATACGAATTTTGGCCACGAACTCGGCCGAATTCGCCACTGTGCGATGGCTGGCAACTTGAGGTTGTACTCACACCCGATGGGGAGCTTTCGTTCACACATGTTTAGAAAGTTAGGGGTTTTTACTGTGGACGATACCTTGTTCTTAAGGGATCTGGCCGCGGAGTGGGGATGGGCGAGGGTGTCTTCTAGGAGCGTGAGTGACTTCTCATTACTTATCGTGGAACCATCCGGAGACGTATTCGGCACTTTAAGTAATTTTGCGAGTGAATCGATCTGGGAGCAGGAGCAAGTGTGTGAAGTGAGAACAACATAATTCCACATCGTCATTCTTGTAATATTCGGACAAGTAAGTATTTTTATTGCTACTATTTGTTATCGTTCGTGCTTTTGCTTATGCTCTTCCGCTATATTTGTTACATTGATATAACTTCTCTTAATTTTCGTATATATCTCTTTAATTAATGTTTAAATTAGTATGTTTTCTTATAAACCATGCCACAGAAATTTTGACTGTATTTTTCAATTCTAGGCAAGCAAACAATGGAAACTGCAACGTGGACGGTGGTTCAGTTCATCGAAGATGGCAGCGTGGAGGCAGTGCCAACAAAGTGGTTAGAGGGCGAAAATTGTTACTGGCCACCACTGCAACGGGGTCGTTTGATGACCGCAATCAAAAAAATGGAGGCCAGTAACAATTTATGGACCAAGTACAAGGTCAAGATTTTTAGAAACAGCACTTTCGGTAAGTTACAATTATTATACACTCTAAATGTACAATTGAAATAATAACGCTTTCGTTTAATGCTTCTAGATGACTACATGAAGGCCAGAAACAAGGCAAACGCCGCAGAGGAGACGAGCGATCTGCAATCGGAGGCAGAGTCACCACTGGAGAGAAGAAAGAGGCCAGCGTTTACATTAGAAGACAGTGCCTCCTCTGACGAGGCAGCAGTTTTCCACCCTGCTCCAGATTTGAAAAAACAGAGGAACATAGGTATGTAAATTCAAAAGGAAGCACTCTATAAAACATTATATATTACATTCATAGTTATAAATCATTCTGGTTCTGTAATTAGTATACCTTTTTAATCAATATATATTTTATTTTCAGCCGCTTGTTCGCACTCTGTTGGCGAGGAATCGCAGGGAGAGGGGCAAGAGGATGAGATACATTACAAATAAGCAGTGTAGTATTGGTAAGTTAAGAAAAATATTTTAGAGATAAATAAGTTCACTTTAAAAAATATAATATCTAACAAACAATTAATAGGAGAGCAAACTGAAAATAACTGCTGCAAGGGGTGCCAAAAAAGAGATGGTTGCTACAAGAAATTCTAAGCAATCCGGAGGAATTTGATTATGGAGTGAGTACAATTTACACATGTAATAAATAAACTAAAAGTAATTGATCTTTAATTTTTATTTAGTTAATAGAATGTCCTATTAATAAAATTTTATTTTAGGTTACGGAAATGTATAAAATAGGAGGAGACAATATATATTCCTTCGTGAAGAGAGTACTGATGACCCTCCTAACCAATGAAGTTGCTCTGCAATACAGTTGGATGGGGAGGAAAGGGAAGAAACCCTTCCACTGCTCCAAGATCGCGGAGTTCGTAATGTGTAATTATTACCCTTAATTTGGTGTTACCATAATAACGATGATTCGTATGCAAATCACTAAAAAAAGAAATTCTTATTCAAGGTGCTGCAGAAAGGGCCAATATCCACGGCAGTAAGAGAGACTCAGAAACGTCATTACAATTATGGCTGATGAGGGCGGCCGACCGCATAAACGTTACTTGTATCTGAACACAACTTTATTTTTCACCCGTTTAACAAATTCGGATTTTTCGTGGTGGTTCGATGACGAATGGACAACAACTGAACTTCGCTCGCGCGCTTTACATACAGTTCCCCTACTTTTATCAACTAAACTGAGATTCGTGGAAAAGGCTAAAGCTGTCGCTTTGTACTGTTTATTTCAAACCGTCGTCCCAGGTATACGAATTCTGGGCTCATCCTTGCATGCCACATGCGCAATGACTTTCACCAGACGGCTAATCGCTTTAATTTACAATCATATTTCCTTTTACCCGAACCTCGCGACCCTCTGTAGCCTGGCGGCCCCGGATCCACCTTTCGGTTTTTCCGTGCTCGCTAGAAACCCTTCAGGTGAGAAAGTTCTCCAAATTGAGGTGTTTTTGCGGCCTAAGATAGACACATTGTGACTATCTTTACACGCTATTGGCTTGAGATGCAACAAACGCTATCGCGTAGTCGCCAAAGTCAACGAGATTCGGGTGTTTACTCTTTGTGGTATACACAATTTTCGCATCAAAATGACTAGCAGTAGCCATCCTCCACTAATCTCTTACAATATTCCCCATCTCATTCCGTGTCAATTTCGCATACATGAATTCTGCAGTTAGAAACAAAAATACGCATTTCCATCTGTAACATTCTCCCCTTAAAATTAAAGGTTTTTTTTTTTTTTTAATTTTACCTTAGATTACATACAATCGCACCTGTCTTTATTTACAAACGTAAACGATATAATGAAACGCTTAAACGAAACAGTTTATTTACTAATGGTGTTTGTCATCGGTATCGCTTGTTAGTGTGATTAATTTTCTGGTGGGTCGTATCAATTCACCCTTTGCCGTACGCACCTTGGCGATTCTAATCACGCCATCCGCTCCAGGGTATACTTCTTCGATAGTTCCCGTATTCCACGAGTTTCGCGGCATTTGGAAGTCGACGATTAGCACGAGATCCCCTTTTTTTAAGTTCGTATCTGATTTATGCCACTTCGGACGCGAAATCAAGGTGGGTAAATATTCGCGCAGCCAACGTCGCCAGAACGATTCCGCAAAAGACTGCGCGATTTTCCACTGTTTTTTAGGACACGTGGCTTGAGCGTCATATCTTCCTAAATGAACTTCCCCTGATGACGTACCCAGCAAAAAATGGTTCGGTGTCAATGTTTCCTCATCGCCCGGGTCTACCGATATATGCGTCAAAGGTCGTGAGTTGACGGAATGTTCTATTTCTACCAATAGTGTATGTAGAACTTCCGAGCTAGGTATTTGATCTCGTAGAATGGCCTGGAGTGCACTTTTTACCGAACGGATGAGCCTTTCCCATACTCCACCCATGTGAGGAGCGTCCGGTGGATTGAAAATCCATTTCATTCGTTTTTCTAACGCGTAACTGCGTAGATTTTCCTCATCAATCGTTGCTGCAGCGTCACGTAACTCTTTGCTGGCTCCTTTAAAATTGGTGCCGTTATCGCTGTACACGACTAAAGGCGAACCTCTCCGTGCCGCTAGTCTCTGCAAAGCCATTATAGCTGAACTTGTGGTCAAGCTATCTGCCAATTCCAAATGAACGGCCCGTGTTGTAAGGCACGTGAAGAGTACGCCCCAACGTTTTTCCCTACGTCTTCCTATCTTGACTTGCATCGGACCAAAATAATCCATTCCGCAATGGCTAAATGGTCGTTGCCTGTACGCTACACGACCCGGTGGTAAATTCGACATTTCCGGACTTCGCGGCTTTGCTCGACGAAACCTACAGATAAGACACTTACTTATTAGCGAGCGGAGCGCTCGTCTAACACCCACTATGTAATATTTTTGGCGTATTTCGTTTACCACCGTGTTACTGCTCCCGTGGAAGAACCGTTGATGATATGCTCGTATTAGTAACATAGTCGCGGGATGTCTACTGTCTAAGATTATAGGTTGGTTATTAAACACCCCGTCACGGAATTTGGTGATTCTTCCGCGTGCTCTTAGAATCCCGACTTCGTCCATGAATGGTTTCAAGCCAATGATTTTACTCCCTTTGTTTATCCCTTTCCCGGTATTTAAGGCTTCTATCTCTCGCGCGAAAACTTCTCCTTGAATGGTCCGATACCAATACATCTCCACTGAGTATATAGTTTCTACCGTTATAGGCGTCTGTTGTTTTCCCCTCCAGCGATCGAAAGCTTTCTTCACCCTTCTCGCCGCTACGAGCAACCCTGGCCAGCCTAAAAACCTTGCGACACTCGGAATGTGGTATTCGCTCGATTGAACAACGTACACTTGTGTTTTACGCAATTCTATGTTGTCAATTTCACGTTTATCTACCTCACTCATGATTTTTTCTACCGGCCACTTTGATTCGGGTTGTTGCAAAAATCCCGGACCGCTGAACCAGCGATCGTTTGTATTTAAAGATTCGTTTAACCACCGCGTTGCATCATCCGCGGGGTTCAAACCAGATGGGACCCAGCGCCACTCCGAACTCAATGTCAGCTCTACAATTTCTCCTAAACGATTTGCAACAAATGTTTGGCGGTTTCGCGGCTCCGACCTTATCCAGTGAATTACCGTGCTGGAGTCGGACCATAGAAAACGCCGATCTAGCTCGCTACCCAGTTCTTTCGCGACCATTTTCGCTAATCTCGCCCCTATTACCGCGGCTTGTAATTCTAGTCGGGGTACCGTCATCGGTTTCAATGGCGCTACTCTAGTTCTAGCCATCACAAAGGATACCCAGATTCGTTCGTCTTTACCGATAAATCTCAAATATGCAGCCGCTGCGCATCCTTTTAAACTTGCGTCGCAAAATACGTGTAATTGTATTTTTAGGTATTTGATTTCATCTGGTGCGTAGCATCGCGGAATGCGAAAAATTTTAATTTCACGGAGTCCTTTAAGCCACGACATCCATACCCGATGTTCCTCATCCCTTATCTCTTGATCCCATCCTACGTCACTGCGCCATATTGCTTGCATTAGTATTTTCGATTTTAGCGTAAACGGGGAAAGAAAACCCAACGGATCAAAAATGGACATAATTATTCGCAAAAATTCGCGTTTCGTAGGTTTTACTTTGCCTGTCAAAATGGTTTCCGGGATTTTTCGTATACCCAAATTAAAACGAAGCTCATCTGTTTCGGTATCCCAAATAAGTCCTAACACTCTCTCTCCCCCCTGATCGCCTAAACGCATTTCATTTTGACCCTTTGGTCTCCGTCCTTCCGCTACCGTGGTTAGAATCTTTTTCGAATTACTAGCCCAACCGTGCATTTCAAAACCTCCATCCAAATTTATTTGAATGACATCGCGAATCAACTCTGTCGTTTCCTTAATGGTTTTCCGGCTGGCTAAATAATCGTCCATATAGCTGTCGTCAATAATACTCTTTGCCGCGTCCGGTTTTGACTCACCGTATTCCTCAGCATTTTTGTTTTTTACGTATATAGCACAGCATGGCGACGATTTTGAACCGAAAATCAAACGTGTCATTGCATACGTCTCAGGAGATTTTACTCGGTCTCGTCCACGCCAAAGAAATTTCTGAGCAATCTGATCTTCCTTTTTAATTCTTATTTGTAAGAACATATCTTTAATGTCTGCTTTAAACGCGAACCTGTGTAAACGAAAACGCAATAGAATTCCCGGTAAAAATTTCAGCAAATCTGGCCCCGGGTCAAGCTGATCGTTTAAACTGATACCCTTTGACTTCGCCGCAGCGTCAAAAACCAATCTAATTCTGCCTGGCTTGTTAATGTTTTGCACTCCAAAGTGGGGCAGATACCACGAATTCTCCCCAATTTCATCGTCTCGAATCTTTACCGCGTAGCCCTTTTCTATGAATCGATCTACTTCCGCATAGTAAAGGGCTGCGTACTCAGCATCGCGATCAAGTTTCCTCTCTAACGAAATAAGTCTTTTCAGAGCGGACCCCTTGCTGTTGACGTTCCGCGCCCTATTGTCTTTCCACAAGAGTCCTATTTCCCAGAAATTTCCCTTGCGGTGACAGGCCTCTTGCAAAATTTTCACAGCCCGGTTTTGTTTATTTTCATTTTTATTTAAATAGTCGATACCGAGAGTGTCCACACAGAAATATTTTCGCACAAGTTCGTCAAGACTCTCCGGGTCGTCTAACACGTTTTCGTGAGATTTCTGCCACGTCACATGTGAACTCAAGAGTTCTTTTCTTTTCGAGTGACTTTTAGTATTCCCGTGTAAGGTCCAACCCAGCAGACAACGCGACAATACATAATCCGCGTTTTTTATTTCACGTAGTTCTCGAGTTACTATAAGGGGCCAATTATCCTGTCCTATAAGGATTCTGGGAGGTGCATTTAAATACGATTTTAATTTTATTTTTGTCATAATCTCGACGTGATTCGCGGTCTCATCGGAGATAGACTGGGTAGGGAGGTTCAAATCTCGAATCGTGATAGCCTGCTTGATTTCATATCGACCTCCGTCCCCTTGAATGCCGAACTGAACCCTCTCACAATTGGATATTAATTTTTCGTGGGTTAGTAAGCCCTTCAAGAACATGTTTGAACGCGTCCCTCGCGCTCCTATTTCGCGCGACAATGTTTGATCGATTAACGTGATCGTCGATCCTTCGTCTAACAGCGCGTATGTCTCTACGTCTCGACGCGGTCCCCAAATTCGGACCGGCAGAATCTTTAACAACGAACACCTTACTTCTAGCCACGGTCTACTAGGGGGGTTTCCTGACTCTGCACTCGCGTCGGGAGCGTTTCGTTCGCGATTTCCCGAGCCCTTTCCTGAGCTCTGTTTTGCTTTGCTATTCTCATTTCCGAATTTGAAATTATGGAGAAGACTATTGTGCCTGCCTTTGCACGTCGAACAATTTACCCCCCTGCATTTGTCACGCGGGTGTCCCTTGCGTAGACACTTAAAACACAATCTATGTCTTTTCACCAGATGCCATCGACGCGCTATCGTTTCTCGGGCAAATTCACGACAGTGTTCCGAACCGTGATTTGATCTGTTGCAAAATACGCATTTCTCGACATCTTGTTCGCGGCTCTCCACTGTATTTATAGCGAACACACCTTTATCTGAAAATTTCCGACCCTTGAATGTCACCCGCTGTCGCGACGCCGGCGTCGTCCGCGACGAAGATGCGAGATTCGTATCCATATTGAATACCCCCGCTTCCACTGCCAATTCCGCTTCTTTGTACAGGAAATCCGATAGCTTTTCCAATTGCGATTTTTCAGATAATGATTCGACGGAATATCTGTTGTATGCATATTTTAGAGCGGACGGCAATTTGCTTCCCACGTTTTGAATTAATTCGAGACTGTGCAAATATCCGGTGAGTTTCAAAGATCGGAAGGCAACGACCGCATTGCGAAGTTTTGTCGCAAATTGCGCTATGTTGACACTGCCCGCGTCAAGGTGAGGCAAACCTTTGATGTCGTTTATAATTTTCCGCGCCACTACGTTTTTGTTACCGAAATTTAGTTCCAAAGCACGCATCACTGTGTCCGCGTCCTGGCTCGTGGCTAACAATGTGCTTACAGCGTCGCGCGCTTCTCCCTTTAACGCAGTGAAAAGTCTAGCCATATTTTCGCGATCGCTGTACGCACCGAGCTCTGTTAGACGGTACGATTCCTTGAAATGTATCCATTCCAGCGGATCTCCCGAGAACGTGGGTAATTTGCCTGCTGAAGTTAAACGGTTCACGAAACGCGAGTTTCCCTCTCCCATCGACGCTTCCCGCACCGATTTTAAGGTGTTCGCAATCGCTTGAGCGAGATGTGCGGCCGCGTCTCCGATTCGCAGGGTATGAAGTATACCTTCACTCGATTCTTGCTGAGGGGTACTGTGTGCCCCAGCGTGCAGTTCGATGTCTTCGTCCGGATTATGGTCTTCCTCTTCCTCGACGATTCCCATCCTGGACGGTGTGGTTTCAGAAACGCCTACCATTCTGGATGGTCCCGGTTGGTCGTCATTAGGGGGCTCCCGTTCCTGGCTCGGCTCCTCCATCGCAGTTGCTCGAGTCTGCTTCTTCCGTGGCGCATCCGTACTGGGTTCAGCCGACGGTATTTTCCTCTTTCTTCCCGCCATCGTCGTATCCACTACTTCACGGGTGAAAGTCTACCGGACAGCAAATCCCGGGTTTCGGCACCAAAATGTATCTGAACACAACTTTATTTTTCACCCGTTTAACAAATTCGGATTTTTCGTGGTGGTTCGATGACGAATGGACAACAACTGAACTTCGCTCGCGCGCTTTACATACAGTTCCCCTACTTTTATCAACTAAACTGAGATTCGTGGAAAAGGCTAAAGCTGTCGCTTTGTACTGTTTATTTCAAACCGTCGTCCCAGGTATACGAATTCTGGGCTCATCCTTGCATGCCACATGCGCAATGACTTTCACCAGACGGCTAATCGCTTTAATTTACAATCATATTTCCTTTTACCCGAACCTCGCGACCCTCTGTAGCCTGGCGGCCCCGGATCCACCTTTCGGTTTTTCCGTGCTCGCTAGAAACCCTTCAGGTGAGAAAGTTCTCCAAATTGAGGTGTTTTTGCGGCCTAAGATAGACACATTGTGACTATCTTTACACGCTATTGGCTTGAGATGCAACAAACGCTATCGCGTAGTCGCCAAAGTCAACGAGATTCGGGTGTTTACTCTTTGTGGTATACACAATTTTCGCATCAAAATGACTAGCAGTAGCCATCCTCCACTAATCTCTTACAATATTCCCCATCTCATTCCGTGTCAATTTCGCATACATGAATTCTGCAGTTAGAAACAAAAATACGCATTTCCATCTGTAACATTACTAATAAGCTATTTTAAGTTTAATTTTAATATTAGTTGTAACTGTAATTTTCATTCTGATTTTGATTTTAATTTTAATTGTAATTTTAATTGTAATTTTAATTTTAGTTTCAATTGTAATTGTAATTTTAGTTTCAATTGTAATTTTAATTTCAATTTCAATTTCAATTTCAATTTCAACTTCAACTTCAACTTCAACATCGAGTTCAACTTCAACTTCAATTTCAATTTCAATTTCAATTTTAATTTTAGGTTTAATTTCAAGTTTAAGTTTAAGTTTAAGTTTGTTTGTTTAATTTTAATGTTAATTCTGTTACGTATGGAGACGTTTCTCCATATTCATTTCGATTAGAAGTTTTAATCTCTTTTATGAGAACGAAAAGCGTCCCAACAGGCCCCTTGTTTAATGATTGTACTCCGGCTGGACGCAGCTGGCACGAAGCATGATTCAGTAACAGCACCGTACGATTTCCTAATATGGAAATCTTCAAAACATCCCCTTCTGGAATGTTTTGTCAAGATAGTCTTTGATAGCATCATCCTGGCTAACCCTTCGTTTTACCCCTATAAACAAAAGATCCAGCTGCAAACCTTAAACTCACTAGAAACGACAAATACGAGTATGCGACCGTAAAATAAAACAGATACGTTCCCCTCTTATTTTTAGGGTATATAAACCCATGCATTTTCATCCTCTTCGGTTAGTCGAGAAGCGGTGCAGAAGAGATTCAGACGCGGTCCAGTACTCGTGCAGTCACGTCGCGTCAATTCTAGTGAGATCGGGTTAAAGTCCCTTTCGAATCAAACGTAACCTTATAGATTCCGTCAGTTCGGTATATATTCTATTTGGCATTCAACAATCGCTATCTAACCCCGCATTACCAGTGCGTCAACACCGTGCATCATTAGGTAACAATTTCTCTAATTGTACACGTACTACATCCACTCGCGACACAAACAACTACACTTGTAACTATTCCAAATCAGAATATATTTGTCTTGTTTGTTAACTCGCGTAATCTACAACCTTTAATTATTGCCTGATATCCTAATCTAATAATTGAACGTTCCCACATGATACAATCTTACCGCTCGGGTTGTATCAAGTAAATTATATATAAGTTACGAGACTTACTAATCTTAGATTCAAATCAACGAAGATTTCTCCCACCTAGTGGCTCCCCGGTTCCGCATTGGGTGCTTCCACGAAAACTATACCATCCTAGCGGATCCCCGATTTCGCATTGGGTTCTTCCGTATCCTAGCAGCTCCCTGATTTTGCATCAGGTGCGTCTGTGAGTTTTCCACCTTCCTTTCATATCGGGTTCGCCGCGTGTCCAACCTAGTGACTCCCCGATCTCGCATTGGGTGCGTTCGCGAAGTTTTATCCTCCTAGTAGCTCCTCGGTTTCGCATCGGGTACGTCTGCGTTTGACTCCAACCTCCCAGAGGTTCCCTGATTTCGAATCAGGTGCGTCCTCGACGTCAACTATCCTAGCGGCTCCCCGATTTCGCATTGGGTGCGTCCGCGTAACTAACTAACAAACTGAAACCATATTCCTGGGGTAACAACCCCTCGCCGGCCTCTCGCGTTGCTCGCAGCCCTGGCTCGTAACAAACTATAACTTTTATTATATACTAAGAGGAACTTTATTGAAAAATGGAATTCTTAAGCGGAAAAAGAAACATTCAGCCCTTCAACGGAGAACGTTATAGTACGTGGAAACTGAGAATACGTACTGTAATGAATGAATTAGATGTGCTAAAAGTAATTGATGAAAAAGCTCCAGAGAAGCTGACCGAAGACTGGATACGGGCTGAGAAAAGAGCGAAAAGTATAATCGTGGAATATTTATCGGACTCTTTCCTCGGATTAGCGAGTACGTGCAGTACTGCTAAAGAAATTATACAAAAGCTAGATGCAGTTGTCACGTCCGGTGGTTCGATCGCTCATGAATAAGACAAATAAAACTTCAAATAAAAATTATGCCACGCGAGGAGAGAAGAATAAATAAGATTAAGATAAGCCTTAAGATTCTAGGAAGTAAGACGGTGTCATGTCCGGTGATTCGACCGCTTAAGAATCAAACGAATAAAACTTGAGACAAAGAATTATTATGAACTATTGTTGAAACCCAATAATGTCACGCAAGGAGAAGGAAATAAATAGGATTAGGATAGGCGTTAAAATTTCTAGAAAATTAGATAGCGAACAAAACAATTCCAATTATCCTCCTGCGAGAGACGCAGCAAAGATCGATGTCACCCCGAAAAATAAACAGAAAGTGTGTCCAGTTGCGCCAAGTTCCAAGAAGGAACACTAATCCCATGGTAAGAATGACGCGCATTAGATAAAAAAATCAAATCAATATCCTATTGAAACAATGGACTGTCCATCCTATAAAAGGGAACCAATACTTCAAAACCAATCATTCCGTCATAAAGTTTTGACCGGATCAGTCCGTCATAGAAGTGTCAATTCAGTTTTAATAAAGTTTCAGTAAAGTCTAAGTTCAGTGAAAGTTTTATAAAGTTTAAAAGAAGCGATAATTGGAATTGGTGAAATCTGCGACCTGCGGCTGCGATATTGGAATTGGTGAAACCTGCAACCTGCTACCCGCAGCAGCTGCGATTAGCGGTATTTCCACCTGCGGTAACTGCGATCTGCGGAACCAGCGACTTGTGGACTTGCGGTGTCCACTTAGCGAAGCGAACCCAACAACTCGGTAAATTAACATTACTATTATTGAACGAAATATTTGTAAGCTATCTAGATTATGCGTTAACTACACATAATCTCTATTTGTCAAATCATGTTTAAAACTTCTGATTCAGCACCTAATTTTGAATAAATCAATAATTTTGTTTGTTTTGGAAAATAAGAATACAAGTTATTTAAACAATCCTCAATTTCCCGAACCGTAGCCGGTGAATGCAGGTAGGTTCAAAACTGCGTCCTATCTGATAAAAATCATAATCGGTCCTACCTGGGACGTAACACAGTCTTCGAAAGGAAAAGTATGACGTCACAGTTAGCCATAAGAAAGAAATTGCTAACACTCAAATTTGGAGGCGACATGCCTTTAGTTGAACATTTTATCATCTTTGATGATTTAATTACAGAATTGTGTGGAGCAGGTGCAAAAGTGGAGGAGGCAGACAAAGTGGCTCACATGCTATTAACACTGCCTGACTCATACAATGGAGTAGTATTCATTTATTGTTCCCCTCAGGGTTACAATCCCTTTACATCATATCTCCTTTAACTCGCACAATCGCGTACCACTAATGACATCGCTAGAGAGAGAGAGAGAGAGAGAGCTACTGTCGCTTTTCATATAATAATTATAATAACATAATAAAAATAAAATAATAACAATATATCCAAATCAAATAAAATAAAACAAATCAAATCCCCCATAACGCTCGCCATCACGCTCGCCATAAATACAATATAGTAAACAAAATAAAATACATTTCTATATTACATTATGTAAAAATAAATAAAATAAATAGCTTCCGTAAATTTTCCATCAGCAAAAAACAAACAAATAAAAACATATCATACTACTCTTTTCTCTCACACACCCACACGCACACACACTCCTCCTCCTACACCTCCCCTTCCCTAACCCGCGGACCACCTCTTCCGGTCGCTCACCATTCATCCCAATCCTCCATTTGCACCTTCCCTCCATTCCTCCACTCTCCTCATCCACTTCTCCCCTCCCCCCTCATCATCCAACACTTCCCCCATCTTCTCCTGCCAACCTCCTTCTTCATCCAGCCTCATACATCCCTCCCAAACATGCTCCCACGTCTCACTTATCCATCCACACACTCTACATTTTCTCTCCTCCTCATCCATCCAATATTTTCCCTCTTTCATACCATTTCCTAACCTAAACTTTGCCACCCTCTGCCATCTACTCTCCCCCCATCCTTTCTTTAAGTAACCCGGCAGACCCTCCCCCTTTACCATCCCATACCATTTATTATATCTTGATTTCCTTATCTTTTCCCACCTTTCCTCCCTCTGCCTTTCCTTCTCCCTTTTTACCAACTCCCCACTTACCTCCTCTCTCCTCTCCTCCATCATTTCCTCCACCTCCTGTATTGTCCATCCCCTATCCTCAAAGAAATCCCGTCTTTCCCTCTCCCACCCTTCTCTTACTACTCCCCTCCTTTCCCTCCCTCTCATCTCTTCCCAAAACAATCTCGCTAATTCCCCTCCTTTGCCCTCTCTTAACTTCTTTTCATACCCCCATGCCCTCAACCCCGCCCTGCCCCTCATTAACTCTCTTTGCAATTCTTCATACAATGGAGTAATTACGGCAATTGAAACATTGTCAGAAGACAACCTCACCCTGAATTTTGTAAAAACGCGGTTACTGGACCACGAGATAAAATTGAAAACCGAAAGTGCGAACACAAGCGCTAAAGTTTTATTGACAAATCAGAAAAGATTTACTACGAATAATCAGATGAAGTTTAAAACAGCATTTAAACAAAAGAGAAATCAATCCTACAAAGTAGGAAGAACAGACAAACAAACAAAATGCCATCATTGTCGACGAAAAGGTCACAAGATAAAGGACTGTTACTATTATCAAAAGAGCCTCAAATACAATAACGAAAATAATAAGTCTGCACAAACCGTAAACGTAGAAATGAATGAGCCGGCAGCAGCTCAGGCAAGCGGCTCTGGGTTTGTATTTATGGCAGGACGAGACACGATACAAACAACGAACAAGATAACTTTCCTTCTGGACTCAGGAGCGTCGGACCATATAATCAAACAGGATGATATATTCACCGATTATGAAGATCTAAATCCACCCATAAAAATTTCGGTGGCTAAGAATGGCGCACATATAAATGCAAGGAAAAAGGGAAGTGTTAACCTGATCAGCAACGTCGGAGTCCCGGGGACCTTGGAGAACGTGCTATTCTGCCCGGACGTACCGCACAATCTTTTGTCTGTGCGAAGGATGCAGCAGGCCGGTATGAAAATAGTGTTCGACGAAAATGGTGCGACCGTTTTAAAGAACGGAAAGACCATCACGACCGGTAAGCCCTTAAGCAATTTAATTGCCATTGAATTCAAGACTGTTCAACAGAGGGTAAGAAAGACTAATATACAAATAAATAATGTAAATGATAATAATTATGAATTATGGCATAAGCGTTTGGGACACATAGGAAGATCAAAATTCTTAGAGTTAAAGAATAAACAAATGGTCGATGATATAGAATATCTTAATCAAATTGCACCCAATGATGATTTATGTGAAGCTTGTATAAAAGGAAAACAAGCACGATTGCCATTTGAAAAATTAAAAGATAAAAGTCATGTAAAACGACCACTGTTTATTGTCCACTCTGATGTTTGTGGGCCTATCACTCCGCCCACGATTGATGATAAAAATTATTATGTAATATTTGTAGATGAATTCACTCATTATTGTGTAACATATTTAATCTCGTATAAGTCAGATGTTTTTTCTGTTTTTAAAGATTTTGTTGCAAAGAGTGAATCTCATTTTAATTCAAAAATCGTAAACTTATATTCTGATAATGGTAGAGAATATTTATCAAATGAGATGAAGGACTATTGCGTGCAAAAAGGTATTAGTTACCATTTAACAGTTCCACGCACCCCTCAATTGAACGGTGTTTCAGAACGAATGGTTAGAACAATAACTGAAAAAGCACGCACAATGATAAGTGGTGCTGATTTGAATAAAGTATTTTGGGGCGAGGCAGTTCTCACTGCTACGTTTTTAATTAATCGAACCCCAACTAGAGCGTTAAAGGTAGATAAAACGCCATTTGAATTGTGGCATGGTAAAAAGCCCAAAGTTAAATATTTAAAGATGTTCGGGTCTACCGTGTACGTTCATAGCAAATTTAGAAAAACTAAGTTCGATGAGAAATCAACGAAAGGTATTCCAGTTGGTTATGAACCAAACGGTTATAAAGTATGGGACGTGAGAACTGGTAAATTTATAGTAGCCAGGGATGTGATAATTGATGAAGTCAATTATTTAAAAACTCGTCCGGAAATGAGGATAGAAAGGGATAATGCTGGTCCCGGAAATGAAACTGATGCATCCGACATAAGGTCAAAATCAGTAAAATTGAATGAAAAGCCTCATAAATCTGATAATGATAAATCAGATATATCAAAGTCGAGTACAATCCCTGAAAAGAAATTAGGAGATGAACCTAATGAATCTGTAAAAGAAACAGATACGCACGAAAAGTCATTATCTCAAAATGATAAAGTAGAAATGCCAGAAAAACAGAATCTTAGGAGGAGTGATAGAATCAAGAATCAACCTAATATTTCTTACGACGAAAGTAATATACAAGACGATCTTCTTATGTATACACAATCGTTCGCCGGAAAAATTCCCAGTTCGTTTATAGAAATAAAATTAAGAGAAGATAGAGTTCTATGGGAACAAGCTATCGATTATGAATTAAATTCACATGCAGTAAACAAAACATGGGAATTAGTAGAAAGACCGAATAATACTAAAATAGTAGACTGTTAATGGATACTTACGATTAAACATGATGAACACGGAAATCCAAGAAAATATAAGGCACGACTGGTTGCGCGTGGTTTTAGTCAGGAATATTTAACTGACTATAATGAAACATTCGCACCAGTTGCTAGAATTTCAAGCTTTAGGTTTACAATTGCTTTCGCAAATCAATTTAATTTATTGATACGTCATATGGATGTAAAGACTGCCTTTCTTAACGGTATATTAAAGGAACAAATATATATGAAAGTTCCTGAAGGAGTCAAAAGTAAAAGCAATGAAGTATGTAAATTGAATAAAGCAATATATGGTTTGAAACAAGCAGCAAGATGCTGGTTTGAAGTTTTTGAGAAAAATCTTGTTGAGAGAGGATTCTGAAGTTCATCAGTAGATCGTTGTATATATTTTCTGGATAGAGGACATGTATCCGAAAATATATATGTTGTGTTATATGTGGATGATCTTGTGATTGCTACTGGATATAAAGAAACAATGACTAATTTTAAAAATTATTTGATGCAAAAATTTAGTATGACAGATTTGAATGAGATTAGACATTTCTTAGGAATTAAAGTTGAAAGAATTGACTGCAAAATAACCTTAGATCAGAGTACATACATAAAAGCAGTTTTAGAAAAATTCAAAATGAATGAACGTAAAGCTGTTAGTTCGCCTCTTCGAATAAACTGGATTATAAAGCATTAAATTCAGATGAAGAGTGTGAAGCACCGTGTAGAAATTTAATCGGTTGCTTAATGTATATTATGATACGTACAAGACCTGATATAAGCGTAGCAGTGAATATTTTGAGCAGGTATACAAATAAAAATAATAAGGAACTCTGGCTAAATTTGAAGCGAGTACTGAGATACCTGAAAGGTTCAATTAACGTCAAACTAAATTATATTAGAGGTAACTATAATAATATAATAAGTGGATATGTTGATGCTGATTGGGGAGGACACGATGAAACCGATAGAAAAAGTACGACCGGGTACTTGTTTCAATTATTTGATTATTATTTTTACTTCGGCAGGACGGGACCTTACTGGCTACACTTAACCTAACTAATCCTAACGCGGGGCTGTACACTTAACCTAACGGACTTAGACTACGCGAAGCTGTACACTTAACCTATCTTAATCTACGCGAGACTGTGCACTTAACACTAACTTAGCCTACGGAGCACTGTACACTTAAAGTAACTTAACCTACGCTTAACTTAGGCACACATTACACTAAACACACCGCACTTAACGCGACTTAACCTAACTTAACCTACGGTACGGCGTCCGTTCACCTCCGCCGGGGTGAAGTCGCGGGCGCCCCGTGGGGCCACGTCCTCGCGCACCTCACTCGCTGTCGTGGCCGCGTCCTAGCTGGCGACGCGGGCGTGATGAGGCCGGCTCGTCGGGGATTCGGACTGCCGGCGGACGGCGAAAGCACCGCTGTAGGTTTCCGTCCCTCTGGAGCTGAAATCCTGGTTCGGCAGCTGGATCGGTCTGGGCGGCGGCTAGTTCCTTCGGGTACCACGTGTCGGTGCGCTGTTTCGGTCGGGGCAGGTTCACGCCGGGCGGCGGCGGAATTCGGGACAGCGTGTCCGCCACGTGGTTATGTTTTCCGGGGCGGTAATGGACTTCCTTCGGCAGGTTATTTAACGGGCCCGGCGTTCGTTCCTCGGTGGCGGGGCCCGTGCTCCGTTTCCCGGCGGGTGACACTCCCGTGTCAACACTCCGTCGCGGCCGCAGCGCGAGCAGAATTTCCGGTACGCGTTCCAGCACTCGAACCGGGTGTGCCCGCGCTGTCTGCATCTCCAGCAGTGCGTGTCGGCATCGTATGTTTCCGCCGGCGGAGCGCGATCCGCGGTCGTCATGGCCGGTTCGGCGGCATAGATCGGGGTTCGGCGCGGTCGTTCCTCCTGCTCCTCGACGAGCTCCAGCTCCTGGACTCTCTCGCGGAGGGTCTGCACATCGGGCACGGATCCTCGGGGGATGAGGTACCGGAATTTCGTCCTCATGTTCTCATGGAGCAGATCGAGCCGCTCGGTCGGAGGGATCTGCGCTCTCCGCATGAGCGTGGTGATATCGGTCACGAACTCCGCGAATTTCTCGTCGTGTCGTTGTCGTCGGTCGTGGGCGGCGCGCTCGTGCTGGTATCGGGTCTGCGACGAAGTATGTGCTCTGAGGAAGGCCCGCTTGAACTCGTCCCAGGTTGCGATCTCCTCCCGCTCATTACGGTACCACGCCTGTGCTCTTCCACTAAGCATCTCGGGTGCGGCTCGGAGCACGTCCTCGTCCGGAATCGTATCGGCCACCTGGATCTCCTCCACGCGTTCCAGGAACGCGTGCGGGTCTTTCCCGTCGGTGGTGCATCCTGTTTTCCGGATCCGGTCGACGTTACGTAGTGGGTCTGGTCTCTCGGCCGTCGCGGCGGCGGCCAACATTTTTCTCGTCTGTACGCCGGGCTCCATCACCGCGTACAGATCATTCGTCAGGCGGTTAATACATTCGGCCCATCGTCGGCCCCGCTGGTCCGGTGTCTCGGGGGATGATGATCCGTCGGCGGTCCTGCTGGCGCGGCTCTTCGTGGGCGTCCCTCGGGGCACCCACTCGGGTTTCTTCGGTGCGGCGATTCGAACTTTCGCGCCCGTCCGCCATTCGGTCAGCGGTCCCGCTTCGTCGCGGCGGCGGCAGGCGGCGCGCGTGTATCGGCACTGTCGCGGTGGAACGGCACTGGGTGGCGCACGCGCATCTCACTTCGCGGCACAATTAACCTCGAAACTCCCACGTGGGCGTAATCCTGCCTGTCCCACGTGGTTAAACTGTCCCTGTTCGGGCGCCATGTAACGGGTCCGCTTCCCGGCGGATCTCGTGACAACGGGTTCCTCGCGGCCGGATTTGGCTCGCCGTGCCAAGGTTCGCGGCGGGATAACGCGAGGGTTACGGCAGGATACGGGCGGTCGGGAACGGGAGATTAACGGCACGAGTTTCTCAAGTGTTCGTCACTGTCCCGGCTTCGCATCTCGGTGGTCGGCGGTCGCGATTCGCGTCTCGCGCGCGTGTCGTATCACGGCGGGGTCATGGCCGTACGCAGCGGCGTATTCTGGACTCGCGGGTCGCGCGGAAATTTCGGCACACTCGCGGTTACAATTTCCGCGGGTAAAATATACTCTCGCGAGTCGTAGCTTACGTGCGGCTTCTCGGCGTCGCGAAGGACGATTCCGGTCGTGATCGGGCGGTCGGTATCGGCGGCTAGAGATCGGATCGGGAAAGTACGTCTTATCGCTATGACGGCGGAGAACCGAAGAGAGCGTTTTCCGGCTCGTCTCTCTCGTCTTGCCAGGCGAGGGGGTGCGGTGCGGTACGGATCGCGGCCGACTTTTCCGGCGTCGTCCTGTATCCGGCGCGACGGTATTTCATCATGGCGGGTTCCGGTTCTCAACAAGATCGGTACGGCGGTGCTGGGATCGCAGGGGCGCTCGCGGGTGCCGGCGGATCTCGGTATCCGTCGGCCGTGTTCGGCTCGGAACAGGCCTGGCGCAGCCAGGTCTGTTACAATTTAACACCCAAACTACCACACATACCAAACCAATCCTAATAATATAAATTATGCAAATACAAATCAAGTACTAAATAATAAAAAATTACAATAGCAATTATATACCATATTAAAATTAAAATTACAGTTACAATTCCCCTTAAAATGACAATAAAAATATAAATAATACAAATTATAATTACAATAAAAAATACATCAAAAATAAAAATTACAATTAAAATAAAGAAAATTACAATTAAAATAAAAATAATGAAAATTGAAATTAGAATAAAAATCGCAATAAAAATAATCAAAATTACAATTGAAGTTGTAATTACAATAAAAATTAAAATAGTTTTCAGGTCCGGCCACCCCCATCTTTGGCCCTCTCCATCCATTATTGAATTGATTGAAGACTGAAGATCAGTCTTGAGTCTCCCTCCTGCTTCCAGTGATATTTGCCTTTTCTGCAGTATCTGGAATAAGCATTTGTTTTTGTAGTAAGTTTTATATGAATCATCATTATTACAATAACATAAAAAGAAGAGTGATACTTACGTATTACCACAGACGAGGTACAGGAGTAGACCAATCACCAAAGATCCACAAAAATGATCAGATCTGGTAAAATACAAATGATTGACCAGTTATGTACATATCTAATGTTATGGCTATATGTTCAAATTATATTTTTTATTAACCCTTTCGCTTCGGCAGTCCAGTCCGCCGAAGTGCCGTCACCGAACGGAAGCATGCGCCAGAGATGTGCACAGTGCGCGTGGTTTTTGTATATACGTTCTTCTAAGTCTTAAATAATTACTATGCTTAATAAAACAATTATTGCTCTTATATAGCACACGTATTCTTTATATTTTTAAAATGAAAAGATTTATACGATATTATATTAATTATTCTAAAGAAAAAAGGCACAGATGGTACTTATGTACACTCGTATAGATGCCGGATATATCCGGCACTCGTACGCACAAGTCGTCGCGCGGATGCCGGATATATCCGGCGCTCGAAGCGAAAGGGTTAATACGCAACCATTTTGAATATATTTTGTAACTGAACTTGAAAAAGCAATTAAATTTGTAAGAATGTTTATATCACCGTTCGTATTACTCATATGTTTACCTGTTATTGATTTATACTGTTATATATAATTTTATTGATTTATGCGTGGCATTAGCATTTGGTTAAATTGATGTTACCATGAGTTTTAGTTAAATAAACAGTTTCCTCTGAGTGAGCAAAGGACATTGACGCGTCAAGCCTCCTTACAAATTCAGAAGTGGGATCGATTTATGAATTTATGTCTTTATGTCCGAGAAATTTATTATCTGAGTGAACTATTATCTAAGTGATTTTTTTTTTTTTGTTACCGACGATGAGTTTATTTTCCCTGACTGAACTGAAAGAGAAGCTAAAGGAATTGAATCTTCCTACACACGGATCCAAAAATGAATTACTGAAGCGGCTACTCGGGAATGGGATTCCACCTGAAGAACTGATGGTGACTGTTTCACCCATAGAAGACGAATCACGCGTTACAGGTCAGGGCCCACAAGCCGTTGTCACATCTGGAGGTCTCTCTCTTGCAGACGCGGAGCTTGAGTTTCTCCGTCGAGAAAGAGACCTAGCCACACGTGAGATTGAGCTTTTAAGAAGAGAACTTGATGTTGCACGAACGATGTTACCGTGTTCAGAAGGTGAAGTTCGAGTTCGGACAACACGGACGAGGGTTAAAAAATGGCAGGAGCTGAAAGAACTGGTAGGCGAATTGGATGGAAACGTTTTGGAATTCCATCGCTGGGAGAAGCAAATGCAAAAATTATTCGAGTAGCCGGTGAATGCAGGTAGGTTCAAAACTGCGTCCTATCTCATAAAAATCATAATCCGTCCTACCTGGGACGTAACAATGGTAATAAAATTTGATTTTGAGTTAGATAAAAAAATACTATGCCACTAGCATGTGACCGACGTGTTGGTGAAAGTGTTAAAGAGAAATAAAATCATAATATATTAGACACACACACACACGGACACACACTCCTCCTCCTACTCCTCCTTCCCTAAGCAGCGGACCCCCTCTTCCGGTCGCTCACCATTCATCCCAATCCTCCATTTGCACCTTCCCTCCATTCCTCCACCCTCCTCATCCACTTCTCCCCTCCCCCCTCATCATCCAGCACTTCCCCCATCTTTTCCTGCCCACCTCCTCCCTCATCCAGCCTCATACATTCCTCCCAAACATGCTCCCACGTCTCACTTATCCATCCACACACTCTACATTTTCTCTCTTCCCCATCCATCCAATATTTTCCATCTTTCATACCATTTCCTAACCTAAACTTTGCCACCTTCTGCCATCTACTCTCCCCCCACCCTTTCTTTAAGTAGCCCGACAGACCCTCCCCCTTTACCATCCCATACCACTTATTATATCTTGATTTCTTTACCTTTTCCCACCTTTCCTCCCTCTGCCTTTCCTTCTCCCTTTTTACCAGTTCCCCACTTACCTCCTCTCTCCTATCCTCCATCATTTCCTCCATCTCCTGTATTGTCCACCCCCTATCCTCAAAGAAATCCCGTCTTTCCTTCTCCCATCCTTCTCTTACTACTCCCCTCCTTTCCCTCCCTCTCATCTCTTCCCAACACAATCTCGCTAATTCCCCTCGTTTGCCCTCTCTTAACTTCTTTTCATACCCCCATGCCCTCAACCCCGCCCTGCCCCTCATTAACTCTTTCTGCAATTCTTCCCTAACCATGTACCCTTGCGTACACTTTTCTACTTCTAACACCCACTTTAGGTATCTCTCCTGCATCCTTTCCATACCCTCCCTTTTCCTCCACCCCCATATTTCTACTCCATAACTCATCACCGGCCACACTAATTTATCGAAAAGCCAAATCCTCCTAGCCCAGTCCTTTCCAAACCTCCTCTTCCCTATTCATCACACTTGTCACATCACTGCCGCCCCCTTCCTTATCCTTTCCGCCGCTTGCTCTTCCTGACCCCCATCCCTCTTTATTACATATCCTAGATACCTATACCGACTGACCTCCTCTAGTGCCTTACCTTTCCACCTCTCCACGCACCTTCTTCCACCTTCCCCACCCCCTCCTACACCTCATTATCTTTGACTTTTCTGCGTTTAGCTGCAGCCTTTTCTTATCCATACAGCGCTCTAGCACCCCTATCATCCCTTTCATTCCTTCCTCCTCTTCCGCCAGCATCGCTATATCGTCCGCATACGCTAAGGTGTATACTCTTCTTTCTCCCACTTTCACCCCCCCCCCCCCCGAGAGCATCGAATTTAAAAAATTATATTTTGAAGGATTATTTATCCCAGGCTAAACAAACAATGATTAACACGACCGTGGATTTTATAGATTCGTGTTAAAAATGGATGGATCAAACGCAAAACAGTATAGAAGCATTTAGAAAATCTAGAAACGCTTAAACGATTTAAAAGGGAAATAAAGGTCTCTGTATCTTTCGACAAACACACGCGATATTTATTTCGCATTAAAACTCGCAATATATTGATCAATATGTCGACTGAGCAACTCACCGATTTTAATAAACGCGGTTACGTCCGGCCAACGGGCAAATAGACCATCCACACGATTATACACAAAACGCGATAAAATAAATGTGTCATTTGTTGCGAACGTGATTTTTATTTTATTTCCCATCTCGTGAAATCCCATGGTCATTTACGGAAGAATTGAGTTTTAATATTGTTTGCTACATTCGCAGATTCATGCTTGACGGTGAATCAAGTCAGGTGTCAAAAACAGAGCGTTGCTCGCGAACTATGGGCAAGGGAGTCAAGTACTGTGGGGGTGTCAATTACTGTGCCTATATTATTTATACTTATCTTTAAAACATAAAGAATATTTAAAAAAGAGATATGTATAACCTAAGTATATATTAGCTGATTTTAATGAGAAAAATTTAACATCTCTTTTTTGATATTCTTCACATTTTAGAAATAAGTGTAATTAATGTAGGCACAGTAATTGGCTCCATTACCCCATAAGTTGACATTTCGCCGAGAGGTTATACCCGTTGGAACGAACGTGGAAACTACTTTTGCTCGTGTCGCGCAATCATGAACTCTCTTGAGGAAGTGTATTTCAGTATCGCTTCTCGACACACGTAGCAGAGTTATGAATGGAAACCTTTTTCAATACTTCATTCACCTCTTTAGTTACAGTTACTTACAAGCGTCTCGCGCTGTATCGATCGCGCATGTCGGTTTATTTTGGTCCTTTTACTGGTCGACTTAATCAAGAGCTGACTACACACATGATACGATGAAAATGTTATGTTATTCGTTTCGCTGCGACAATATTTTCAGAGTTCCAATTAATTATCCAATGCTCGTCGGCGAAATTCGATACGTGAGCTTGCAATACCAAACAATTATGGAACTTAACGAGCAGGTGGGTAAAAAGTAAAATACCGACGAGTATAACGCTATACGTGAATTACATGGAAATTCGTATCTGCTCGAGCATTGTGCTTCCTTGAAATGTAAAATGTAAAATGAACTTACATATGGCGAATGCCATATTCAAGAAACAACCTTTTTCTGCGATTATCTTTGCATCGAATTGAATTGTATAAATACTATGAACGCATACAAACCCGCGGTCTACACATACTATTTTTAACCTCGAAAATCGTATGTGCAAAGCACATCCCTTAACGATCTTTTTAACGATTGTTATATAACTCTTCACGAGCTGCGAAGATCACCGACTTTATCAAAACTGATGCAACGAAAAAATCGTGCCTCGCCATTGTACAACAGGATATTTTCGTGCCAACCCACGCGAATCTATCCGTGTTTGTATATTTCAAAAAAGTGTCGAGCGTGTCGAAAAATGATTGGTTTAGCAGATATTTCAATTTACATAATGATAAACGGTCCCAACAAGCTTCGCAATTGTTAATCCAGCTAATTTTCCGAGAACCGGACATCAACTAATGAATTTGTTAGATGAATGGCCATCCAGGAAGGTGATTTCATACCCTTCATCCTACACGCAGGCTAAACAAGTGGCTCGGATGTCGAAACAGAAGATAAGCTCGCCAATGAATAATATCGCAGCTAAATGGGGGGTGGAGAGCAACAGTTTGCCGAGCACGCGGAATCCTGGTCAGAGATATTTGATCTAGGACGGATTAGTCTTTGGAGCAATTGGAAGCCATTCGACTGTCGGCGATCGTGTTCCGGTAAATTGGAACATTCTGGTGGACTTCGCTCGGGGATTCCATGAATTCCAGCGAGAGAGAGAGAGAGAGAGAGAGAGAGAGAGAGAGAGAGAGAGGGACGGAGGGTGTAAGAGAAACTGGAAGAAACCGATGCACCTATTCGAACGAATCTACTCGACGCGCCGGGAACCCTTGGTAGATTCTCCCGTGTGACCTTGGCACCCTTGGAGCAGTCTACCTGGAGGCTTGTACCTTCTGAACGGTTTTACTGCCTGTATCGACAGCGAAAATTCCATGTAATCGGAACGACATTGATCGACGCGGTCGGACGAGCAAATTACAACTCGCAAGCTCGCCAGACCCGTCTCTTGAATCTTCTGGTTTCTCTAAAATTTTCTAATTATACAAGATAATTTCTCAATCATTTCCACTCTTTTATTTCAGAACTTCCTACGGGCAAAAAATAGGAGAAAATATTGCTATAGTCTCTGAATAGTTATAATTCAGTTTCGAACATTACTCCTCCATTATTGTGCAAGAGGACATATTTGAGAATTTATTCGAGAAAAATCAACTAATCGATTTATCCTCTTAACTTAACAATTATTTTGTAATAGTGTGTATAATACCCGAGTATTTTCGGGCTTTTCAGTTAAGAGGTTAAGGGTTGTTCTAGTAGAAACGGACTACCTTGTGGTGACTGATTGGAAAAATTCTCGATGTTCTACGGAAATAAATATGGCTGTTAAATTAATCGATGTAATTCTGGTATTATTGCAAAGAGTACACTTTGCTGTACATTTAAAACAATCCTTGCAATTCTATAAAAACGAATATGGCCGAAAAACTGATTTCCGTATTAGACAGGCTCATCCTGCCCCTTTATTGTGAGCTCTTGAAGAATTGATTTTAATTGGTACATACCTTGTTGATTATTTTAACAACATTGTCGCAATTGTGTATAAAGAAACAAGGTCCAAAAATTTATTTCCGTCCTACATCCGCCGCCGTTTCATCAGACGCGGCGTACCTACCACCTGTTGATTGTTTGAAAAACTATTTCCGCGAGAAATACAGCACGGCAGTGGCTGATAACCAAAGAGAGAGAGAGAGAGAAAAATCCTCAAAATGATTAAACGCGTAACAGATTCGCGAAGGAATACGCACGAACCGCGCAACAGGAAACCGCCTTTTCTCTACCGACACGAAATGGTTCCCAGCGTTCCAAGGACACATTATCACATATTGACATATTCTCAACACATAAATTGACATATTCTCGAAAATTCTCGAAAAATAATCGGCAACCTTCGCCGCGGAGTGCCCGCCATTTTAGCTCGCGTTTCGACTCGTAGTTTATTGCATTTTATGCTGGACCGAGAAAAGGCACGAGATTTTCTTAATTATTCTCTTAGTTATTCTGCAGTCAATGTTTCATGTTTTTAAAATTTTTATTTATCTCTGTCGCGATTATCCAACAGTTGAAACAACTAATCTATAACCTTAAAAATAAGAAACACGAATTTTGCTGTCGGTAAAATAATTTCTTTTAAGGTATTAATAGTATTGTTTGTAATTATAGAAAATGATATTAATGTATTGAATGATTTGTGACGGACGTATCCCGAATTAATAATGAATCGAAAATGAATTACGGGAGGCAAAAAATTCTAGCATAACAACTTCTTGGGGTACTCGTCTTCAACTACTGTAACGATGTAAAGGAAGCGATACTTCCTATTGACTTCGTTTTTCTCAAGTTTCGAGCGTAAAATAATTTAAGAAGCCAGAAGACTTTACGGAATTCACCGCGGTAGAAAATTCGAGAGTTAATACTATAGACGGTAAGGTTTCATAAACTTCTGTTTTGCAGACGCCGGATTAATGGTACTGTGTTCTACTTGCTTCAATATCCAACAAACAAGAGAGGTTGGCAGGTCAGGATACTGGTCGATACATTCGAAGTGGCCCTAAAAGTCCTTCAAAAATCCCTACTGTCTCAAAATCTTTGTCGGTGACAAATAAACAATATTATTTATTCGACCAATTTTTAACGTATCCAATTTTTGTAAACGAATCACTGCTATTTCGTTGCACATCAAAAACTTGTACATTTACTCGAGTAAATACTTACTTGGGTAAGCTAATTTTATTTTTCTGAATTTCTCTTAATTTTCGAAATACGTTAAAAAATGTTGCAATTGAAGCGTTAACAGCTCCACTCTGAAAATCTAACTGTCTTTGAATATTTCATACACATGATTAAACGTTTATAAGATTCCAACAGTGCGGATAAATTTTGAACAATTACGATAGAGATCTTTTCGATAGTCACAAAGAGAATACGGCATTCGACGAACGGGAAACGAATTAATGACGGATAACGAATAAACGAATGAATTTATTCGTAACTTTTATTCGATATCCGAAGCTCGATTTGGCCAGACGATTTATTTGAGGATTTATTCGGGACGAGTATTTGGCAGAGATGAAAATGAAATGTATCTTTTATTTGAAATTGTATTCGAAGTTCGGATGGCCGACTTTTTTATCCGACGTTGCCAAGCCATAATACGTAAATACGTACCACGGTACAGTGACTACCATTAATAATCGTACACTTTTTATCGTTTAAACATTAAACGCTTGTTTATGTGGGATGAATGGTTCATTGTGCGTGCGTGCGTGCGGGCGACCGGATCATGTTGCGACGGTCCGGCGCCGGTATGTTTGGAAAACTCGAGTGACTGAGGAGGCGTGAATGAAAAGTGTTTAGGTCTAAGTGATAGGAGAGTTTGTGTGTTTCTAAGAATGAAAGCGATGGATGCAAGGAACAGAGTGCAAGCGAGATGAATGCAAGGGGGTGAAAGACTATTAAGGTCGCCCCAAACAAGACGGGCAAGATGCCGAAGTTGTTCGAACGGCCGAAGTCGCTGTCCATAGGGACCGAGCGTACTGACAGGCCACTCGAGAGGCGCTCGACGGTCCTCGCAACAAAGGCCAAGTGCCGAAAACCGTAGAACTGTTTACTCCCCTCTACACCCCCGAGATGCCTATGCTGGAGCGTGTTGCCCACGGGCAACCCACAGACATGATTGAGCAGCGTTAGAAATCTCTGCGGATACGGACGCAGTCACGGTGCAGAATTTACTGGAAAAATTCAATATTCGTGTATATCACGATATGAAATACATTCCTTTTGCATAGAATGCGTATGATACTAAATGCGTATGTATATGAGGATGGAAATTGTTATTAATAATCATATAATAATAATTTCTATGCATAAACAATTTTGCAAGGCAAAAATTAAAAAATTGCGGCCAGGTAAGACCGGCGAAGTACGCGGCATTCGGCGATTCAGGTAGCTAATTGCAAGTGCACCGACTGATCGACCGCTATTCACCGGCAGGCTTGGAAAAACCAATGTCCTTTGTACTATGGATGGCATTAACCTTTACTGTACACTCGGAGTGTACAACACCCTAACAACAGTTTAGGTAAAATATGTAAATGACCTTCCCCGTGCTCTTCTTTTCACTACGTGAAAATTTTTATTTTAGGACAGACGCTGTCGACCCTCTATTCAAAATGTCTAAAGAATATCCAGCAACTTAATGGACACAAAACAATAAATAGTTCGGAAAAAAACAGAATTTCAAACAGGAAGAATCGTAAAATGTGGCCATATTTTTTCAAATTTTTTAACACTTCAACCGATGGTAAAATTTGCAAAACAAAGATATTAGTAATATTTTTGCATTAAGAAATCACATTCGAATATAAAATGATAAATTATTTAAAAAGAACAGTCTTTTGCGATGGTGATTAAAAAAAGAAAATGTTTTTTATCTTTAATAATAACTGTGGTATAAAATGTGTTGTGTAGGCAGTTTTCGTAAAACTCATCCCAAATAGCAAACTTTGATGGTCCGTATCCTTTAAACAATTTCGAAGATTACAAAATGATGGCTCAATCTTTCAGTTTCATCCAAATTCGAAACATGGTCCCAAAAAAAAAGATTGAATTCACATGGAATGATCCCCTTCCTAATTTGGATATTTCCTTAAAAAAACATGTGTAATTTACGTATAACATAAGGATGTGTGATGCTGTTTCCCCAAACGACAGCGACGATTCCTATCCCCATGATGTTGTAGAGGAGAGATACCGATAGTTTACCTAAGGAGCTGTGGAGCCCCTAAAAACATTTTTTTGTGCCATGCACAGCAGGGAACGTGCCAACGTGCTCTCGAAAGCCCATCTGGACGTTCAAAGTTATGGCCCCAACGACGTCGGGGCGACGCCGGAAAGATTTCGAGCACGAAGACCAATTCCCGACCGGCAAATTTCTAGCCCGTGTTCTTGAATCTGGCCGCCCAAACAACTTCGGCATCTTGCCCGTCTTGTTTGGGGCGACCTTAAAGCGTGGATGTTCGGGAAGAGCGGAGAGAGTAGAGTTGCAACTGCCTTGCGGGAAAGAGTGTTAATCGTGTCAGCGTTATATATCGTTATTTCTTCTAAATATATTAATATTCAGTAATGTGTTTCGAAGAGATTAATCTCTCCATTTCCCAAGATTCCTACATTTACATAAATAAATTTTTATTATTTAAACAATTGTTTAAACAAATAAATTTTTGTTATTGAAACAAATGTTTACACCAGTACATTTTTACTAGTTAAACGCTAGTTTACACAAATAAATTTTTATTATTTAAACAATTGTTTAAACAAATAAATTTTTATTGAAACAAATGTTTGCACCAGTACATTTTTACTAGTTAAACGCTAGTTTACACAAATAAATTTTTATTATTTAAACGATTGTTTAAACAAATAAATTTTTATTGAAACAAATGTTTGCACCAGTACATTTTTACTAGTTAAACGCTAGTTTACACAAACAAATTTTTATTATTTAAACGACTGTTTAAACAAATAAATTTTTATTATTAAAACAAATGTTTGAACCAGTACATTTGTATTATTGAAACAAATGTTTAAACCAGTACATTTTTATTACTTAAAAGATTATTTAAACAAACACATTTTTATTACTTAAGCAATTTACGTCACGTTTTGCAGTGAGTAAAAGCACCGACGAGATATACAGGGTGGCCCACATAACTCTGAACAGCTCAATATCTCGAAAACTATGCCATCGATTTTAAAGTTCTTAATCTTAAATTGCATGGAACTGAAGGGCCTTTCTGACTACATAAACGTGAAGTGGCGTGCCTTCCCCTTTAATGGGGGAGGGGAGGTACCTTTGTAATTTTAAATGGAACCCCCTATAAAATGTTACATATTTAGATTCTACCGGAAAAAACAAGTCAATTTTGTCTGAAACATTTTTTTGTCAGATACTTCCATGATGAGATATAACAGTTTGAAGTTTCGAGTTGTGGGTACTTGAAGCGCTCGGAAATAGCGTTATGGAATTATACGCGCTTGAGTCCTTTGCTTATTCGTGAAGAAATAAAATGTACTTTAAATTAAATGTTCAAAATGTCCACCACAGGCTTGTAAACATTTTTTTACTGGAAACATCAAAGTTGTTCTAACATTTTTTAACATTTCGGGAGTCACTGAAGCGCAAGCGTCACGTATTCTTTGTTTCATATCCTCTTTTGTCGTCGGTGGTTCAAACATAACTTTGTCCTTTACATATTCCCATAAGAAAAAATCTAATGGTGTTAGATCGGGGGATCGAGGAGGCCATTGACGAGGTCCCCCACGACCTATCCATTTGTTCCCAAATTTTTCGTTCAAAAATTGCCTGGTGATGATTGCAAAATGTGGAGGAGCGCCGTCTTGTTGGAACCACATTTCTCTTCTAACGTGCAGTGGCACATCTTCCAAAAGCGCAGGCAAATGATTTTTTAAGAAATCACAATGACTTGCAGATGTTACAGTTTCTTGAAAAAAATAAGGTCCAATCACAAAATCCCCTATTAGGCCATACCAAACATTTAAAGACCATCGATGTTGAAAGGGAACACATCGCATCCAATTTGGGTTTTCCACGGCCCAATAATGCAGATTATGTCTATTTACATGCCCTGAATTCATAAAAGTGGCCTCATCGGAAAAAAGTATTTTGCACAAAAAGTCATTTTCCACAACACCCTGCAGCCGCTCACAAAATCTTACGCGGTGATCGTAATCTGCTATCGAAAGCTCTTGTGATAAAACCATGTGATATGGATGATACTTTTGCCGTTTTAAAATTCGTTGAATTGATGAACGACTAATATGTGATGTTTGTGCAAGTGTACGTTGACTAATATGAGGATTTAATGTAATTGCAGCAAGAATACTGGCACTATTATTTTCATTAGTGACAGCTTTAGGTTTATTGCGAGTTTTTTTACACAATTCACCGTGCTCGCGACGCCGCTTTTCTAAATTATGAAATGTTGCATGACATTTTTTGATCCCATAACGTTCAAAAAACACCTAACGTTAATAACATATTCACTTCTGTGTCAAAAGTAGCCATAATCACAATGTTACTGCTTGAATAACAGCTCTAAACTGCAAACGTTTTCATAGATAAGTGAGTCAAACTCAAGAATTGTAAATATTATTGTTTGTGTTTCTTCATGAATAAGCAAAGAACTCAAGCGCGTATAATTCCATAACGCTATTTCCGAGCGCTTCAAGTACCCACAACTCGAAACTTCAAACTGTTATATCTCATCATGGAAGTATCTGACAAAAAATGTTTCAGACAAAATTGACTTGTTTTTTCCGGTAGAATCTAAATATGTAACATTTTATAGGGGGTTCCATTTAAAATTACAAAGGTACCTCCCCTCCCCCATTAAAGGGGAAGGCACGCCACTTCACGTTTATGTAGTCAGAAAGGCCCTTCAGTTCCATGCAATTTAAGACTAAGAACTTTAAAATCGATGGCATAGTTTTCGAGATATTGAGCTGTTCAGAGTTATGTGGGCCACCCTGTATATCTCGTCGGTGGTAAAAGTCTTTATAAGAAAAGGAAATGTCATTGGGTTTCACCATTGGTACTCTGCTGGATGTTAAGTTATTAAGACAATTTTATAAAGAACTCTTTAGATTATGTATTATGTACAGGTACCCGTACATAGGCATTGCATGCAATGGCATTTTTCTGTCTACGGTTCTGAATTATCGACTCTGTAGAACATGCTCTGGTACGGCAGCGGACTCTATCGAAATGGAACGGTCAGCTAGTGAAATAAAATTCGTTGATGAACTTCGAAGGAAACGTTTCAATACTGGCACCGTCTAGCTTATCGGATTTGTGACGTGTTTAGACTTGTTTTCATCGGCAAACTATTTGCAATCGATTAATAATTTTCCCATGGCAGAATTATGAATTGTAACAAACATTTCATTGTTATTAATAAGTGATGGTGAAACGCCATCATTGTTGTCTCCAGGCGGCACGTGACGCGACGTTCCATATGGTCGTGATTCAGTATCAGAGGCAACATTGTAACCAGTAGCGTATTGTCGTTTACCAACTAAATCAAATATTATTTCTTATTAACGTTACGATAATGATATCATTACCTACCGATTGAAAATGTTTTTCTGAACAAAATAAGCCCAAACACGGTACAAATCGGATAATAATATCATCGGGTTGTGCTGCCTTTTTCTTGCGTCTTCGGCCACGCGGCCGTGTTTGCATGCTGTCCTTTTCTATCTACGGTCGCCGCAGTCGAAGCGGCTACAAATATATGCATATATATGTGCAATCACAGCCGACGATATACATATGCATATGTGTGCAACGACAGACGTCGATCCCTGCCGAATGATTCCGAGAGTAGAAGAACGAACATGTGTTACTTTCTTTTTGGCTGAAGGTGTGCGTTGTTTTCAACAAATGCAATCTTTTCATAGAAGGGAACTTTTTAAAAATTTGCAAAAAAATGAGGATATAGCCCCAAGTGTCCTCTTTACAGACCTGTTTTTTAAAAAGATGAACATTTTAAAATTAACGAAATTAAAATTATCTGAAGCGAATGCTGCATCGCGATACACAGCCTTGAACGGCCGGACACTGTGCTGGGTCGAGAAATTTCGTGACATTTTACAATAAATGTTGACCCGTAAGAGATATCAGGATGAAATTTGCAGTAAACTTCATTAAAAAATTATGCCTATCCACTGATAATTGTCGTCATAAATATATGTTTTCAGTAATAATTTTTTAATTCATTGTTTCAATGGTTAACTTGTTATTTATTTAGTACTGTTCCAGATAATTTAAATCATCGATGTCTTTGATTCTAAATTTCTGCATTTTTTACAGAGTCGGTAATTCAGAACCGTAGGCAGAAAAATGCATTCATTACATGAAATGCCTATGTACATGTATCTATACATAATGTAAAGAGTTCTTTATAAAATTGTCTTAATACCTTAATATCCAGCAGAGTACCGATGGTGAAACCCAATGACATTTCCTTTTATTATAAAGACTTTTACTCATTGCAAAAGGTGACGTAAATTGTTTAAGTAATAAAAATTTGTTTGTTTAAACAATTGTTTAAATAATAAAAATTTCTTTGTTTAAACAACCGTTTAAGTAATAAAAATGTATTGGTTTAAACATTTGTTTCACTAATAAAAATTTCTTTGTTTAAACAATTGTTGAAATAATAAAAATTTATTTGTGTAAAAAATCGTTTAAGTAATAAAAACGTACTGGTGTAAACATTTGTTTCTATAATAAAAATTTATTTGTTTAAAGAATTGTTTAAATAATAAAAATGTATTGGTTTAAACATTTGTTTCAATAATAAAAATTTATTTGTTTAAACAATCGTTTAAGTAATAAAAATGTATCGGTTGAAAGATCTGATTAAATAATAAAAATTCAAAAATTCATTTTATTAAACAGTCATTTAAATAATAAACATTTACCTATGTAAACATCTGTTTAAATAATACAAATCTATTTGCTTAAACAATCGTTTAAATAATGAACATGTATGTGTTTAAACATTCGTTTAAATAATACAAATTCATTGGTTTAAACAATCGTTTAATTAATAAATAGTGTTTGAATATTAATGGGAGTCACTATACCATAGTACGTACTTGCATATTACAACGTAAGTATTATGACTTGGCAACGTCGCTCGGTCTTTTATCCGAACTTCGAATACAATTTCGAATAAAAAATACATTTGATTTTCATTTATTCCTCATGCTCGTCTCGAATAAAAAATCGAATAAATCATCATTCCTACATTGAGCATCCGAATAAATCTCAAGGCCACGCAAAAATCGTACGTCGAAAATCAAAGACACATTCTGAGTTGCGAGTATCTGCCCGAAATTGACTGTCGAATACATGGGGGCGCTGCCAAAAACTATCGAATAAAAATCAAAGATACTTTGCAACTCATCAGCTGTATCTTCGAATAAATTCTCTCAAATAAATTCTCGCCGCTAGAGGCGTCGAATACGCATAGCCGTTGCTGCGCGATTCGGATGACCCACGGACGACAAATGAAAATCGTGAAAAGTATCCGACGGATAAACTGTGGTGAATATGTATCCGCGAGAGAAACGAGATTATGGGAAGAGTGGAAGAAAAAGACCACTATAAACATCCAAACAGTAAAAAACCAATACAAGAAATTGATGAGACAATCAAAGGGCCTAGCCGAATAAGATGGTCAAAACTGCCCTTAGACGTTTTTCAATAATTAATGAACCATTCGAAAGCTGACCAAGAAAAACCCCTCTGAGCCAAAGGGCCTAGCCGAATAAGATGGTCAAAACTGCCCTTAGACGTTTTTCAATAATTAATGAACCATTCGAAAGCTGACCAAGAAAAACCCCTCTGAGCCAAATTTCAACCCCCTATCTTGCTCGTGAGGGTAGTTACAGGGTAAATTAGATTTTGAGCTTTTCCGTGCATTTTCCGCACTCTGATGATTCCCAAAATTCTGAAAAAAATGTGACATATTTTGGACCCTAAAGCGGATTTTTGAGAATTTTTTAAGATTTTTTGGATGCAAACTGTGGTCGTAAAAAATGAAAAACCTCAAAAAAATCGGAAAAATGCAGGTTTCTCAAAAATATGAAAACATGCTATTGAGCTGTTTAGTGCCCCAATAAAGTACCATAACAGGCAGTGTCCTCAATTTTTTTTAGATTTTTTCTTGTGGGCACTTTTTGTCCAGACAAGAAAAACCGAATTTTTTCGACGTTTCTGCTATTAGGAGGAAAGTTACACTTGTTGATTTTATCGCAAGTATATATTAAGGCATTTTTAACGTTATTACATTGAAACAAGTAAGTGTTTGACCTCAGAAATATGTTTTAAGAGAAAAATAAATTCTATTTCGTGCGATATATACCAGAATGTTCGCAACGTTTACAACATCGCCGGTTGCCCGAGCAGTCAAGGTGTCGGACTACGGAGCGTAAACGCTGGGTTCGAATCCCGTCGAGGGTAAAGTTTTTTTTTCCATACATCATCTTTATATTTTCAATTTTTTATTACATGGTTTATTTATGTGATTTTTAAAATATTTTTTTAATGTTTTAAAAATATTTAAGAAACATTTTTGAATAAAATATATGTAAATATAGTTTTAGAGTATCTATCACTTCCTCGATTCTCTAATTGTATATGATCTTCATTACGGTCCTCTCTAACATTCTTAATATTAAAATTCATTAATCTGGTTTCTAAGCCTTGCGTCTTCATAAATTAGGGAGGAAATGAGAAGAATTCTAAATAAATAACACGCAGCAAAGTATTGGTTTTTGTCCAATTGAAAGAAAAGGGCTACATACTACCACTATTTTTAAAGTGAGGTATCAGGTACAAATAAGCCTTAGCCATTCCTCTTTATTGTAACGTACATGAGGATGTATTTCCGTTTATAGTTACTTGATTGAAAACCATCATGAAGAGGGGAGACTTTTGTATTGTCGACAGAGGTTTTCGAGATGTTACATCTCATTTAACAGGTCTTGGATTCAGAGTTCTCATGCCTGCTTTAAAAGGTAATCGTTCTCAACTTTCGACGAAAGTGTCGAATTATTCCCGAAAAGTCACGAAAATTCATTGGGTTGTAGAGGCAATGTATAGTATACAAGGTCAAAAGTACCAGCTTCTACACAAACAAGTAGACAACGAAACCTTTCCAAAAATTGGACATAATTGGAACTGCAAAACGACTCCTTTTCAAACAGTATCCTCGGTAGATACTCTGGATTTTCCGGAAATGACAGAAGTAGATTTAAAAATTCTTTTCACGGAATCTTACCAATTTTCGCAAGCAATTTCTATATCTGGCGGAAGTCGTGGACGAACACAATAATATAAATATTAATTTATTGCCCAATCCAAGAAAATAATATCATTAAATTCGAAGTCAAATCGGAGTAATATAAATAAAAGTTAGTTAAAAATGTTACCTCAATATTTTTTAAAAACATTTAAAAAATATTGTTAAAATCACATGAATAAACTATATAAGAAATTGAAAAAATAAAGATGATGTATGGAAAAAAAAACTTTACCCTCGACGGGATTCGAACCCAGCGTTTACGCTCCGTAGTCCGACACCTTGACTGCTCGGCCAACCGGCGATGTTGTAAACGTTGCGAACATTCTGGTATATATCGCACGAAATAGAATTTATTTTCCTCTTAAAACATATTTCTAAGGTCAAACACTTACTTGTTTCAATGTAATAACGTTAAAAATGACTTAATATATACTTGCGATAAAATCAACAAGTGTAACTTTCCTCCTAATAGCAGAAACGTCGAAAAAATTCGGTTTTTCTTGTCTGGACAAAAAGTGCCCACAAGAAAAAATCTAAAAAAAATTGAGGACACTGCCTGTTATGGTACTTTATTGGGGCACTAAACAGCTCAATAGCATGTTTTCATATTTTTGAGAAACCTGCATTTTTCCGATTTTTTTGAGGTTTTTCATTTTTTACGACCACAGTTTGCATCCAAAAAATCTGAAAAAATTCTCAAAAATCCGCCTTAGGGTCCAAAATATGTCACATTTTTTTCAGAATTTTGGGAATCATCAGAGTGCGGAAAATGCACGGAAAAGCTCAAAATCTAATTTACCCTGTAACTACCCTCACGAGCAAGATAGGGGGTTGAAATTTGGCTCAGAGGGGTTTTTCTTGGTCAGCTTTCGAATGGTTCATTAATTATTGAAAAACGTCTAAGGGCAGTTTTGACCATCTTATTCGGCTAGGCCCTTTCAACCCCCTATCTTGCTCGTGAGGGTAGTTACAGGGTAAATTAGATTTTGAGCTTTTCCGTGCATTTTCCGCACTCTGATGATTCCCAAAATTCTGAAAAAAATGTGACATATTTTGGACCCTAAAGCGGATTTTTGAGAATTTTTTCAGATTTTTTGGATGCAAACTGTGGTCGTAAAAAATGAAAAACCTCAAAAAAATCGGAAAAATGCAGGTTTCTCAAAAATATGAAAACATGCTATTGAGCTGTTTAGTGCCCCAATAAAGTACCATAACAGGCAGTGTCCTCAATTTTTTTTAGATTTTTTCTTGTGGGCACTTTTTGTCCAGACAAGAAAAACCGAATTTTTTCGACGTTTCTGCTATTAGGAGGAAAGTTACACTTGTTGATTTTATCGCAAGTATATATTAAGGCATTTTTAACGTTATTACATTGAAACAAGTAAGTGTTTGACCTCAGAAATATGTTTTAAGAGAAAAATAAATTCTATTTCGTGCGATATATACCAGAATGTTCGCAACGTTTACAACATCGCCGGTTGGCTGAGCAGTCAAGGTGTCGGACTACGGAGCGTAAACGCTGGGTTCGAATCCCGTCGAGGGTAAAGTTTTTTTTTCCATACATCATCTTTATATTTTCAATTTTTTATTACATGGTTTATTCATGTGATTTTTAAAATATTTTTTTAATGTTTTAAAAATATTTAAGAAACATTTTTGAATAAAATATATGTAAATATAGTTTTAGAGTATCTATCACTTCCTCGATTCTCTAATTGTATATGATCTTCATTACGGTCCTCTCTAACATTCTTAATATTAAAATTCATTAATCTGGTTTCTAAGCCTTGCGTCTTCATAAATTAGGGAGGAAATGAGAAGAATTCTAAATAAATAACACGCAGCAAAGTATTGGTTTTTGTCCAATTGAAAGAAAAGGGCTACATACTACCACTATTTTTAAAGTGAGGTATCAGGTACAAATAAGCCTTAGCCATTCCTCTTTATTGTAACGTACATGAGGATGTATTTCCGTTTATAGTTACTTGATTGAAAACCATCATGAAGAGGGGAGACTTTTGTATTGTCGACAGAGGTTTTCGAGATGTTACATCTCATTTAACAGGTCTTGGATTCAGAGTTCTCATGCCTGCTTTAAAAGGTAATCGTTCTCAACTTTCGACGAAAGTGTCGAATTATTCCCGAAAAGTCACGAAAATTCATTGGGTTGTAGAGGCAATGTATAGTATACAAGGTCAAAAGTACCAGCTTCTACACAAACAAGTAGACAACGAAACCTTTCCAAAAATTGGACATAATTGGAACTGCAAAACGACTCCTTTTCAAACAGTATCCTCGGTAGATACTCTGGATTTTCCGGAAATGACAGAAGTAGATTTAAAAATTCTTTTCACGGAATCTTACCAATTTTCGCAAGCAATTTCTATATCTGGCGGAAATCGTGGACGAACACAATAATATAAATATTAATTTATTGCCTAATCCAAGAAAATAATATCATTAAATTCGAAGTCAAATCGGAGTAATATAAATAAAAGTTAGTTAAAAATGTTACCTCAATATTTTTTAAAAACATTTAAAAAATATTGTTAAAATCACATGAATAAACTATATAAGAAATTGAAAAAATAAAGATGATGTATGGAAAAAAAAACTTTACCCTCGACGGGATTCGAACCCAGCGTTTACGCTCCGTAGTCCGACACCTTGACTGCTCGGCCAACCGGCGACGTTGTAAACGTTGCGAACATTCTGGTATATATCGCACGAAATAGAATTTATTTTTCTCTTAAAACATATTTCTGAGGTCAAACACTTACTTGCTTCAATGTAATAACGTTAAAAATGACTTAATATATACTTGCGATAAAATCAACAAGTGTAACTTTCCTCCTAATAGCAGAAACGTCGAAAAAATTCGGTTTTTCTTGTCTGGACAAAAAGTGCCCACAAGAAAAAATCTAAAAAAAATTGAGGACACTGCCTGTTATGGTACTTTATTGGGGCACTAAACAGCTCAATAGCATGTTTTCATATTTTTGAGAAACCTGCATTTTTCCGATTTTTTTGAGGTTTTTCATTTTTTACGACCACAGTTTGCATCCAAAAAATCTGAAAAAATTCTCAAAAATCCGCCTTAGGGTCCAAAATATGTCACATTTTTTTCAGAATTTTGGGAATCATCAGAGTGCGGAAAATGCACGGAAAAACTCAAAATCTAATTTACTCTGTAACTACCCTCACGAGCAAGATAGGGGGTTGAAATTTGGCTCAGAGGGGTTTTTCTTGGTCAGCTTTCGAATGGTTCATTAATTATTGAAAAACGTCTAAGGGCAGTTTTGACCATCTTATTCGGCTAGGCCCTTTATACAGATGGGAAGAAGAAATTAATAAAATATGTTTCCATCAAAATGTTTATAACGTTCGTCGGATTGACCTTCATATTTATAAAAACGAATCTAACAAGAAAAATAGACAATCAGCAAAAGTAAAATTAATATAATTATCGGATGTTTTTTTGATTATCGCCAGAAATTATTTGTTTTATGTGGCACTGTTTTAAAAATCCGAAAGAAGTAGCCTTAATTTCTTAATATGCACGTTGCTTTACAAACCGTAATGCAGAAAGACTGATAGCACACGTAGCAAAGTGCCCATATTTATACATTCTTAAGACACTACGTTTCCCCCTCTCTCACCCTAACATTCAATAGAAATGTTTGAAAATATTCGTGTTCTTCTGAAATGCTATATATAACCGAGGTAAAACTGCGCCACCTTCTTTAGCTACTAATAAAACAATAAACGACACATAACCCAGTGGTATTGTTTAAAATACTACACACGTTCATACTAAATGCTTATATTTCGATGAAACAAGCCAGAATTCCTTCCTACGCACGCCAGGTGCAAGACTATCTTCCATTATGCATAATTATTGTTAAATGGCAAAAAAAAAGAAAATCCTGAAACATGTATCCCCTATTTTGGATCAAAGATCACACACCCGAGTTTACATTACAATGAACTAACAATAAATAAAAGAAACTGCAAAAAAAAAAAGAAAGATTGAACAAACGTAACTCACCAACAGTTGATTCCTGAACACTGCTGTATCCAAAGACAGACTATCGAGGATGGCTGGGGAATTGGCGCTCATACAAAACCACGTCTGCGCGAGGCGGTGTAACACCCCGCGAATCCTTCCGCGTTCTCCAATCATCGCCGGGGAACCCATCATGTGACTATATGATGACGAAATACATGTCCAATACTTTTAATCCCGAACGACGATATATAGTAGCCCCTTCCCATTCGCATATTGACAGAGTTTCATTCGCATTGTGACTAAATTCTGTCGAATTTTATAGTCTAGATACAACTGAAATGAATCTGAGAAGCCGGATATAATCAAACCATTTAGGGTTACTGCAAGAAAGAAGATCACTGAACTTCTTAAGAGTAGTTTCCGATGGAACGGACCAAAATAAAGAAAACGGTACACTAAAGTATACGGATCAGAAAAATAAAGGATCTCCTAATCGGTTTTCTTGATTTATATGATGGAAAAATTCATTTCCCCTTCTTATGTTCCAGAAATACGAAGATGCGCGAAGTACGTCTGTAATTGTGTGTGAACGTATCGAAAATTCACGAGGGTTTTAATACGGGTAGAAACTACGAGTTTCTGGGTCCTATAATCCTCGAACATACTACTTGAAAATGTTTGAATTTTCTAGAAACGGATAGATCTTATTTATTTTCTAAAAGTCATTTTATTAATCGATTATACACTCGCTATATGCTACGTATATTTGAAAGTAGTGGTCAGTTAAGATACAGAAGCACGTTGGGTTGTTATCATTAATAGATGTCACGAACTTTAGAGAACTAAAGAAGAAACTTTAGAGAATCTCACGAAGCGATAGATCGAACCTGGCAAGTGACGAAAGTTTAAAATGCTCTCACTTTATTAAACGTAACTCGACCAGCTCGTAAAGTTCGCCCGTGTCTCATTGACTAAATTGTTTTCTCACCGTCGTGATTTATCGGCCGGGATAAGTTATGGAAATGAAACTAGCCGGTGCATCCGATAACTACGCGATTCGATTCCCTGCGTCTTCTAAGCTGCACGTGGCATTTTATTCCTCGGCGGAGGCAAGGAAAATGATTTCCGTCCGCAATGACCAACGTTGCCGACGGAAACGTTGTCGACATTCCTTCGAACTGATTCCTTCGATTGTAACAGAAACTTTCTGTATTTTGTCCTCTACATGCAAAAATAGAAACGACAGGCCCTTATCTTGTTAATAAAAAGATCATTCAATGCGAAATCGGACACTTTTTGGAGTAATGTTTCGCATTTGGTTCGAATTTGAATATGTTGAAGTCTTTAGAGACCTATGAACGAATCTCAAAGGATTTCTCGCTATCTTAAAAATGGTTGATTTTACAGACATGTAAATAATAGTGTCACCCTCTTTTCATTAAATTATAAGACTCGAACTACCATCCATTAAAAGTGTGTTTTTAGGAGCTTATAGTGATAACATAAGAGTGTATACTTAAAAAGGTTGTCATTTGAAAAAAATTGTTTTCTTACCATTTATTTTGCACTTGTTCTAAACAAATGCAATGTTTTCATAGTGTAAGGAATTTAAACAGACGGAAAGCATTAAATCATTTATTAACAACACATCTTTCTCCGGTGTCCGACCTGACGAGACTGCTCGTCCTTTTATCGTCTCGTTCGTTTTTCGTTTTTCGACGTTCGTTTTATCAATAATATGAACATATGAGTATTTGCATGAACAATATATACAGTGACGGATTAAATCTTAGCTTACAACTCGGCCGTCCTGACAACAAATCGTCCCGATTTACCGAAATCTTAGCTTACAACTCGGCCGTCCTGACGACAAATCGTCCCGATTTACCATCTTCAAATCAATCGCTAATCACGGCGCAAAGTAGAACAAATTTGAACATAAACATAACGCGCAAAAGTAACAATGAAACGTTATACATCTAAATCTACACTCATGGTCGCCATGGTCGCATATTAGCGGCTTCCCATGTCCCACGGTAAGGCGTTTGCGATAATTGGAACCCCTCTACGTCCTTGATTACGTATCGATCGTTTCGCAATACACGATCGATCTCGTACGGTCCTTTGAACCGCGGAATTATTTTTGTTGACACTCCTGGGGTGCAATCGTAATTTCTGATAAGCACCTTATCTTTAACCCTATATTTATTCGGAGCCTTATGTCTTTTATCGAAAATGCGTTTTTGCGACTCCTGATTCTTTCGAATTCGGTTACTAGCTTCTTTTCGGACGCTATTCAAATCACGGGAAATACTTATCTTTCCACTAATCTCCAACATATCACGCAACCCATCTATGACCTCACCACGTTGTCGCATACCAAACAGTAACATGCTTGGACTTTTGTCGGTAGACTTACAAACAGTATTGTTACACGCAAATTCAACAATACATTATACCATACCACACCACGCTCACTCATCAATTTGGCGATCATCGGTAAAATTGTGCGGTTATATCTCTCGACCTGCCCGTTCGCCTGAGGAGAAGCGGTCGCTATCTTAACATGCTGTATATTATATTCTTGTGTGAACTCATTGAATTCGTGAGACATAAAACTACTTCCTCGGTCCGAAACTATGCGCAGCGGTCGACTATAATGCTCGAAATACGATTTTAGACACTTTATGACTTCAGCGGTGTTCGTGGTCTTAGTGGCGTACATTTTTATATATTTGGTGAACGCGTCGATTACAACAAATATATATTTGTAACCCGATTTATGCGCTCTTGAAACAGGAGCTAAATGGTCGATGTGTAGGGTATCGAAAGGTTTATCACCCTTCGGTATACAGTGCAAGGTTCCCTCTAACTTTCCGCAGTTCGGCGTGTATGCGATACATTTCAAACAGCCGCGAATGTGTTTCTCGATCTTGGATTTCATATCTGGAAACCAATAACTATCCGCAATGTTTCGCACCGTTTTTTCAATTCCGACGTGTCCCATCTCATTGTGGTACTTGTACATAATACTTGATTCTAAAGTGCTCGGCACGTAAAACAAAATTCTATCCTGATGCTTCCGGTATACTAGACCGTCTCTCATTTCGTACAATTTATTTTCTGAATTTTCTAATTCCGTACGGATTTTCTCGATAACTTTATCGTCATTTTGGCATAGCGCTAAATTTCTATCGAACGAATTGTCTTCAATCACAAAAACCTGACGACTTAACGTGTCTACATGGAGCATACGCGAACCGGCCCTATGCTCTAGCTCGTAATCGTAATTTTGCATTTCAAGCACCCAACGTGCAATTCGGGGATTCGTCTCTTTTTTATTTAGCGTCAGACTAAGAGCTTGGCAATCCGTAACTATGTTAAACTTTCTTCTAACTCAAAACTGTGATAGCGTGATTCAATCTCAGTCGTGCGTTTAGAAAAGTAAAACACTGGGTGTAGCTTCTTATCGGCCTTCCTTTGTAACAGGATAGCACCGAACCCGGACGCGCTCGCATCACAGTGCAACTCGGTCTCGTCTTGTGGAGAATAAATACTTAATATCGGCGCGCTTAACAATCGTTTCGTAAGCGTCTCGAACGCTTGTTTTTCTTTTTCGGCAAACTGAAACTTTGCATCCTTCCTCGTAAGATCGTATAGGGGCTTCGCGAGGATGGAGAAACCCTCAATAAATTTCCGAAAGTATGAACTCAAGCCCAAAAATCCCTGCACCTCTCGAACGTTTCGCGGAAATGGGAATTTTTTTACCGCCTCGGGGCCTCGTTCTGTCGGCCTGATTCCTTCGCTTGTTACCGTGTAACCCAAATAATCGAGTTTTGTTTGGAGAAATCTGCATTTATCTAACCGTAAATTCAAAAGATTCACTGTCAGTAGTTTAAATACTTTTCCAAGGACTTCTAAATGGTGCTCTATAGTCTCGGTCGCGATGAGAAAATCATCCAAATAAACAGATATTTCGCCGTCGTTGATTAGTTCTTTAAAGATTTCAGTGACGTAGCGTTGGAATTTAAGAGGCGCCCCTTTTAACCCAAATGGCATCCTCGTGTATTCGTATTGCCCGAAAGGTGTTACAAAAGATGTAAATTTAATCGAGTCTTCGTGCATCTTGACATGGAAAAATCCATCCTTTAAATCGAGGGTGGTAAAATACTTTTTCCCTTCCAGCAAATCTAATTGGTCTTCGATTAATGGCAGCGGAAAGTTATCGCGGATCGTGATTTTATTCAATGTACGGAAATCTACACACATTCTAATTTCCCCGTTCTTTTTCTTCGTTAGAACGATAGGAGACGCGTACTCGGATGTGCTCTCCCTAATTATCCCTTTTTCCAATAATCCATCGAGGATACCACGCAATTTGTTTTTCTCGTCATACGATAATCTACGAGGTGAAAATGAAAAGGGTTTGTCGCTCGTAAGTGTTAATTTCATTGTGTTTTCTACACTTGGCTCCACAGGTCTTTGTGCGTTAATGTACATTTTACTAAATAACTCCCGCGCTCGTGTCTTTACTTCATTAGAAAGGTTCTCGTCAAAACGCATGTCATCGGCGCTGATGCACGTATTACCCTGATCTACCTCAATGTTCATAATATCGGCTATATCATCACGTTCTACTGTTTCCTCTCTACTCAACGATAAGTTGGCAATTTTCATGAAATCGCGTCCTAAAACTAAAGGGTTTTTCATCGTTTCGTCTGGTACAACTCTCAACATAACGCAATATTTTTCCGTGTCGTAAATAATTGTGGCTTGCGTCTTTCCTAACACGTTCAAGTCGCTACCAGCCGTCGGAGTCTTTAGGGTCTTTTCATACTTGCCCGAGACGAACGCTAGTACGGATACTACTACGTTTTCTACATTTATACGCGCCGGAACCCTAGCAAAGCCACTTGAGAGGCGCTCGAGATGTTCGCAACAAACGCCAAGAGCCGAACACCGCGGGGGTTGCTACCTAACACCAGAACAGTTTCGCGCTTGTAGCTCAGTTCGAATCCGGCAGCACACGGGAGAACACTGATAAAATAAAGTATTTGAATTTTATTCACGAGTATACCTGCTTCCCAAAACCAACAGGTTATGGGCCCAGGCACATAATTAAGGTGTACGTGTTAGTGTAGAGTGACGTCAAAAAAAAAAAAAAAAATTGATATATAAAAAAAAAAAATATAAAAAGAAAAAGTGAAAGTGCAAGTATTAACTGTAAGTGTTAAAACTCAGTGCGAAAATGTGTGAAGAGGCGAAAAAGGCAAAACGTAACATTAAGCCGTTTAACGGTGAAAAATATAGTATCTGGAAATATCGAATTCGTTCATTAATAGCAGAAGAAGACGCATTAAAAGTCTTAGACGAGGAAGCTCCCACTGATCCAAAGGCATTAAGTAATTGGAAAAGATGCGAAAGGATTGCCAAAGGAATTATCATTGAATACTTGTCTGATTCAATGCTCAGTTTTTCAACAGAAGCTGATACGGCAAAACAAGTCATACATAAACTGGATTCGATTTATAACCGAAAAAGCCTGGCGACTCAATTGGCGATTGAGAAGAAACTTCTAACGTTCAAATTTAAGGAAACTACACCGCTGTCAAAACACCTGATCTGTTTTGACGAAATGGTAGTTGAATTAGAAGCAGCAGGGGCAACATTAAGTGAAATGAGCAAAATCGCAAGACTTTTACTTACATTACCGAATTCATACGATGCACTTGTAACTGCGATTCAGACTCATGCGGACGAAGACCTGACACTCGGGTTTGTGAAAATAAAATTACTTGATTATGAAGTGAAATTGCAAAATGAACAAAGTGAAACGAGTGCGAAAGTTCTGCAAACAGAGACAATTATAAATAGTGAGAAGAAGAATAAGAAAAATAGAGGATTTAAATTAAATTTTAAAAAGAAGCAAAACTACGGCTTCAGAAATAAAAAATTTAATAAAAACAATAAAATGCAGTGCGATCATTGTGGGAGACGCAATCACGAAAAGAAGGATTGCTATTTCTTCAAAAGAAATCAAGCTGCAACGGAATATCATCAACGAACACTGCATACAGTTCAAATGCAGAATGAGGGTGAACGATTTGCATTTATGACTGCAGATCAAGCTGATGACGAACAGATTAATGATCCAAAAAAAATCAGTTTTATAATCGATTCGGGAGCAACGGATCATGTGGTCAAAGACATCGAGGTGTTTAAGACACTGTCTACATTGGACAAGCCAATAAAAATATCGGTTGCAAAGAAAGGAGAAGCTATCAGCGCAACAAAGATCGGGACCATCGACTTGACAACAAATCTTGGTGCAACGGGTGTCCTAGAGAATGTGCTGTATGCACCAGAAGCGACGACCAACCTTTTGTCGGTGCGCCGAATCCAGCAGAGCGGGATGACAATCATTTTTGGTGAATCTGGAGGCGTCATGGTAAAAAAGGGTGGTAAGACTATCCTAACCGGTAAGTCAATAAATAATTTAATATGCGTAAATTTCACGATAAATAAAAATATGTGTAACAAAACATATGCAAATAACATCGTAACTTTAAACGCATATAAATTGTGGCATGAACGTCTAGGTCACATCGAACAATTTAAGTTCATCAAAATGAAGCAGCATAATTTATTTGAAGACAAAAATTTAATTGAGTCAATAAGTCCTACAAAAGATTTGTGTGAAGCTTGTGTATTAGGAAAACAAGCACGACTGCCTTTCTCAAAGGAAAGGGACAGGAGTCATATTACGAGACCTTTGTTCATCATACACTCTGATGTATGCGGTCCAATTAAGCCTCCGACTATTGACAATAAAAATTATTTTGTTACATTTATCGATGAGTTTACCCACTATACGACAGTTTATCTCATTACATATAAGTCTGACGTATTTAAAATGTTTCAAGACTTTGTCGCTAAAAGTGAAACCCACTTTAATTTAAAAATCGCAAATTTAAATTGTGATAATGGGAATGAGTATTTGTCAAATGAATTCAAAGCATTTTGTGTACAAAAGGGTATCCAATATAATTTAACAGTTCCATACACGCCACAGCAAAATTCCATAGCGGAGCGAATGAATAGAACACTGTTAGAAAAAGCTCGCGCTATGATTCACGGAGCTGAACTCAAAAAGGAATTTTGGGGTGAAGCTATTCTAACGGCTAATTATCTAGTTAATATAACCCCAAGTAAAGCCATTATAGAAAACAAAACTCCTTTTGAACTTTGGCACAATAGAAAACCAAAATTAAATCGTTTGAAAGTTTTCGGTAGCACCGTGTATATTCATGACAAAAATAGACAAAGTAAATTCGATAAAAAGTCTATTAAAGGGATTTTAGTTGGCTATGGAAAGAATGGATACAAAGTATTAAACGTGGAAACAAATCAATTTATTATAGCACGTGATGTGGTTGTTGACGAGATTAATTTTAAAAACTCGAGACCAACTTATGTACACAGAAATAATGACTTTGAAGACAATAACCTTCAAACAGAACGTTTTAAAACTGATGAAATAAAAATCAGTGAGAATCAAGAAAGCGAAGCAAACGATTCTAGTAAAAAGATCGAAGCTCGTAATGATTCTCATGAAGGTGAGTTGCGACGAAGTACAAGAATAAAGAATAAACCTCAAATAAATTATAATGAGGAATATGATTATCATATTTGTGCACTGTCGACAACTTCTGACATTCCTAGCTCGTATAATGAGATAAAATATCGTAGTGATAAATGCGAGTGGGAGAAAGCTATAAATAATGAACTTAGATCGTTGTCACAAAATAACACATGGACTTTGATTCCACGTCCTAATAATAAAAACATAGTTGATTGCAAATGGGTGTTTAATATAAAAATGGATAAAAATGGAAATTCATGTATATATAAAGCTAGACTTGTTGCAAAAGGTTTTAGTCAACAATATCTACAAGACTACAATGAAACCTTTGCACCAGTTGCACGAATAACAACCTTTAGAATGATCATTGCGTTTGCAAATCAACATAATTTATTGGTCCATCAGATGGACGTAAAAACCGCATTTTTAAACGGTTTATTGAAAGAGGAGATTTACATTCGTGTGCCGGATGGGATTTCAGCGCCTGAAGGACATGTATGTAAATTAAATAAAGCATTATACGGTCTGAAACAGTCTGCAAGATGCTGGTTTGAACTTTTCGAAGTTACACTGAAAAAGCATGGTTTCCAAAACTCCTTATCAGATCGCTGTCTATATCTTTTAAATAACAATCATATTTATAAGAATATCTATGTACTCTTGTATGTAGATGATGTTCTGATAGTAACGTATGATAGAAATACGATGCAAAATTTCAAAGAATACTTAAAGAAACAATTTTCTATGACAGATATGAACGAGATAATGTTATTCTTGGGAATAAATGTCATACGAAAAGAAAATACAATCTCATTAGATCAAAATGTCTATTTAGAAAATATTTTGCGTAAATACAATATGATTGATTGTAAAAGTTTAGATACTCCTTTGCCTCCGAAAGTAGATTTAAATGCTCTGAATGCTGACGAGTATTATGATGCACCATGCAGAAATGTTATAGGCTGTTTAATGTATGCTATGCTATGCACACGGCCTGATTTATGCTTTGCAGTAAATCTGCTCAGCAGATATCAAAATAAAAATAACAAAGAGCTATGGCAAAACTTAAAGAAAATTTTAAAATATATAAAAGGATCGTTAAAACTTCGTTTAGTTTACAAACGAAATGATAATTATGAAAATTTATTAAATGGTTATGTAGATTCTGATTGGGCAGGTAACGAAATAGACCGGAAAAGTACAACTGGCTATATCTTTAAAATGTTTGACTGTAATACAATCTGTTGGAATACGAAAAGGCAAAATTCAGTTGCAACTTCCTCGACAGAAGCCGAATACATGGCATTATATGAAGCAACTAAAGAAGCTTGTTGGCTTAGATCTCTTTTGAAGAGCATAGAGATAAATATTAAAGAGCCGATAATTATCTTCGAAGATAATAATGGTTGCATTGCTATCGCAAGTAATCCAACAGATCATAAACGAACAAAACATATAGATGTAAAATATCATTTTACACGTGAAAAAGTGGAACAAAAGGTAATAACACTTAAATATATTCCCACAGATAAACAGTTAGCTGACTCATTCACAAAACCATCACCGAAAGTGCGGTTTTTGTACATCCGCAAGCAGATGGAACTAGTGGAACATGAATAAAAAAAGGGGAAACAAAACTATTAAAATTAAATTCATGTAAAACTACAATTTCCAAATGTTTTAAATTTTTTTTTTATTTTCATCTGTAATCGTCAGTATAGTGGTCTGATTGGGTTTTTCTGGGTTTTCCCCAATCCAGTGCAACAAATGTTGGACCATTTATGTACCACCCAGTATTAAAGCATTATTAAATAAATGAAGTGTTCTCTCTTGCGTTAATTGTTAACGAATTAATTTTTGAGTGGGAGTATAGATATATAGATATATATGTATACAAAAATCAATAATGAATGTTAGCCGACGTGACGGGCACGTCGTTTATTTGTTTATTTGTTTATTTGTTTCCTAGGCGTTTTTGAACAGAAGCATCTCGGTGCGACGCATTTGTTTTTTTTTTATATAATGATTCACTCTCAGTTCGAATCCGGCAGCACACGGGAGAACACTGATAAAATAAAGTATTTGAATTTTATTCACGAGTATACCTGCTTCCCAAAACCAACATATTTATTATAACATTCAAAGTATACATTAAAATTAAAATTAAAATTAAAGATTAAATTTAAAACTAAACATTAAAATTACACATTACAATTAAAATTAAACAATAAAATTAAACATTGAACATTAAAATTAAAATTCAAATTCAAATCAATGATTACAATTAAAACTGAACATTAAAATTGTATTAATTTATTGTTCCCTTCAGGGTTACAATTCCATTACATCTCCTTCGTTTCCTCGCTCCTATCCTAACCTTAACCTAACTTACAATTACCTTATCACGCAACACGCAATACCGCAAACAACTAGATACACAAGAGAGAGAGAGAGAGAGAGAGAGAGAGAGAGAGAGAGGGAGAGAGAGATATTATTGAGTTTCAATACAATAAAATAACAATAACAATATAGAAATAAAATAACAATCGCCAGAAATACCAAAATACTATCCACGTCTGCATCAGCATTATCACATCCCACTCCTCCAACCCTTTCCAGAAATCCTCATCCTTGATCATCAATCCCGCTACATTCCAAAAAGCCACCTTAATCTCCCTACCCCTCTTCTTTCTTTTCTTTTCTTCCCCCCCCCCCTCCCGCTGGTTTAACTCGCTTGCCCGTTCCCCTGCTCAGCTAACCAACTTTCCTCTATTTCGTCCCATTGTTTCATCTTTCCATTCACCCACATTTTCATATATCCACCTGCACATTCCTTCCGTTCATCCTCTCCTTCTCCGCTTCCCTTTTAATTTTCCACCTTGCTCTCCTCTCTTCCTCCGTTAAGTCATCATCTAACCTTTCCTTTCTCCCTCTTAACTTGCTCCTCTCCCCCATCACTTTCCTTTTCTGTTCCCTGTCCACCATCTTCACCAGTACCAACCCCCTCCCGTCCTTTCCTGTCCCGCCTATCTTTTTTATCTCGTTAATTCCCTCGCCCTTCAGACTCATCACCTCCCACACCCTCTTCACCTCATTTTTAACACCCGTACCATCCGTTTGCATCCTTCTTATTATCACATTTTTTTTCCTCTCTTCCCTCTCCTTCCTATCCTGTTTGACCTCTAGACTCCTTATTCTCCTTCTATTCTCTTCTAATTCTTCTTTTCCCATCGTACCTTCTACACCTTCTCCCCCCTTTTCCCACCCTTCCATCTATGCCTTCCCCACCTTTCGTTCTAGTCTTTCCATTCTCTAGTCTAACCTTTCCCTCCTTTCCACTTCCCACTTCTCTCTTTCCTTTCTTCTCTGCTCCCTCTCTCTCTCCATTTCCTCCTTCACTTCCCTCATCCCCTCTTTTATTTCCCTCAACTCCGTCATCAACTCCCCAATCACATTCTCCCAACCTTTACTTAACCCTTCCGACTCTTTCCATTCCCCCTTCGGCGACCTCTTCGTCTTCACACTCCTTTTAAAAATTCCCCTTTCCCCTTCACCCTCGTCGTCCCCCTCCACCCCTCCGCCCCTTCATCACTCCCACTTTTCTTCCATATAATATCTAAACTGCTCCCACTCCTCCCTCCTCCTCTCCCTAGCTTTCCCGCTGTTACTCATTTCTTCCTCTTCCTATCATTTTACTACCTTTCAAATTTCCCGCTTTCCCACCTGACTTTATCGTCACCAGGTTGCGCCACCTACCTCTCCTTCTCTCTCTACTCCCGCGTTCGTCACACGAAAATCCCACCAACCTAAGTCTCCTATCCCTCACTCACTTCACCCTTTCTCGCACTCCCTACTCCACCTTTTGCCCTTCTCCCTTTTTCCCCATCTACACCTGCTCCTCTCACTCCCTTCTCCAACACTCTCTCACCTCTCACAATGTTCACCCTTCACTCTCTCCAACAAAACCCTCTCCACTCAATTCATACACCTCAATCACTCTCGCAACCGGAAACCGAAGTCTGTTTAGTTTTAGACGTTTGCGTAGTTTTAAGACATCATATTTTGTATTATATTATTCTATACTCATAGCAGCTAACTACACAACCATTGTAGCACGAACACGATAGAACATGAGAACAATCCTATAGTTAAGTTATCAATCCACCTTATCCTACCAATCCCATCACACGTACCTTCCCGCTAAGCACCTCACCCTACGCCGCGCGACGACGATCGGTAGTACGTCATCGCGTCCAGCGATCCCCACTCCGAGCGTTAATGCCTCCTACCCCACCATTCATTCGTGCCCAGACTCGCCCTCGCTCCACTGACCCACTCATCACCGAAGGAACCGAGTGTGGCCCCTTGTCGCGTCGCGACACCTCAGAGTGAGACGACAACAAATTCTAAAACGATTCGAATGGGCCTAAAAGCCAAACAAGGCGAAGACCGCGTCCCGCCTACAACATATTCATGCGAACAAGCATATGGTGAAGATCGCGTTCCACCTAGCTTATACAAACATCTATATAAACAATAAGGTGAAGATCACGTTCCACCTACAGTGTGCACACTTTATACGAATCAGCGTCAGGTGAAGAACGAGTTCCGCCTGTAACGCCTATCAATACACAACCCGATCAAATACGTACAAAATACGATTAAACAAGATTCGGCTCACTCTGAGGCGTCGTCACAGCGTAGCGTAGTCTATGAGCCGAGGAGACATGCGTTCCTTCGAGTGTATGAACGTAGCCGATGGCTCGACGTCATCGATGCTACGTCATAAACAGGTGAACCAAGACCTGGTCATGAAGTGGAGAGGTCCGTGCGGAAGTCAGTTACTCCAGAGCCTTCTAGACGAACACATTGCGAATTAACAAAAAACAAATCTCTGTACAACTGTATAGCAACCAGTCAATAAACACCACGCCACCGAAAGAGTATTCTTCATTCCAAGAAAAAGCGAAACCACGGAGCGTGCACGATCGCTTCGACGTAGGAGTTTCTACATACAACACCCCTAATTAATTAATTAGTTCGTTCCGTCCAGAACTCCACCGCGAGACGACGTCTCTTGGAGCTCTTCCGCCTTCCCCTTCCCCGTCTTATTTCAAGCGTTGCTATTTCTTTCGCGTACTATAATTAAACCATAAGTGCAAGGTGTATATATACACAGTTTCGTTATATTAAATAATCATTATATTAACCACGTCTCGATTTAATCAAATCCCCACCATACGTCGTATGTGATTTCGCCAATTGTCATTTCCGATATCCGTATTAAATCTGTGTTCTCTTCCGTACGTCTGCAGCCTATCAGTGGCTCGGTACACCCTCCGAGAAAACAGATTGTTTATTGAACTGAATCTGAGTTCTTATTCGTACCCCCGTAGCCCACCAGTGGCCCGGTACGCCTTCGAGAACCAGATTTTTCCATTGATTTCGTAGTTGTTTTAGTTCGCGTACATTGTTCTATTGAGAAATCACATGCCTCGTCGCGCTGGCCGGAAATATCAGCTGCGGAAGCTCGCCCGTGAGTACGGCCTAGCAGCGGCAGGTCAGGACCAGTTCGTGCGGTTGCTGGGCGCGGAAGGGGCCCTGACGATCGCCCGCGTAACTAATTTTTCCGGGAAAGTGCGCGTCGTGACCGGTCAACGAGAGCAGATCCCCTGGAGGCCGCCCGCCCGGATCACGCTGGCTCCTGTCGACCGTAGCCGAGAGAGGGCCCAGTCTCAGCCCGCCGAGCACCCAGAGGAGCCTCTTCCACGGGACGACCAGCGTCCGCAACACCGAGCTTGAGCAACACGACCAGCGAGCATCGTCCGAAGGAGACTAGCCCGGTGAGAGTCAGCCGAAGGGGTTTGGTCCGCCGAGTGTCGGCCAAATATTACGCGGGTCCGAAAGTCTCGTGTACCGAGGCAGACACGGTTATACTCGCCGTGTGGACTCAAAAGCTGAACTATTATTATTGGCGTCCTGTCCGCGACCTCGTGATTCGCGCTATTGACCGCGGGACGTAACAATGTTTAATTTTAATTTTAATTTTAATGTATACTTTGAATGTTGTAATAAATATTAACAATAACAATAAAATATTGCTTTATTCATTAACATTTATTTTATTTTAATTAACATTTATGAACATCTGTAAGACGTCTAAAAGATGTCTAAAAGACGTCTTACAGTCGTACAGTTTTGTAACAAAGACGTTCTAGAGACGTTCTAGAGACGTTCGGGAGACGTTCGTAGGACTTTCAAGACGTCTTTAAGACGTCTGTGTGCTATCTGGGTGGTGAGACAACAATGCGATGGAAAGAATACTTAATTAACGCGCTCGATATTGACGTTCGTTTTAGCAACATCTTTTAATCTGTTACAATTTGTTAAACGGAAGACGTCTTCTTACGAAATGTGAGAAACACACGGTTACAGAAGCGTGAAGAATTTCTCTCTGAATCGTACGATGCATTATAATATCGAATGACTAGGTGTGCAAAATTAATTTGATTTTTCTTTTTGCACAAATGAAATCGTGATTGCCTCACACGCGCGACAATTTCAGCGAACGTCTCTGTGAATTCATTGACGGAAAATCAAATAAAACAAATGGATAGCAAATAAAGCAATATTATTTTCAACATTCGTAACACGATCGTTATTACACAGTTTAAATAAAATAGTATTTTGAAAGAGAAGTGAAGGTTCAATGAGTGAATTGCTTTATTGTTCGAATAAAATTCTCTGAGCTTTCGCGAACGTGGATTTATCGAAATAATAAAAAATGCTTTATTCTCGAAGTATGCAAACGATTTGAAATAAAATGAATCGTTTATTGCAATAATATTTTGATCTGGCTTTAGAGCAGAGCTGCCTAGACGCACCTGTTGCTGTTCCTCAATAATCGACGCAGAAAAGACGCAGAGTGTGAGTGGGGGACAAAGGGCGAACGCTACAAGTTCTGCCACAACTTGATTTATCAACGAGTCGGGCTCGAGGAATGCTTAGAGGTGCATTATGAAATAGAAGAGTCCTTAAACAATTACCCTGAACAACTGAAAATATTTTTAGAATAGTATATTTTGTACACTATATGGAAAACGGTAAAAATATCACGAGAAGTACTGGCTTGAGTGCAAAAAGGTGCTTCCAGGAAGATTTTAGTTAAAAGAACACTTCCACGTCAATATATTCAATTTCTTCGTTTTGTGTATCCTTTAGGTCAGATTTTTCCTGCAAAGAATGTGGCCACGGTCGACACATACCTAAGGCTCCCTCGTAACAAACTGTGCATACGGCGTTAACCTTGTGCATACTGCGTTTTTTCAGCCACATTGTCGAGCGGTATCGTTTTCCATTCAGCCGGGATGCAAACGATTCGATCGGAGGAGTTCGAGAACGCAATGAAATCTGTTGGGGCGAAAGATGCATACGTGCGTTGCAATGACCTGGTGATTCCGTTTCCACTCCCTATTCGATGATAGTGTTGTACCAGTATTACAGCGTCGTGTAATGTCTAAAACTGTAACGACCAAAGACATACAATCTGTCACCGTAATATTCGGACACTTCTAAAAAGACTAATTTTTAAAAATTGGATTAAACGACCTTAATGTTTTTAAGATATTAGAAGAATTAATGTCCTGAAGTAACACAAATTTTTTGAAAAAATTGCAATTATTTTTTTTAAATTTTTTTCGTAGAGAAAAATCTCAGTGTTACTTTTTATTATTTTTCTTTACTCGGGCCTGTCTTGAATATTTAACAACTGCATTTGGTAAATATTTGTCATGAACACGAAATTTTCATTTCTCATTGGAAAATTTCTAGACAGAGAAAATCTGGGTCGTATTTCTTCTTACTTGATCGTTCCGAGGTACTTCCTCGGATAAATAAATTCCATGTTTTCCCAGCACGTTCTTGTGCAACTCAAGTGTTTTATTTTGCATCATTATTCTAGTACCATTATTCCGTGATTGCGTTTGCACAGTCTCGTCAGCGATCGTAGATTAAAAATCATTTAATCCGTCGTTTTTACACGGCATCTAGTTTTAGTATTAATGCACGAACTATTTAAACAAATCGATATTTGAGAACACTCAAAGGGTTAAATTGAACATTGAACAATATTTATCTGTACAATTTTCGTGTAGAATGAATTGTTTCCACTATTTACTTCGAGTAATGTCCTCCGTTCGACCACAGATCACAATTTCAGAAGTTTAAGAAAGAGTGGTCGGTTTATTTTGGAAAACTTTGTTGAGTAGCTAAATTGTTCACTGAAAAAACAGAACGTCTTGACAATTTTTCTGTGGTACGAACAGTTTCCTTGAAATGGAGTCGTACACATTAGCACAGATTCCAATTTCAGGAATGCAAAAATATTAGCAGGGGATTGAAATTGCGTGTCGATCCGTCTCGATCACGATTTCTGAGTCATATGCGACGCATTACGAATTTCGCATTTACCGTGACGTGGTTCCCGCAGATTGATTGAAATTATTCGGCGTGTCTTTCCCCGTTGCTTCGCAATTGTCAGGATTCTTTATGCGAACGCACTATTTCTTGACGCCCTATCAGTGGCCCATTAGCCTTGTAATTCGGTCTAAGGGCATTTTTTACCATCTTATCCGGCTATACCCTTTGAATAGTTACGGACCCGACTTCATTGTTACAATGCAGATTATTATCTCCATAACTGTCGCAAAGATCAGTACCATGACTGTCAACATTTTCGTCCCCACTACTGGGGAATCCCCCTTGATATCAGTCAAGCGGTAACCACGCTCGGCGACCGAACCAGCGAAATGACACCAAACGCGATATAATTACGATTACAATTACTCGTGTAATAAACGATTCAAGTCTCAGGCGTGAAAAGGTCGACGAATGTAAACAAAGGAGAAGCAAAGTGTCGAAGCGTCGAACATCAGTCCCTTTTTGTCTTTAAATCGCTATCCTTCTCTACGTTCGGGACATTACATAGAAAATGTAGCACTTCTACTAGAACTGTCGCTCGGCAGACCCGACAATATGTCTGTTATGGAGATACCCCTGTAGTTTACAAAGACTGAAGTGGTTTCAGTAACGATCTCCGCCAACGTTCAGCCCGTGATTCCACCCAGAGTACCCCAAGAAGCTCCGGTACCGTCGAGGGAAAGTCGACACGACGCGACGCGACGCCTCACGTTACAACTCGTTCAACGTTTCCTCGTTCTACTGACAAAACAAAGGACATTCATTCGATTTCAGCCAACCATTCGTCTTTCTTATTGTTTCATGCTCGAACCGGGAGCCGCTTTGAAAAACCTGTTGGCCCATGGAATCTCGCTTCAAGCATGATCCGAATAGCCTCTAGATCCAGTTTGATTAATATTGATCCTCCCGTATCACTGTTTTACTCTATATTTGTTCAAGATCGATTTCATTAGATCAGTTTCTTATTAGTTCATGGTATGTCAATATGTTCCATGGAGCAACAGTGCTTTATGTAAGGTAATTAACAAGAGAACCGTTCTGGATTGTAGATGAATAAATAGTAGACGGTGGGCTTTATAAATTTATGATAAACATGAAGAGGTGAAGTTGAAAACAAGATTATAATTTCAATAATTGTAGGATTAAGAATAAAAAGTGACTGATGTATGTTGCCTTATAAAAATTACAAAAGTGAATTTATTTAGGCGTTGGATAACTTGAAGTATACGCTTCGTTTCTGTGGCTACAGTAGCAGAACGATTCGTATTTCTTTATTTTTATTTGTAACAGACCTGGCTGCGCCAGGCCTGTTCCGAGCCGAACACGACCGACGGATACCGAGATCCGCCGGTACCCGCGAGCGCCCCCGCGAGCCCCGCAACGCCGAACCGATCTTGGCGGGAACCGGAACCCGCCATGATGCGACGCCGGCGCGCCGGATGCGGGACGACACCGGAAAAGCCGGCCGCGAACCGTACCGCACCGCACCCCCTCGCCCGGCAAGACGAGAGAGACGAACCGGAAAACGGTCTCTTCGGTTTTCCGCCGCGATAACGAGCAGACGTACTTTCCCGATCCGATCTCTAGCCGCCGATACCGACCGCCCGATCCCGACCGGAATCGTCTCTTGCGACGCCGGGAAGCCGCCCGCTGAATACGACTCGCGAGAGTGTATTTATACCCGCGAAATTGTAATCGCGAGTGTGCCGATTTTTCCGCGATCCGCGAATCCTGAATACGCCGCTGCGTATTGGACCACCTGGAGGGCCGACCCGAACGCCGAGCGATCGAGACCCGAATCGCGACCGCCGGCCACCGAAACGCGAAGCCGGGACAGTGACGAACATTTGGAATACTCGTGTCGTTAATCACCCGTGCCCGACCGCCCGCGCCCCGCCGTAGCCCTCGCGTTATCCTGCGTGAACCCTGGCACGGCGAGCCAAATCCGGCCGCGAGGAATCCGTTGTTACGAGATCCGCCGGGAAACGGACTCGTTACATGGCGCCCGAACAGGGACTTGTTTAACCACGTGGGACAGGCTGGATTACGCCCACGTGGGAATTTGTGAGGTTAAGTGTGCCGCGGAGTGAAGTGAACCGAACCGCGCGTGCGCCACCTAGTGCGAGCCCGCCGAAATAGTGCCGGTACACGCGCGCCGCCCAGTGTCGCCCTGCCGAAATAGTGCCGGTACACGCGCGCCGTCCAGTGTCGCCCGGCCGAAACACTACCGGTACACGCGCGCCGCCTGCCGCCGCCGCGACGAAGCAGGACCGCCGATCGAACGTCGGGCGGGCGCGAAAGTTTGAATCACAGCCGGGGGAAACCCACGTGGATGCCCCGAGGGACACCCACGACGAGCCGTACCCGAAGAAACGCCGACGGACCACCATCCCCCGAGACACCGGACGACCGGAGACGACGGTGGGCCGACTGCATTAGCCGCCTGACGAACGATCTGTACGCGATAATGGAGCCCGGCGTACAGACCCGGAAAATGCTGTCCGCCGCCGCGACGGCCGAGAGACCGGACCCGCTCCGCAACATCGACCGGATCCGGAAGAGCGGTTGCACCACCGACGGGAAAGACCCGCATGCGTTCCTGGAACGCGTGGAGGACCTCCAGTTGACATACGGGTTCCCAGACGAAGACATGCTCCGAGCCGCACCGGTAATGTTAAGCGGACGAGCGCAGGCCTGGTACCGGAACGAACGGGAGGAAATCGCCACCTGGGACGAGTTCAGGCAGGCATTCCTCCGGGCCCATGCGTCGCCGCAGACCCGCTATCAGCACGAGCGGGCTGCCCGGGAAAGGAGACAGCGGGACGACGAGCCGTTCACGGACTTCGTGACGGATGTTACCACGCTGATGCGACGAGCCCAGGTGCCGCCGTCCGAGAGACTCGACCTGCTACACGAGAACATGCGGACGAAGTTTCAATACTTCATACCCCGGGGATCCGTGCCGGATGTGAGGACGCTCCGCGAGCGTGTGCAGGAACTCGAGCGTATCGAAGAACGGGAAAGACGGCCGCGCCGAACCCCGGCCCACGCCGCCGCGACCGAACTAGCAACGCCGATCACGAGCCGCGCTCCGCCGTCGGAACCGTACGACGTCGACACCCACTGCTGGCGGTGCAAGCAGCGAGGACACACACGCTTCGAGTGCCGGAACGCGTACCGGAGATTTTGTTCGCGGTGCGGACGCGACGGAGTGCTCACCCGGGAGTGTCACCCGCCGGGAAACGGAGCACGGGCCCCGTCGCCGAGGAGCGAACGCCGGGCCCGCTAGATAACCTGTCGGAGCAAATCCGATACACGCCGCGTCCCGTGTTACCGGTCCGAATCCTCGGCCGGAGATTCGATGCCCTCCTCGACACGGGCTCACAGATCTCCTGCATCAATGAGGAAGTCCTGACCTGGGCGCAGGAGCAAGGGAGACTCCCCGTCGAGCACCGCGCCGGCCTCGTCAATCTAGCCGACGGAACCGATACGCGTCCGACGGGACGCATCCGCCTGCCGTTCCGAGTCCGACACCGGGAGGAAGCGGCCGAGTTCACCGTACTGCCGAGGATGGGGATGCCGGTGCTCCTCGGCATACACGCCCTCGCCGCCCTGCGCTTGAGGATTGAGCCGCCCGCCGAAATCGCCGCCCGGACCGAGGACTACCACGCCGAGCCGTGTCTCCAACTAGGACTGCGGCCGCTGCCGAAAGACGAGCGAGAAGCGTTCGACCGATTCCTCGACACCGAGCTGGAACGCTTCAACGCCGTGACGGGCCGTACAACGCTCATACGGCACCGGATAAAGCTGCTCGACGAGACGCCGGTCAAGCAGCGGTACCGTCCCCGGAACCCGGCCATGCAGGCTATCATCAACGAAGAGGTCGCGCAGATGTTGCGTGACGGCGTCATCGGGCCGTCCAGCAGCCCGTGGAGTTCGCCTGTCGTCGTTGTGAAGAAGAAGGACGGCCGGCCGCGATTCTGCGTCGACTTCCGCAAGTTGAACGAACGGTCGGAGAAGGACGCGTATCCGCTGCCGCACATCCAGGCCACATTGGACAAACTGCGAGGGGCCAGGTTCCTCACGACGCTGGACCTGAAGAACGGATATTGGCAGGTGCCCCTGGAGCCCGCGAGCCGACCGCTTACCGCCTTCACCGTTCCAGGGCTCGGCCTTTTCCAATTCACGGTGATGCCCTTCGGCCTACACTCCGCGCCCGCGACCTTCCAGCGCCTCCTGGATCGCGTGATCGGCCTGGAGCTCGAGCCGCACGCGTTCGCCTATCTGGACGACATTATTGTCGTCAGCCGGACCGTGGCCGACCACCGACGCCACCTCCACGACGTTTTCCGGCGCCTGCGTGCGGCCGGACTGAAGCTGAACCCGGAGAAATGCCGATTCTGCGTCGACAGCCTCCGCTATTTAGGCCATATCGTCGACCAGCAGGGCATCCGGACCGACCCGCAGAAAACCGCGGCCATCGCCCAGATCCCGACGCCGAAAACGATCAGGGACATCCGCAGATTCCACGGGATGGCCTCGTGGTACCGGCGATTCGTCCCGAACTTCGCAGAGGTCATCGAGCCGCTGACCCGCCTGACCCGTAAAAACGCCAAATGGAGATGGACCTCCGCCGAGGAAACGGCGTTCCGGACGATGAAAGAACGCCTCGTAGCCGCCCCGGTGCTGGCATGCCCAGACTTCGAACAGCCGTTCACGCTCCAGACCGATGCCAGCGACTACGGGCTGGGAGTCGTACTCACGCAGGGCCCTGAGGACGACGAGAGGGTGATCGCCTATGCCAGCCACACGATGAGCGAGACCGAGCGCAAATACAGCGCCACCGAGAAGGAGTGTCTCGCCGTGGTCTGGGGCATCCGGAAGATGCGGCCGTACCTGGAGGGGTACCGCTTCACCGTCATCACCGACCACCAAGCCCTCAAATGGCTCCGCCAACTCGACAGCCCGACCGGCCGCCTGGCGAGATGGGCGTTAGAGCTCCAGCAATACGATTTTGAGGTGCGGCACCGACCCGGAAAACATAACCACGTGGCGGATACGCTGTCCAGAATCCCGCCGCCGCCCGGAGTGAATTCGCTCCGACCGAAGCAGCACACCGACACGTGGTACCAGAAGAAGCTAGCCGCCGCCCAGACCGACCCAGCCGCCGAACCAGAATTCCAGATACGAGAGGGGCGCCTCTACAAACGCATCCCGCACCAGCTCGATTATAACGAGCCCGAGCCGAGCACAACGTGGAAGCTGTGCGTACCGAACGAGGATCGCCCGGCTACCCTCGCCCAGTACCACGACGACCCCACGGCCGGTCACCTGGGAGTCGCCAAAACCATCGTGCGCCTGGCGCAGCGATTCTATTGGCCGGGGATGTTCCGGGATGCCGCCCGCTACGTCCGGAGCTGCAAGAACTGCATGCAGTACAAGGTTCCGCCGCACCCGTTACCAGGACAGCTGCACGCCAACCCGGGGACCGAACCGTGGCACACCGTCTCCGTCGACCTGATCGGCCCGCTGCCGCGATCCCGACAAGGCCACCGGTGGCTGCTAGTGGCCATGGACCGTTTCACCAAATGGGTCGAGCTCACCCCGCTCCGGAAAGCCACCAGTACCGCCGTCGCAGCTGCGATCCAGAGGGAGGTAATCCTGCGACACGGAGCCCCACAGATCTTGATTTCAGATAACGGCCGTCAGTTCATCGGAGAACCCGTGACCGCTCTGCTGAAAACCGCCGGGACCCAGCACCGCCGGACCCCGCCGTACGCGCCCCAGTGTAATCCGGTAGAGCGAGCCAACAAGGTCGTGAAGACCATGCTCGCCCAGTACACCGGAAACCGCCACAACCGCTGGGACGAGAAACTGGACGAGGCCAGATTCGCGATCAACACGGCGTGGCACGAGGCAACCGGGTACAGCCCGGCGTACCTCAACCAAGGACGGGAACTCCGGCCACCGGGGCCGACCACCACGGAAGGAGCCGCAGCCCCGCCGCAGCAGCGGTGGAAGAACTTCCGGGAGGCCCAGGAACTGGCCCGAGTACACCTGGCACGAGCGTTCGACCGACAGGCCAAATATTATAACCTGCGCCGCCGAGATTGGAGGCCTGCCCTGGGGGACACCGTCTGGAGAAGGGAACACACGCTGTCCAATAAAGAAGAAGGCGTCGCCGCCAAACTCGCGCCGAAGTTCAGCGGCCCGTACACCGTCGGGCGCGTCGTGTCGCCGGTCATCGTGGACCTGCGCGACCGGGCTAGGCGATGGCTGCGCCATATCCATGTGCGGGACCTCAAGCCCGCCGCCGGCCCCGCCGACGAACCAGACCATACTCCAGAGGAAAGCGCCGAGCGCGAGCGCCGACTTTCCCCCGCGGGAAACCCCCAGCAGCCCGCACCCGCCCCCGCTGCTAACCCAGCTCCTAGGCGTAGAGGCCGTTCCCGAAAACTAATTGCCCCCGTACACTTTTGCGACAGGAGGAAAAGTCCAGCAACCAAAAAGCCGGCCGGGGATGGACACCAGCTGGGGCCGTGCGGCCCTGTTCGACGAGACCGAGCCGAGCCACGGGGCGTCGACGTCAGATGCCATGCCGGACGGAAGCTGCCGCCGCCGCGACCAATCAGCCCCGCCAGACAGCCCGGCCGCCGGAGAACCGGCGACGCGAAGCGGACCCCGACGTCGGAATTGGGACTCGCTGACGACGCTGTCGCCCGTGTCCGACGACCCGACCCCCAGCACGCCCGCGGCTTCAAGACGGACACAACCGTGCGAGTGACGAGGGAAGTGCGCGAGGACGTGGCCCCACGGGGCCCCCGCGACTTCACCCCGGCGGGGGTGAACGAACGCTGAACGTAGGTTAGGCTAGGTTAAGTAGTGTTAAGTGTACAGTGTCGCGTAGTTTAAGTTAGGCTAAGTGTCCAGCGTTCTAGTAGGATTAAGATAGGTTAAGTGTACAGTGTTCACATAGGATTAAGATAGGTTAAGTGTACAGCCCCGCGTTAGGTTAAGCTAGATTAAGTTTAGCACGTAAGGTCCCGTCGTGCCGAAGTAGACAAGAAGACTGCCGCCCACTCGCCGCCGCGACGTAAGGGGGGGGGGGGGTGTAACAGACCTGGCTGCGCCAGGCCTGTTCCGAGCCGAACACGACCGACGGATACCGAGATCCGCCGGTACCCGCGAGCGCCCCCGCGAGCCGCGCAACGCCGAACCGATCTTGGCGGGAACCGGAACCCGCCATGATGCGACGCCGGCGCGCCGGATGCGGGACGACACCGGAAAAGCCGGCCGCGAACCGTACCGCACCGCACCCCCTCGCCCGGCAAGACGAGAGAGACGAACCGGAAAACGGTCTCTTCGGTTTTCCGCCGCGATAACGAGCAGACGTACTTTCCCGATCCGATCTCTAGCCGCCGATACCGACCGCCCGATCCCGACCGGAATCGTCTCTTGCGACGCCGGGAAGCCGCCCGCTGAATACGACTCACGAGAGTGTATTTATACCCGCGAAATTGTAATCGCGAGTGTGCCGATTTTTCCGCGATCCGCGAATCCTGAATACGCCGCTGCGTATTGGACCACCTGGAGGGCCGACCCGAACGCCGAGCGATCGAGACCCGAATCGCGACCGCCGGCCACCGAAACGCGAAGCCGGGACAGTGACGAACATTTGGAATACTCGTGTCGTTAATCACCCGTGCCCGACCGCCCGCGCCCCGCCGTAGCCCTCGCGTTATCCTGCGTGAACCCTGGCACGGCGAGCCAAATCCGGCCGCGAGGAATCCGTTGTTACGAGATCCGCCGGGAAACGGACTCGTTACATATTTTTAAACGTGGTGGCAACCACCCCTGAGATAGGACAGTACATTGCACCCCCCGGTCCCAATGGCGGTGGTGGGGTTTAACTGCGCCCACCCAGCAGTGGGGACCGACCAGCACTGTTGTGACGTTCCACAGCGCAGCAGCTTGCCATCTCGTTCAGAGGGAGTCCCGCTCTCTCTCTCTCTACGACGCCTTCTTCTGCGACATTACTATGTCGCACGAGGAGAATGCTTGCTACGGGGAAAACGTACTGTAATGAAGTGGGTGCGCCTCACGATCGCGTTCCGTAGATACTCGGTCGGATAGGCGTTAGAATTAAACAAAGCGTTTAATTTCTTCGACTAACACAAGAACTCTGACACTTTATTGTAGTTTTACAGGCTTAAATACTATTTCCTATCGGTACGGATGCGTTGGATTTTGGGGGTGGGTGGATACAGTTATCAGATATTATCTACTAAGGGGCGATCGGTGGCTGCTTGTTCGGTACATAAAGTCTCATCGGTTCAAAGGTGTGCTAATTGTAAGTCATTCTAGACGTTAGACGTTTCGTATTCCTGAGCCTACGCCAAGTCAACGGAAACATAATTAATTACTTTAAAATAATTAATAATCAATTTCTAAATAGTAAACTTCGCGCGATGTGAAGGTCAACCCGGTTTCTTTGTTGCTGATATTTAGGGGTGTCTGTCGAAAATTCACTTTCGCGTGGCTATGTCCTTCATACTTTACTGTCAAGGTTTGAGACGGTCGAATGTCATTATATGTTCCTGCAGTGTTCTTGTTTCTTTTCGTGCTGGATTCATTCAACTGAAAAATTGACTGGACTAACCACAAAAACATAAAAAGCTTCGCTGATAAAGTCTTCAATAGTATAAGACTTATTTTATCCGCAACATTATCAATATACTAATATAACATATAAATAAAAATGTACTTTATGTCTATTCTCTGTCTATGTCTTCTGCATAATTAGTATTCACCGGTTAAACTACCTCGTAACGTAACTTTTAACACAGTACAACGATTTCCAAACTGTTCCTAACATATACTCTGAATTTCTGGCACGTGCAATGTTTGTTACGTTGTTTCGTAGAACAATAGCTTGAAATCGCTACAGTGGCGCGAAAACGATGGTTAATTTCTCGCTAGTACATGTGCGGAAATTCGGATATGCTCAAACACAATTTTAACAAAATTTAACATTTAGTATCCTGTTGCTCTGAAATAACGATTAACTCCACTAAAATCAGTACTGGACATGCCACAAAACTATTTACATGAAACTCTATATCACTTAATGCAGAATAAATATTTGCTAGGGTAGACGACATGTTCGATTATGCTTGACGCACTAAATTTAATGTTTTCAGATTGTAAGTATCATATGCGAGTAATAAAAATAAAATCAATACAAAGAAAAATTTGTAAATCACATACGCCATTGTTCTTGTTCCTATGTTCATTATTGAAAATTTCTGTAGGTAACGGAAGACACAATTTGTTAAAAATAATAACAGTCCCTTGGAGGCTCTGACCACAGCAAATTTAGTAGAGTTTACGTTAGGTCATTAAGTAAGCAGAAACTTCGAATTCAAGCTTTGATATGAAATGTTCTAACAATGCTGCGACGAATGCAAATAGTTAGTAATAGCAAAGGAATAGCAAATAATTAATAATTGGTAGAGGACGATGCACGTTATCCGATCTAGATTTTTATTTATTACATCGAGTTTCGTAAAAATTCAGATCCACCTTGCCTAAAAAGTACACCTTTTTGCTAGCTTTTGCTATATTCAATTCATCTTTTTCGGAGAAAAGAAGATTTTTCTTCCATTTACATTAATCTTCGACCGTGATTAGCTCTGCTTGTCAGGGGCATGTAATCCCGGTTAAAAATAAAATTCAACGAAGCACTTAGTTCATGTGACCGCGAACTAAGTGCTCCAGAAATGCGGCTAATACTATTTGCTGGCAGAACTGTTGTAATAGCAAGAGTGGTACGATGAATTTGTCACTGGTACGTGCAGCATGAGTCGTGTCGCGTAGTTCATCTCCTGATGTCGTCCATCACTGTATTAGCCACCATCTAAATAACTCTGAGCTGCCACTCTAGACATCATTCATATATGTATAGTGCTATTCAATGTATACAAAATAATTGGGAACAGAACAGAGTTCCATCACAAAATAAGTGTCATCTCACGAGAGATCAATACATTTCTGTCCGGAAATTTTGATTCGTTTGTGCATCGACTGAAGCCGAGATCCTGCAATTTGTGTCGGGAAATCCTAGCCGTCCCTGGCTGTCTGTTGCTCGCGCAGCGTTAACTTTGTAGCGGCCGTCGGCACGTACAATAAAACAGTTGGTGTGCAAATGGTCGGGTCGGTTTGATGAGGCGAGTGACAGTGAAGCTATTCTTGAAAAAGCCGTTTCCAATCCGTGCAATTAGAATGTTTGGACAATACATGTCTCGTACTTTAGAATCTTTTGTTCCGAGCCTCAATAGCAAATGCTAGTATTATAAACGCCCGAGTTTCCGGAGGGTCGCGCCGACCGATGTCCGAGGGAAACCCCGCTCTTATCACGAAACCTCCACGGTCACACCTAACATTCTCGCAAAAGTGCGCCTCAAGTGCAAGGAATGGTCGAGGTAATCAGGCCGAAAAGAGAAACCTGATTGGACAGCGATTGTTATAGATGCTGTCAAATTAGCGAATTTTTCCGTCAAGGACACGGCCTGCAGAGTTTTAATAAAGGATCGTGAAAAACGCAGAAGCGGAAGGTCTTCAGGCACGTTGAGATACAATGAGCCAAGAACAGGTGTGGAGTAATGCCTGTGTCACAGCAGTGGGACCCTGGACTCTTGACCATCTCGGCTCGGTTTCGTAGAGGGGCGGTCTATTGATCGTCCTGCGAGTGGAATGATTTTTAGTGGGTAAGCGTGACCCGACCATCCGTCATTACCCCCTTTTGGAGTGTGCGTAACGCACTTTTTTGACCACTCTATTTATAAAAAAAAAAAAGACGGTACGTTGAGATACAGGTCTCTCCTGATCAAATAACGTACATTGAAGTCAGTAACTGGTATCAAATTATTGAAAGAACACGCGAACCATAAAGTAACCTCAAGTTTAAAATTTCAAGGTTTTCTTTTCAATCAGTTTCTATCTCGGTCGCGGAATCATCGGGTACATATGTTCATTATTTGCAATCGTATAATGCCGTTTCACTCAAGATTTGTGGAAATTATCCGCACAACTTATTTCGGTGAATCTTCTTCGGAAAATAACAAATACTTGACCAATTGTGACACCAGTCGTCGACGAGCGGACAAAACAGTCCAACGCGAACATTCTGCACGAGCAGAGGTTCCTGGACACGAGTCGCAACCGAGCGTATTTATACCGTGTACCATTATGCTACCTAATAAACCACACTGCAAACGAATCCCAACATTTATTCACCCGTGATCCCATATGTAATTAATTCCATGAGTTTTTCGTCCTCGTGTATTCATTCCATGACGTGTAGATGCTGTCGTGCAAACACGGCTGGCGGCCGGAATCAAATCAATACAGCAATACACGTCCCTTATTGTGGTGCGTTCCCTGTATACGTTTCTGGAATGTCGGATGTATTATTCACAATGTATCTCTGCGGAAACCGTCATCGTGAATTGACATATTCGGCGGCGAATCGGGAACCTAGCCGTACGATGCGACAGCCGATTTGTCGAGTCCTGATAAAGAACAGCCTCGACCAAACCGATGACTCCTTATGAATCCATATCGTGACTCAACTGCCCAGCTCCAACACTTCTAACCTCCCGAGAACTTCGAACAGTTGAACTTACAGCACTGTCTTTGGTAGGCGAGTACCCTAATTAGAGATATAAGGAGAAGCCTAACTGCCTCTGATTGCGAGTTGTTACTTGGGATGCTCTGAATTTTGAAGCGGTATCAACTACTTCAAAGAGTATGTTAATTTCAATAGGTGAGATCAGTTCAAAGCTGAATTGATTGCTTCAAATGGTTTGAATTAAAAAATTTGGAACAATGCCATTTCACTTGAATTTAAAATTATTAATTCGAGCAAAACAAATTTTAAAATAGCCCTAATTGGTTCGAAGTGGGTGTAGTTCTTTTGAATGCAAATGTGATAAGGGCGCATAAGGTCTCACACTGAAATATCGTACCTTTCACCAATGGAAGTCATAATACCCACTTGCGAAGCAATGTACACACAGTTTGAATGTCAATATTATAAGAATGAACACTGGTGGAGGGGCAGGTACCATGTAACTTTGATAAGTTGTTGATTCGATACCTGCATTCAAATGCATGCAAATAGTTGGGTTCTACGCATACTTTAACATAAATAGGATTATTTACTAATATTTCAAATTCTATTCTATCCAGCTTTGAAGAACAACACGATGAGCTACATCGTGACGAATCCAGCGGACTCGCTGGAAAAAATATTTAAAATACTATTTCAAACAGTATAGATTAATGTGTTTCAAATAAAATGCTACTTTAAATAGAACGAAAAATTTCGGCAAATAAAATATTTTTATTTTGATAACCAGATACATAACATACAATATTTTAATGTTGTATTTCAAATATGTACAGTCGAGTCGGTATTTAAGTTGACGCGGTCGAATTCGGAGTACGCGATGCTGTTTTTTTTAATATGGTTTGTACTTGACTTTCCTGGTGTTCTGCTTCTGTTTACGGTAAGCATGGGTAGTGTGACAGTCAATTGTAGAGTTTCAAAATGAAAGAATCTCGGAAAGTGTAGTAATTACAAATTTCTAAAATTCTTGTCAAATTTTCGCCAGACGGAAAGTAAGTTGACGCAAACAAATTTTTTACTTTTAATACAAATTCATGAGTACAATTACTTATTAATTATATTAGTATACGTGGCTGATTATAAAATATTTTTAGCATGTAATATCTATAATAATGGAAAGGAGCGAACGCTTCGTGGCCGCGGAAAGGGGCAGTTCTCCGATCTCCCCTGATATGGGGCGCCTACACCACCCTCGTCGAGGCTCCGTTGCAAGTGGCAGGACCGCCAAATTAAATGTCGGCTGTTCGACAGGGGCCTTCGTCCCGCGTCGTCGCCTCCGGGTTGTCTGGCCTGTGTGTGGCGTCACCATTCTCCGAATTGACCGGTGCACCGGATTTCTCGTATTGACCATGGTACGTCGATGGATGGTCCCGCGAAGCGAGGCGCCCTTCGGTATAGTCGGGAGGTTTGTTGGTGCCTTTAGGAAGTCCCTGAAAATTCGATCTAGGATCGATCCGGAAGTTCCTCGGGAAGCGCTTCCTGACCTATCGAGCCGTCGTACTATTCGCGATAACGTTATTCTCAACAGTCCGGTCCTTCCGCTCTTTTGCTCGAAGCGGTAAAGTGACGTCGCAATTTTTGCAACGTCACAATCTATATCTTGTCCAATGAGACGAGGCAGTAGACGTAAGCATAGCCAGTCGAGTGGGACAGAGTTGAGGTTATCCTTCTGTGACGTTGCAAAATTTGCGACGTCACTTTCCCGCACAGAGCGGAAAATCGGAAGGACCGGGCTGCCGAGAATGGCGTTATCGCGAATAATACGACTGCTGGAAGGGTTAGAAAGCGCTCTCCGAGGAACTTCCGGATCGATCTTAGATCGAATTTTGATAGATTTCGCTCGCGCGGAGCATGACCAGGTTTCAGGAACGTACTAACGGCATCAACATGCCTCCCGACGATACCGAAGGGCGCCTTGCTTCGCGGGACCATCCATCGACAAACCGTGGCCACTACGAAAAATCCTGTGTACATGTTAATTTAAAGAATGGAGACGCCACACACGGGCCAGACAACCCGGAGGCGACGACGCGGGACAAAGGCCCCTGTCGTGCATGGAACATTCCTTTTCGCGGTCCTGTTGCCGCCTCACCTAGTCACTTGCAAAGGGGTCTCGGCGTGGGCGGTATAGGCGTCCCATAAAGGGGGAGATCCCAGATCGACCCCGCCGGCCGCGAAGAGCGGCCGTCGTGATTTTTCGTCTGTGGTCCCGGGTCCGAAGACCAGTCGAGGACCTGCGTTCTCGGATTTTCGCGTGCGTAGCGCGCCCCATTAGGAAAAGTCGGGACTAGGGCTTAGGGTGGGGATAACGAGGACCCCGTCGTCGCGTTACCGTCCAGCGAAGGATCACTGTTGTGGTAGCTTCGCGCCCCCGTCCCTCGACTTCTGGTCGCGGGTCGGAGGTTCGACGCGCAGCCTCCCCTCGAAATGGACCACCCGAGTCCAAAATTCGGTACCTCGGGGTTGGGGAGCCCGGTGGCCGGCGATTGGCCAACTAGGTTTCCGTCGGCCGCCCCCCAACAACGGCGTTGGCTTCGAGGTGGCAGTGGTGTCTGGCCCGGACAGTCAAGGGTACGAGTCGGCGTTTCTATTGCGGGGCGCCCGGCGCGATCGGATCCGTCCGGTCCCGTCGTGTGTCTTGGGATGAAGCGTCGGCTCAAAATCGGTCAGCTAGAAGACCGTACGCCACCAGTAGTGGGGTGCAACTGCAAAATGCACTCCAAACTGGTACTCAACCTAGGTTGAGGTGCGTTGATCGTGCATCAAAACGATCCCTATCCCTGCGTTCCGAACGCCTTTAGGAACAAAGGGGAGGCGTGTTGGCCAACAGGCTAAGGTACCGCCTTTGGAAGAAAACGTAGACACTGTTGTGGTAGCTTCCGTCACGTCAAGCACCGTTGCGTACCGTGCGAGGTCCTTTCCGTTTCTCGAGTATCGTCGCGCGACACAGATACTGCCGAGTACCGATTTTCGTCCCGCGATGCCGCGCCGCACAGTGGTGCCAAGGCGGCAAAAAATCCATTTTATAAATTTTCGATTTTTATAAAAACAAAATTATTTTTGTATAGCCTAATAGTGCGTGCATGATGTGCCAAAGTCAGATTAAAAAAAAAATTTTTTTACGGAGATATACGCATGGTAAATAACCATTTCCTCGCACCTGGGAATTCATCAGTTTTCAGTGAGATAGTTATGTAATTACTCCGCCTATAATTGAATACTTAGGGATCTGCAAATCATATGGGTTATTGCAAATGGCTTCATCTATTAACTGGCAAAAAAAATTTTCCAAAAAAAGTTGTTCAACATTAAGTAATATGGATTAACCTGAAGTCCCTTTGCGTTACGCACATTTTTTATTTATGGAGGAATATAAAAAATCCTTTGAATAACTTCGATCTGGAACTAATCGTTTTGGCAAGTCATAATACTGATCTAGCTTTGTGCAAAATTTCATGAGATACTTCGAGATGCTTTCGTCGCAATTTAAGTTTAAATATCAACTTTCGGAATTTCCAAGAATGAATCGCGCGGAAGTGACCATTATTTGATGTTTCAGGTGAAATTTTTAAAGGTGTTCAGGAATCAGCCGTTAAAATTTCGGCAGCTCGCGCACCATACAAACACGGCTCGATCCACGCATCGATCATGCGTATCGATCAACAGCGCCACGTCTAACCGTTACGATTACGAATCGAGTCGACCGTAACGGGGCATTCTTGATCGACACCTCGACCAGTTTACACGCAACGGCGACAAGCGTTTTTCTTTGCTCGAATATCATCGCGAACGACAGTGTAACCGCGCCTATCGCGTTCTGTGAATCGCTCTCTAGAAATTTGCGGCAACGATTGTTCTCGTGCCTATCGCGGGACTCTTGCCCTTTATCCGTGAGCATCGCGACCCGTTTGCACAATAAAGACATTTTATACGTGATCAGTGATCCTGCTTTCCTACGAACACTCCCACTGAATATCCTCGTCAGGATAGCTCCAGCTATCCACGCATCTTCGCCAAGCGCAAACAAAAGGATACATATCAGATAATAAAAAAAAATGTGACATTCATACATATAAAAAAATATTTATCATAATAACAATTTTTTCTGTTAAATAAACAAAGTTTTCATTCACTGGACCACTGTCGCAAAGATGAAACAGGTATTTTTTGGTAGTGCTCCAATGAACGCTATAAAAATAATTTATGTAAGGTAAAAAAAATTGTTGTTAAATATTTTTTTATACATAAAAAATTAATAAATCATATGCACTTCACATTTTTCTTTATTATTTAGAGATATTCCTAAAAAATGTCACCTGGAACATCAAATAATCGTAACTGCCGCACGATTCACTCTTGGAAATTCTGAAAGTTGATATTTAAACTTAAATTGTGGCGAAGGGTCTCGAAGTATTTTGTAAAACCTGACGAACAATAAATCATTAGAGCCCATTTCGTACTGCGTCATTTCCGATCTGCGCGACCCGTCCCGCCGTGGGGGCTGTCCCCGGTATTCCCGTGTCCGAACCCCGGACCGCTTTTGCGTCTCTCGTCCTCGCGGTTCTCGAAGGCACGACTCCCGCCCTCCGCTTCGGCCGAAGCGGGTGAAAGTCTCCCACGTTTCGCGTGGCACCCTTCCGGTGTCTGACGCCCAAGCAGAAGGCTCTTTTCGGTTTTGAAGTCTTCGAGAACTGGTAGTACCGGGAGGACCGCGTATTCACGGCCGTACACGGCTCGGCCTCAATGCCTGTAAATTCCCGGAGTTGGCCCCGTTTCCGCCTTCCCACGCGGCGGAAAGGGCCAACGTTACAAATTGGCGCCCGAACAGGGACCTCTCTCTCCAAAAGGGCTTGCCCGATAACGGAGAGAGGCACGGTTATGGCGACGGACTCGCACAAGTAGAATCACGATCCGGGGTTTCTTGAAAATGGCGCGAAGCGCGTAACGTGACACGGTACCGATTGTAATTCCCCGGCCAAATACGGAGGACACGCTCGACTGCGTTCCGTGCGTTTAGCGTTTTCTCCGAGCGAGCTTCTCCAGGAGAAGCCAGTTGCGACGAACCAACTCGATCATTTTATATCATTTTGTTTCCATTGTACTGTATTTTCTATTGTATAAATTTCCTGTGTTTGAGGTGTACGTCTCGGAGGTGAAGGGCGAAAACGTGCTCCGTGCTTTCCCGTATATAACATCATCACCCCATCCCATATTCGTGTAGAACGTAGTCTCTTTTATTGTTTTTTTTTTTTTGATACCGCGCACATTCCGTTCCCGTCGCGAACTAAATTTCGCGACCTTCGATCCCGCGAACAATAGGGTTCCACCAACATTTTAAATTGGAATGCGGGGTGAAGAGGGAACTGGGTACCGCGAACAATAGTCGTCTGCGAGGCAAGGCCCAAGGTATCCAAGGCGAACGGTTAAATTTAGATAAACTTTTCCGGTTTGAATAAGGAGATCATCGGGTCGTCGATTCGGACGCGGGACTAAACAAAGCGGGACTGACGGGACTAACTTCGGGCCCCCGCTTTTCCTTCTCACAACAACCCTTTATACCTGAAGGAAAGTAAACCGCCCCTTAAAACTACAGTTCTTGGAAGCGGCATTTGTTGCACACCAACACCACTAAACATTCTCAAACATCGATTTGTTTAAAAAGTACGTACAATAACACTAAAACTAGAGGCCGCGTCAAAATGACGGATTCCAAATTGTTTAATTTACGGGTGCCGAGCTGCTGTGCCAACGTATTCACGAAAGATCATTCAAGAAATATATTTGAATATACTTATGGTACGTTTATCGGAACAAAATACTTGAAGGTATAGTAGCTACTCATACCACGCCTGGTACTTGAATAATGATACAAAATAAAACAATTGAGTTGCACAAGAACCTGCTGCCAAAACACGGAATTTATATATCTCACTCAGCACCTACATGGTGTAGATGGAAATAAAACGATTTTCTTTCGGTAGAAATGTTCCAGCATGAAATGAAAGTTTCGTGTCCATTCGTGCGTCATTGCATTCTTTTGAAAACCACTTGAAAGCCATGCCCGCCCAGAGTTCGATAAAAAAATATTATGCCACTAGCATGTGACCGACGTGTTGGTCAAAGTGTTAACGAGAAATAAAATCATAATATATTAGAAAATTGGAAAAAAGGAAAAGGGAAGATGAACAGAGATAAAATGGTGTTCGAACATGTGTTAATAGAACCGTCGAAAGTTTCATTAGCCAAAAAATGAAATGCGTCTCGATGCAGTGCCTGCATCCGAATGGAAAATGTCCTCTCAACAGCGTGCACTGTGCATGAATTATATATGCACCGTGAACGCACTATATTAACCACCTCAAAGCTTTAAAAAGTTTCTCGGTGGTGTACCGGGCCACTGGTGGGCTACGGGCGTACTAATAAGAACTCAGATTTAATACGAATATCGGAAACGGCAATTAACGAAATCGCATACGACTTATGGTGGGGATTTGAATAAATCGAGTCGTGATTCAGATAATAATTATTTAATATACGAATACTACATATATACACCTTGAATATTACACGAAAGAAATAGCAACTCTTGAAATAAGACGGGGAATGGGAAAGCGGAAGAGCTCCAAGAGACGTCGTCTCGCGATGGAGCTCAGAACGGAACGAACGTATTAATTATTTAGGGACCGCGCTGGGCTCCATCGGTACGGAGTGGGTCAGTGGAGCGGAGGAGAGTCAGTGCATGAATGGGTGGTGGAGTAGGAATCGTGAACGCGAGGTGAGGGGATCGCTGGACGCGATGACGTAGCGCCAAGCGTCGTCGCGCGGGTTAGGGTGAGGTGTTTAGCAGAATATATTACGAGAGCGGGAAGGTACGTGTGGTGGTAAGGTGTGTCGGTAAATATCTTCACATTCAAATTCGTGGAATTTAAAAGGTTTTCGTATCAGCTTATTGAGAGCATCGAATTTAAAAAATTATATTTTGAAGGATTATTCATCCCAGGCTAAACGAACAATGATTAACAAGACCGTGGATTTTATAGATTCGTGTTAAAAATGGATGGATCAAACGGAAAACAGTATAGAAGCAGTTAGAAAATCTAGAAACGCTTAAACGATTTAAAAGGGAAATAAAGGTCTCTGTATCTTTCAACAAACGCACGCGATATTTATTTCGCATTAAAACTCGCAATATATTGATTAATATGTCGACCGAGCGACTCACCGATTTTAATAAACGCGGATACGTCCGGCCAACGGGCAAATAGACCATCCACACGATTATACACAAAACGCGATAAAATAAATGCGTCATTTGTTGCGAACGTGATTTTTATTTTATTTCCAATCTCGCGAAATCCCATGGTCATTTACGGAAGAATTGGGTTTTAATATTGTTTGCTACATTCGCAGATTCATGCTTGACCGTGAATCAAGTCAGGTGTCAAAAACAGAGCGTTGCTCGCGAACGTTGACGCGAAGAAGGACGGAAATTGAATTGTCCCGATAAAAATCGCAAACATTCGTTGAAAATTAAAAGTTTAGATAGCATTGTTCACCCCTGCTATTCCATATTCGAACGATTTCCTCGAAGATGCACTTTGCGACCCACGATAAAACACGGCGGGAACTCTGTATTAGTCAGGGGTTGCATGAGTGCAGCTGGAGTGGGATCTTTACATTTCATCGATGGTATCATGGATCACAGAGTCTATATTGACATCCTTAAAAATCACCTCCATTCTAGTTCAAATAAAATGGGACTTACCAACAATTTTATATTCACCCATGACAATGATCCAAAGCATTCTGCATATAATACTAGGCAATGGATTTTATATAACACACCAAAATACTAGAAGACGCCACCACAATCACCAGACATTAATCCCATCGAACATCTATGGGATTAGTTGGAGAAAAAGATTCGTAATCACAATATTACATCTAAAGAAAGTTTAAAAGCTGCTTTACTAGAAGAGTGGAATAAAATAGAGCCTGCTACAACATCCAACTTAGTACATTCCATGCCAAGAAGGCTCGAAGCTATTGCAAAATCAAAAGGCAATCCCACAAAATATTAAACCCTTAAATATTTAGTATATTTTCATAGTTCTTTCGTTTGATATTTGACTGTATGAATACTTTCTACGCGTCTGTTTCTGCAAATTTATCTGTTTTTATTGATTCTTTTGTAATTCTGAAGGGAAATAAAATTTTGTTTACGCAAAATTTATTCTACAAACATCTAAGAATATTTACTAATCATTTTTCCTCATAAAATTTATTATTGGCATGGATATACACAGTTTTACTTTCAATTTGTCACTGTACGAATACTTTCCACACCGACTGTATGTTTAGGTCTACTATACGCCATCGCATTCCTGCTAGGGAACCTTCCGTCTAACCATTTTTAGGTTTATTATAGACAAGAATTCAGAAGTTTTCCATATACATTTTTTCGTGTCGTAAGACAAAACGATGCAATTTATGTAGAATTAATTCTTCTATTTTACTAATTGTTACGTAATTGAGTCATTCCACGCGATATCGAACGCTTTTGGGAATATTGTTTCGGATTTTGTTCAAATTTGAATACATATGCATGTTGTAGTCTTTAATGACCTATTAAAGAATCTCAATGGATTATTCGATATCTGAAAAACTGTTGATCCTACAGATGTGTAAAAAAAAGTGTCAACTGGGTCAAGTGAAAATGATTTTTTAACAGCTTATAGTGGCAACATGAAAGAGTATCTATTGTAAATGGTGTCAGTTGGAAAAGATGGTATTAGAAAGGTACTCTATTTTTGAGTGTCGGACCTTATGTATCCTCAGCACATTCGCATTCAACAGAATTACACCCACTTCGAAACAAATAGGTCTATTTTAAAATTTGTTCCGCTCGAATCAATAATTTTAAATTCAAGTGAAATTGCACGGTTCCAAATTTGCAAATTCAAACCGTTAAAAACAATCAGTTCAGTTTTGAACTGGTCGAAGTTCTTGGGAAGTTACAAGTGTTGGGGCTAAGCAGTTAAGTCACGATATGGATCATAAGGAGTCATCGGTTTGGTCAAGGATGTTCTTTATCAGGACTCGGCAGACCGGCTGGCGCATCGTACGGCTAGGTTCTCGATTCGCCGCCGAATATGTCAATTCACGATGACGGTTACCGCAGAGATACATTGAATAATACATCCAACATTCCAGAAAGCGTTTGCACGACAGCATCTACATGTCATTGAATGCATATACACGAGGACGAAAAGCTCGTGGAATTAATTACATATGGGGTCACAGGTGAATAAATGTTCGGATTCGTTTGCAGTGTGGTTTATTACGTAGCGTAATGGTACACGGTGTAAATACGCTCGGTTGCGACTCGTGTCCAGGAACCTCTGCTCGTCCGCTCGTTCACGACTGCCGAATTTTTGTATTCGACATGATTTTCGAGTGTTTCTCTGCGGCCTTCCGAGGACAGTCGGCGGGCTGGCGGCGCGTTGGTTGCACGGGCCGGCACATACATATTAATTATTATATATGTGGTATTGTTCGTGTTGAATTAATTGATCACAATTGGTGAAGTATTTGTTGTTTTCCGACGAAGATTCACCGAAATAAGTTGTGCCGATAATTTCCACGAATCTTGAGGGAAACGGGATTATACGATTGCAAATAATGATCACATGCCCCCAATGATTCCGCGACCGAGATAGAAACTGGTTGAAAAGAAAACCTTAAAATTTAAAAGTTGAGGTTACTTTATGGTTCGCGTGTTCTTTCAATAATTTGATACAAGTTACTGACTTCAATGAACGTTATTCGATCAGGAGAGACCTGTATCTCAACGTACCTTAGTTTTTTTTTATTAAGAGAGTGGTCAAAAAAGAGCGTTACGCACATCCCGGAAGGGGGTAATGTAAAGCTCACGTGACGGATGGTCTGTCACGCTTACCCACTAAAAATCACTCCACTCGCAGGACGATCAATAGACCGCCCCTCTACAAAACCGAGCCGAGATGGTCAGGAGTCCAGGGTCCCGCTATCCGTATTTCTCCTGGCTCCTGTGACACAGGCATTACTACACACCTGTTCTTGGCGCATTGTGTCTCAACGTGCCTGAAGAGCTTCCGCTTCTGCGTTTTTCGCGATCCTTTAGGAAAACTCCGCAGGCCGTATCCTTGACGGAAAAATTCGCTAAGTGGACAGCACCTATGACAATCGCTGTCCAATCAGGTTTCTCTTTTCGGCCTGATTACCTGTACCATTCCTCGCACTCGAAGCGCACTCTTTCGGGAATGCTAGGTGTGACCGTGGAGGTTTCATGATAAGAGCGGGTTTTCCCTCGGACATCGGTCGACGCAACCCTCCGGAAACTCGGACGTTTCTGATACTAACATTTGCTATTGAGCCCCGAACGAAAGATTCTAAAATACGAGACATGCATTGTCTAAAACATTCTAATTGCACGCGTTGGAAACGGCTTTTTCAAAAATAGCTTCGTTGTCGCTCGCCTCGTCAAACCGACCCGACCATTTGCACACCAACTGTTTTATTGTACGTGCCGACGGCCGCTACAAAGTTAACGCTGCGCGAGCAACAGGCGGCCGGAGACGGCTAGGATTTCCCGACAGAAATTGCAGGATCTCGACTTCAGTCGCTGCACAAACGAATCAAAATTTCGGGACAGAAATGTATTGATCTCTCGTAAGATGACACTGATTTTGTGACGCAACTCTGTTCTGTTCCCAATTATTTTGTATACGTTGAATAACACTATACATATATGAATATTGTAACATGTGCGTTCAGAGTGGCAGCTCAGAGTTATTTAGATGGCGGCTAATACAGTGATGGACGACATCAGGAGATGAACTACGCGACACGATTCATGCTGCACGCACCAGTGACAAATTCATCGTACCACTCTTGCTATTACAACAGTTCTGTCAGGAAAAAGTATTAGCCGCATTTTCTGGAGTACTTAGTTCGCGGTCGTATGAACTAAACGCTTCGTTGAATTTTATTTTTAACCGGGATTACATGCCTCCGACAAGCTGAGATTATCACGGTCGAAGATTAATGTAAATGGAAGAAAAATCTTCTTTCCTCCGAAAAAGATGAATTTGTAGGCAATTACACGTACATACGCACATGTAATAAGTATTAGGATGAGCACCGTAGTTAGAGTGGGGATGGTCATACCGACGCCCGGCGTAATTCCGTAGTCGCTCCGAAATCGTTAAGAGATAAACACATAATTAGATTCGTTCCGCAGTCGTAGAGAAGATAGCTCATAAATAGTCTTAAGTTATATTCTTTTGTTAAATATAAGTATATCGTATAAATATATAACTATTCTTTACCGCATTAAATACAACAAATCTGGTAGCAGAGCATGGTTCTAGAATAGAACACGGAAAACGTGGTTATAGAATAGAACACGGAAAACGTGGTTATAGAATAGAACACGGAAAACGTGGTTCTAGAACGGAGTACGGGAAATGAGATTATAAAAGAAAAGCAAGTACAACGTGGCTATAAAGAGTAACAAGTGCAACGAAGTTATACAATAAAATACGAAAAATATGGAGAATCAGAGGCTACCGCCAGTCCCACTATTGACAGGGAACAATTATTTAGTCTGGGCAATGAAAATGGAAGCAATATTATGCCTGAAAAGGCTAAGTCAGGTATTGAGCGAACCTAAGCCAGCAGTCACAGAAAGTGAAAAGGTAAAAACTGAGTGGAATACAAGAAACCGAGAGGCAGTAGCGTACATAAGACTACACCTCTCAGACGAACAAGCGTTACAATTCGCAACAGAAAGTGACGCACAAGCATTGTGGGCAAAAATAAAGAAATCATACGCCGGAGCGGCGGAAGACCAGAAAATAGACGCTAGTAATGATTTAAAATTCCTGCGGATGGAGCAAAACGAATCGGTAAGCAATTACATAGCACGTGCCAGAGGACTCGCGACGAAATGTGCTTCGGTCGGTGTGGCAATAACGCCACGCGAACTCGCGTATTATACAGTGCGAGGTATCAACCAAGATTATAGAGAACTCAAAGAAATCCTCAAAACTCAGAGGGAAAAATCGCTGGAAGAGATTAACGAAATATTAAAGGAGCGTGAAAAGGAAATCCAACGGAAGAGCACCAAAGGCGTACCAGTAGGAGCTGCCGCCTATGTAACACAAAAAAATCACACAAGGAATTGCTACGTGTGCGGCAAACCGGGACATCAGGCGAAGATGTGTTGGCATCGGAGACAAGACGGAAGGTCGAATCACTATCAACATAACAGAGGTCGAGAGGTACCGATCAACACGAGGACAAGAGAATTCGGTAAAAGTAAACCAGCGAGCAATGTAGTCGAGAACGTTGAAAATAAAAACAAAATATACGCGTTTAGTATTAAGAATACGGACAACCGAGGTAATATCCCAAATTTGCGTAATTATTGGCTATTCGATAGCGGTGCGACCAATCATATGGTAAACGATTTGAAATGGTTTAATGATATTAATTTTCAGCATGGAGAACTCCACCAAGCTGGGGAGAACTCAATACTATGTTACGAGGGAATAGGTACCGTCGGTATTAAAGTAAGACATGCGAACGAGAAGATGTAATAATAATGATCAAGGACGTTCTATTTGTACCTAAACTAAGAGAAAACCTGTTGTCAACGACCGTACTGACATCCAGAGGATACACACTTGTCCAAGGTGAAAACAAAATAACTATTTACGACGGAGAGGGAAATACGGTGGTAACCGGTGAACTGTACGATAAACACATTAGATTCCTAGCAGAACCGTACGGCGATAAACGCGATACTTACGAATCATACAACGTAGAAAAAATCGAAACTAATTCCGAAGTTTGGCACAAACGATTAGGACATATCAGTAGAGAGTACTTATCGAGAATGCGTAATGAAAATTTAGCCACTGGTATAGAAGTAACTCACTTTGACAAAGAATTCAATTGCACTACTTGCAGCATTGGGAAAATAAGTAAAACTCCTCATAAAACAATAACGAGAGCTCAAAGCAAGGCACCATTAGAATTAATTCATTGCGATGTATGCGGGCCTTTGCCAACCCCATCATTAAGTGGATCGCGATACATGTTAGTATTTGTAGACGATTACTCCGGAATGTATTTCACATACTTCTTAAAGGATAAGAGTGAAACATTCGAAAAATTGGTCACATTCAAGGAAAAATATGGGAATTTGTTGAATAGAAAAATTAAAAGAGTTAGAACGGATAACGGGGGTGAATTCGTGAACCATAACTGGCAAGAATTCTTAGAAAAGAGCGGAATAACGCATGAAAAGACTATTCCATATAATCCCGAGAGTAATGGTAAAGTAGAAAGGGCCAACAGAACAATACTAGAACGCGCGAAAATGTTATTACATAGTAGCTCATTACCGCCAAAATTCTGGGCGGAGGCTGCAGCCTGCAGCAGTCACGTAAGCAATATCACTCCGCGAAAAAATAAAACGAAGACACCATTTGAATTGTTCTTCGGAGTAAAACCGAATGTGAATTATTTACGAGTTTTCGGATGCGTAACGTATTTTTATATTCCGAAAGAAAAGAGAACTAAGCTAGATCTACCAGGTAGAATAGGTATTTTTGTAGGCTATTCCCGGGAAAGACGCGGATACAGGATATATGATCCGAACACAAAGAAAATAGTAGAAGAAAGGTCAGTAAAATTTAATGAGAACGAGTCGGGAAAGAAATTTATTGAGAGTAATGACAATTACAAAGAAATATACGATTTAGAGTATCCTACTACATTAACATACACTAACGAAACGTGCGATAATAACGAAGATGAAACCAATCGTGAATTTGACAATTACGATAGAGAAAGGAACGATAACTCACATCAACAAGTAGAGTCAGTTAGAAATAATGAGGAAAGTGTCGAAAATATAGAAACTCCACGACAACGTGGTAGACCGCCGGGTTCAACCCGAGAGGCAGTAGAGGTTAGAAACGTATTACGTAGAATAGAAGACGTAGAAAGAAATGAGCGAGAAGGATCGCGTAGGTCACAACGAATTAGAAACAGAGATCAGGTTAATTTGATATGTAGTAATGAAATACCATCCAACTATTTAGAAGCAAAGACAAGCACAAAATGGCAAAACTGGGAAGACGCTATGGAAAATGAATTACAGTCTATGGCAAAACATTCAGTTTGGGAAGTGGTCGATAAACCAATTAACAGTAAACTCGTTAAAAGCAAGTGGGTTTTCACTGTAAAGGAAGATAAGGAACAAAATAGTATTAAATATAAGGCGCGGCTAGTTGCGGCGGGTTATAATCAAATAAAAAGAAAGGATTACGATGAATCATACGCACCGGTCATATCCATAGAAGCATGGCGTTTGTTAATGCTAATAGGCGTAAAGTTACATTGGAAATTTAAATTCTTTGATGTCAAAACAGCATATCTATATGGTGAAATTAACGAAAAGGTTTTTCTTACTTTACCACCAGGATTCGAAAAATATTATGGTGAAAATAAAGTTCTAAAACTTAGAAAAAGTATATATGGACTGCCACAGTCCGGACGTAATTGGTATTTGAAGCTTAAAAATACTCTAACAGGTATCGGCTTTAAACAGTTAGCATCAGAAAATTCCATTTTTAAATTGGCCGAAGGGCGGAACTTCATTGTCATTGCAGTTTATGTTGATGATCTTACAATTCTATATGGGAACACGGATCTATTTAATAAAATAATATCACAAATTAAAGAGACTTTCGAAGTGGTTGAAACTACAAAAGCTAACACGTTTCTGAGTATTAAAGTAGAGAGATTCAAAACGGGTATAGGATTATCACAAGAGGAATATATTGGAAAATTGTTATGTAAACATAATATGTACGAATGTAACGCTGTATCAACCCCAATAGTACCAGGCGAGGATAAAAATTTTGAAACGTCAACGGACGTAATCGATCAGGAATCGTACCAAGAATTAATCGGCGAATTACTCTATATTGCGAATCGAACTAGGCCAGATATTGCATTCGTAGTATCGTATTTGTCACAATTCAATCATCGACCGGAAAAGAGACATTTGTTATTGACTAAAAGAGTACTAAGATATTTGCGAGGTACAAAAGATAAAATTCTTTATTATAGCGACGAGCATGGTAATTTAGAAGCCTACTCGGATGCGAGTTGGGGAAATGCGGAAGGAGGTAAATCCTTCTCAGGGGGAGCGATATTGATAGGAGAGTCATTAGTTATGTGGCGATGTAATAAACAAAAGTGTGTTGGACTTTCGACATGTACAGTAGAATTATTTGCGTGCGCTGAAATAGTAAAAGATACTACATGGGTTATTAACGTATTAGCCGAAATGAATTTAGAAATATTCTGTCCAAAACCTACAATTATGTACTGCGATAACACAGCAGCTATTGAATGGATGAAAAATGGTCGTTCTTCCAACAAAACTAGACATGTAAACTTACAATTTCACTTCGTACGAGACGAAATCGAAAAGGGTAGACTAAGCGTTAGATATATTGATACGAGATACATGATTGCGGATTTTCTCACCAAAGCGGTGACACGAGAGAAACTATTATGGTCTTTAAGTAAAATTAAATTAATGGACTACGACGAGATAGGACCAGATAAAGATTGATGTAAAACTACGTTGCTCATAGGGGGAGAGTGTAGGCAATTACACGTACATACGCACATGTAATAAGTATTAGGATGAGCACCGTAGTTAGAGTGGGGATGGTCATACCGACGCCCGGCGTAATTCCGTAGTCGCTCCGAAATCGTTAAGAGATAAACACATAATTAGATTCGTTCCGCAGCCGTAGAGAAGATAGCTCATAAATAGTCTTAAGTTATATTCTTTTGTTAAATATAAGTATATCGTATAAATATATAACTATTCTTTACCGCATTAAATACAACAGAATTGAATATAGCAAAAGCTAGAAAAAAGCTATACTTTTCAGGCAAGGTGGATCTGAATTTTTACGAAACTCGATGTAAGAAATAAAAATCTAGATCGGATAACGTGCATCGTCCTGTACCAATTATTAATTGTTTGCTATTCCTTTGCTATTACTAACTATTTGCATTCGTCGCAGCATTGTTAGAACATTTCATATCAAAGCTTGAATTCGAAGTTTCTGCTTACTTAATGACCTAACGTAAACTCTACTAAATTTGCTGTGCTCAGAGCCTCCAAGGTTCTGTTATTATTTTTAACAAATTGAGTCTTCCGTTACCTACAGAAATTTTCAATAATGAACATAGGAACAAGAACAATGGCGTATATGATTTACAAATTTTTCTTTGTGTTGATTTTATTTTTATTACTCGCATATGATACTTACAATCTGAAAACATTAAATTTAGTGCGTCAAGCATAATCGAACATGTCGTCCACCCTAGCAAATATTTATTCTGCATTAAGTGATATAGAGTTTCATGTAAATAGTTTTGTAGAAAGTCGAGTACTGATTGACGGAGTGGAGTTAATCATTATTTCAGAGCAGCAGGATGCTAAATGTTAAATTCTCTTAAAATGGTCTTCGAAACATTTCGAAATTTCCGCACACGTGCTAGCAAAAAATTAATCATCGTTTTCGCACCTAGCTAGCTATCTCAAGCTATCGTTCGGCGAAACAATCGGAACAAAGACGGTATCGGGCCAGGCGAGTCTGGTTGCCGGATGTATAGCAGGCCCATCCTCGGCTGGTTCGCACCGGGCCTAGATAAAAATCATCCGGGTAATTCCCGTCCTATAAAAGACAGGGTTTTTCCCGGGACGTGGTAGCGGTCGAGTCGCTACAGCTTGTTTAAATCAGACTGAGATAGTTTAACCGGTGGATGTATGAGGCAATGAAATTGTTTTAATAACTAACAGAAGACATGGGGCATTCTCTATCTGAAAATGAAAGTATATGTTGGAACGAGCGTGTATCAAAACAAGCGAACGCGAGCGAATACGAACGTATCCGAATAGACGAAGCAGACGCGCTTTGTCTCACCTTTTGAATGTTTACAACTGACACGCAGTTCAACCGAAGTCCTTGCGAATATCGGTCGCGTTTAGCCTTATTCATCTATCCATTGCAACCAAAGTTCCAACAGTATATTTTTATTTCAATGTGTAACGTAAAGGATTGCGGTGGTTGCGGAGTGACAGGAGTCGGAATATCTGGAGACATAGGATATATTTTCCAAACACGTTAGTACAAAGGATGAGGAGATAGGTTTTGTTATAAAATAGATTCTTTCTAAAGAGTGAGAGACAAAGCTAGCAACGATTAATTTAGGAAAAGATTTTATATAATACGCGATACCACCATCGGGCGTCCGGTTTATTTCAACCGTACTCTCCCTCTGGGAATACGACGACGACGCGGTTTCGCCTGTTTTCTCATGTCCGATCGGCGGCCGGCCTTCATGGCCGTCCTCTCCGAAACGTACAGAGGAACCAGGCGTCCCTACTCTCAGGCGGCCAGGAAGCTACCCTGTTCTTTCCTCTCGGCGGGCGGCCGGCCTTCATGGCCGTCCTCTCCCATGTATCCAGAGAGGCGTCCAGGTGCAACCCCTGTCCTCTCCTGGGCTGCTGGGCGTCCGATAGCATTGCTTCGTACTCTCCCGTCCTGTGGGCGGCCGTGGTCTGACTCGTCCTCTCCCACAGGTGCAGCCCTGCTGCTGGGCGTCCGATAGCATTGCTTCGTACTCTCCCATCCTGTAGGCGGCCGTGGTCTTACCTCGTCCTCTCCTACAGGTGCAGCAAGAATGGCTACTCCGCGGTAATCTACCGATATTTATATGGACTCGTTGCTATCTTTATCAATAACGCGTTACTAGGGGTCTAGAAGGTTCCAGACCCCGCGGTTCCCCTTGAACCGCCGGCCACGCCGCCTCGGCGCAATTCTTCTGTTACATCGGGGGGGGGGGGGTGACGAGGGGTCTTGACGCTTTATTGTTTCCCCGTCGCGTTACAAATGTTATATTATCAAATTAATGATATTCCGGATAAAATACATCTTATATTACTCAAGACTTTATCAACGAAGATGTTTATGTTTTTGTGGCTAGTCCAGTCACTGTTTCAGTTGAATGTACCCAGCACGAAAAGTAACAGGAACGCTACAGGGTCAAATAATGACATTCGACCGTTTCAACCCTTGAAGGTGAAGCATGAAATTCAAAGCCACGCGAATAACTATTTTCGACGGACAACCCTAAATATCCGCAACAAAGCGTTTAGTTCAAGTTGTCCAACGTCTAAATAATTTCAATCTTGTCATTTTTATAAGGCAAATGCATCAATCACTTTTTTTTCTTAATCCTACAATTATCGAAATTATAATCTTGTTTCCAACTTCACCTATTCGTGTTTATTAGAAATGTATAAAATCCACGGTCTACTAATTATTCATCTAGAATCTAGAACGTTTATTTTGTTAATTACCTCACGTAAAGCACTGTTGCTTCATGAAACATATTCCCATATCAGGATCTAATAAGAAACTGATCTAATAGAATCGTCGGCCTGCTTCGCTAAATGTTCATGTTTGACGCAGTTCGCGAGCAATCAGTCGAACGTGTTTCCTAGCATCATCTTGAACAAATAGAGAGCAAAAGAGATACACAGGTAGATCAATATCGATCAAACTGGGTCTCGAGGCCATTCGTGTCGTGTTCAAAGCAAGATCTCGTGGGCCAACAGGTTCTTTTAAGCGGCTTCCTGTTCGAGGCTGGAACGAGAGGAAAGACGAATGGTTGGTTGAAATCGAATAAATGTCCCTTGCTTTGTCAGAAGAACGTGAGCCGTCGCTTCGTGTCGGCTTTCCCTCGACCGTACCGGAGCTTGCTGAAATGCTTGAAATCCCAGTCTCGTGTTATGTCCTCTTCCGCCCTCTGGGTGGAATCACGGGCTGAACGTTGGCGGAGATCGATATGGAAAGCACTTCAGTCTTTGTAAACTACAGTGGTATCTCCATAACAGACGTATCGTCGGGTCTGCCGAGCGACAGCATATTACAAGTGCTACATTCTTGTGGGAATGATCGCATCAGCTGTGAAGGCCATCAGCTGACCGGGTCGTTGCCCTCGCGTCATAAACAAGCGTCGCGCGTCCGATCGTCGAATGCCGGACGTCTTTTGGAAAAACGCGACGATACGGTCGGAACCACGGAAACGCGATCAACGAGAGTATCACGAGAACGCGATTAACGATTAGAACGATTACAACTCACGGCTTACGATAAAGGATTAACGATTACGATTACGATTTACGGCTTATGTTTAAGGACCACGAATACGGATACGTCTTATTCTTCTTCTCTCGCGATATTATTGTAATTTTCGACACTTCTACAAATAAAGGGCAGATACTTTTCATCTATAAAAATCCTGTTCCTACATTCTATGTAATGTCTCGAACGTAGAGAAGGATAGCGAAAAAGGGACTGATGTTCGTCGCTTCAACTCTCTGCTTCTGCTTTTTTTCCATTTGCCGACTTTTTCACGCCTGAAACTTTAATCGCTTATTACATAAGTAATTGTAATCGTAAGTATAAGTGGGTTACACCAGTCGTAGGGACAAAAATTGAGAGTTATGGTACTGACCCTTGCGACAATTATGGAGATAATACTCTGCATTGTAACAGTGAAGTCGGGTCCATAGCTATTCAAAAGGTATAGCCGGATAAGATAGTCAAAAATACCCTTGGACGAAATTAAAAAGCTAATGGTCCACTCGATAGGGCGTCAAGAAAAACCATATTCTCTAAAATTTTAATCCTATATCTTGACCGAGAGGGTAGCTATGCGATAAAAAAGATTAGTTTTTGACTTGTTTACTCTATTTAGTCATATAGAAAACTTCTGAAAAAATGTCTCACCAATATGAAACACCCAGATATATACAGGGTGGCCCACATAACTCTGAACAGCTCAATATCTCGAAAACTATGTACGTTGACTAATATGAGGATTCAATGTAATTGCAGCAAGAATACTGGCACTATTATTTTCATTAGTGACAGCTTTACTAAGCCGCTTTTCTAAATTATGAAATGTTTCTAAATTATGAAGCGCGTATAATTCCATAACGCTATTTCCGAGTGCTTCAAGTACCTACAACTCGAAACTTTAAACTGTTATATCTCATCATGGAAGTATCTGACAAAAAAATGTTTCAGACAAAATTGACTTGTTTTTTCCGGTAGAATCTAAATATGTAACATTTTATAGGGGGTTCCATTTAAAATTACAAAGGTACCTCTCCTCCCCCGTTAAAGGGGAAGGGAGGCCACTTCACGTTTATGTAGTCAGAAAGGCCCTTCAGTTCCATGCAATTTAAGACTAAGAACTTTAAAATCGATGGCATAGTTTTCGAGATTTTGAGCTGTTCAGAGTTATGTGGGCCACCCTGTATGAAGTAATTAACAAGAGAAACGTTCTAGATGCTAGATGAATAATTAATAGACCATGGGCTTCATAAATGTATAATAATCATGAATAGGCGACGTTGGAAACAAGTTGTAAATAAAAATGACTGGTGTATCTTGCCTTATAAAAATTACAAGATTGAATTTATTTAGACGTTGGGCAACTTTAACTAGACCCTTCTCATATTGTGGCTACGGTTGCAGAATGTTTCGTAATCCTTTCTTCTTTTTTTTTTAAACATAGTTGTAACCACCCCTGAGATGGTGTGGTATATTACACCCACCCCCCTCCACAGCCAATGGCGGCGGTGGGTGTTAGCTCCGCCCACCGCCGTCATCTCTGCGTCCGCCTCGCAATGTGGGTCGACGAGCACAGGGTTGACGTCACCAAGCGGCTTGCCTTCTCGCGGAGAGGGAGTCACGCTCTCTCTCTCTCTTCTTCGCAAGAAGAGAGCGTTTCGTATTTCTGAGCCCACGCCAAGTCAACAGAACAATGGCGTCGATGCATCGTTCTGCACGCGGGCAATTTCGCGTGGGCGTCAAAAATACAGAACGCGGATTATTTTCGAGAAGTTGATTTCCAAATAGTAAACCTCGCGCGAGGTGAAGGTCAGACTATACAAGACGGTGCTCGCCGTGGGAACGGGGCACGTTTTCGTAGGCCATACAGAGTTGACCGTGTTCGAAGGACACGTGAGAGGCGCTCAAGATGCTCGCAACAAGTGCTGCGCACCACGGGGGTTAGCTACCAGAACCCCAGAACAGTTTACTCCCCTCTTGCCCCTGGGGATCCAATGCTAGAGCTGACTGCGCCGCGGCCGTGGTGGTACGATGTATTCTTGCCGCAGAATATATACTCAACGACCCCGGACGCCATGGCGTGGTCACGCGAAGGGGGAAAAACATTATAAATGTTGTATTATTTAAAAAACTACTTTACCAATGATGATGACCTATCAATCGAATCTCAATGGGTTTTTCGATGTTTTAAAAATTGTTGATTTTACAGACGTGTAAAAATACGTATCACCCTTTTTCCATTAAATTATAAGACTAGAACTAACACACCGATGAAAATGAGTTTTTGGGAGCTAATAGTGAAAACATAAGAGTGTCTACTAAAAATGTTGTCATTAGCAAAAAATGTTTTTTTCACCATTTATTTGGCAATTATTTTAAACAAATGCAATGTTTTCATAGCAGGTACCTTATATAACATACATAGCACGGGTCGGGTGTATCGGTGTGAGACCAGAAGACCACGGCTAATCCAATAAGAAAACTTCTTTATTCTTCATTATTTTTTTACGAGACTTTCACCAACACATTCGCGGCATTTTTCTGATTAAAATGAAACCAAATATGATATGATTCCGATGATATTTACTTGTGTAATGAACGATGAAAGTTACTTCCCATTACAATTATATTAACGGAAAAGTAGTGTAAATACGATCCCAATTGTATCGTGTTTGGTATCATTATAATCAGAAAAATTCAACAAATATATTGGTGAAAGTCCCGTAAAAAAAATTAATAATAAAAAACTTTAAGTTTTGATTTAAAGGCCAGTCTTTCTTTGATCTTTCCCAAACGCTTCGACTCTCCGCGTCTTTTTCCTTCTCATATGCTGTCTTTTTTGGCGTCCGGAACTTTAATCGTTCATTACACAAGTAAATATCATCGGAATCATATATTTGGACTGCGGCGAACTGTAAATGGCGGTGAATATCGCTGTCCTTTTCTACGTTCGGCACTGCATCAAAGAATAGTGCCCCGAGCACGACAAGACCCGAACTTTTGGCATATAAAGCGGATTCACTGTAACCAGATTTCAAATATTTACGTAAAATTTTGAGACACCAATTTTTTAAATAATTAGATAATATCCAAACGTGAGTGTCAAAACAGAAATCGACAAGAGAAATAAGATTGCTATTTTCTCCATGAGCAACGTCTTCATCCTCGCCTTTCATTCTTCGTCTCTGTGCCCTATAAAGACGGAATATCGAATTGGCGTTCCGACGAAGGAAAATCTTATTTATGAATCTCTTCGGATTTCATATAAAAAAAAATAAAACAAAATCGATCTCTACATTTTTATGTTTCATATTTTCATATTTTTACATCCTATACCATATTATGCCTTTAAATCCAACAATTCTTGTTCGCACCGTTTTTGCGAATCGTTAAAAGATATTTCAAGCGGACAGCGTTCATGAGGCACGATTGTATAGACATGTAGCGGATGTTGAGTGCGGGAAAGAAACTTTCTCCGTATCCTCGGGGGACGGGGTATTTTCCCCCCATTAATATTGTTTAAACAAAAAACTTTTGTTAAAATTTTCGTGCGCGACTACATTTCCCATTGAAAAACACACAATTTAAAAAAAAATTCAAATTTTTTCGACATCTGGTTTCCGAGATAACTCAAAAAATATGGATTTGACCCCCAAGTGGATGGTTGCCGATAAAAAAAACACGTGTCAAATATTTTTCAAAGAACTATAAGCTCCCATAAGTTTCATCAAAATCGAATTTTCGCATCTGAATATGTTCCCTTGTCAGTGTCGCCAGATGAGGTGAGGCAGCACAAATTGAGGGGAAAAAGTTACCCTCTGTCTGTCAGTACCGGATTAGTCAGATATAAAACCCGTCATGTTACCGGAGGCTAGAAGGGGAAATTTCAGCGGGAACGAATATTGATCTGACGACTATGTCCATACTATTCCCGCCACAAGTTGCTCGAACTTGTGCACCCCGATTTTTGCACACATTTCCGTATTAACACATTGGTGAGACAACAGTGCCATGGAAAGATACATAATTAACGCGCTCGCTATTGGCGTTCGTTTTGGCAATAGCTTTTAAGCTGTAACAAATTGTTAAACGGAAGACATCTTCTTACGAAATGTGAGAAACATACCGGTTACAGAAACGTGAAGAATTTCTCTCTGAATCGTACGATGCTTTACAATATGGAATGACTACGTGCGCAAAATTAAGTTGATTTTTTTGCACGAATGAGATCGTGATTGCCATACACGCGTGACAATTTCAGCGAACGTCTCTGTGAATTAATTTACGAAAAATCAAATCAAATAAATAGATAGTAGATAAAACGAGATTATTTTCAGCGTTCGTAACGCGATTGTTATTACACAGTTCAAATAAAATAATATTTTGAAAAAGAAATGAAGGTTGAATGAGTGAATTGTTTTATTGTTCAAAGACGAAACGCGTCATGTTGTCGGCCCGCGACCGAAGCGAATAGCGCGGTAGAAGGGGCAATTAGAGCGGGAACAATTGAAGATCGCAGGGCAACAAACGGTCAGCTCGATTTCGACGTGATTGTAAAAGAACATATTTTTTCGTCAGTTCAGTGTAACAAACGTTCATACCATGAGATGTTTGTGACTGTTTGTTGCCCCGAACGAGATGAAAAATTTCTTTCTTTTATTTCGTAACCAATTCTCTGGATTTCGTTTTTTTTCTGACTTTGGCACTGTTATCAACACATTCACTGTCGTTTTCTATACCCGTATGACGTATGACAATAATGTACAGTGAGATCCGTTATAACGAGACATGATCAAGTGCACGCATACCCGGCGAAAATTCAAAGTCGATTTTCTTGAAAACAAAGCCTTACATGAAAAAATTCTGTTCTATATTTTCCACTTATTTTTTCATGTAGAATCACCCCCTTTTCGCGTGTACCATCAGTTATCGAACAACCTGTATAAATTCAACCCCTGAAGACGTTTGTTACGGTCGATTTTTGACCAGCGACCGCTCTCACGTATCTGCGATGCCTATAATTTGTCAGGGTACTTCATCTCTAATCTTTGTAAACAGGCTCTTGATTCAAAGTAGACGTGTATTAAATGTACAAATTGATTCATGACCACTTTGTTGTAGAAAATTATTTCGACAGTATCTCGTTAATTATTAGATTTAGGACATATGCAAGTCCTGGTTAGGTAATCTGCATCTTTCATATTTAACATATTCGCATATACTTAACATACATATATGTATTGAATACAAACATATATATTATTTATGCATGTAAATAAGCAACATGTAAATCGTCCAATTTAGACGATTAGAGTTCACTGCTCCTTGAATTGTCCTGTTAAAAATTATTTTTATTAATATGAATATACTAAATTAATTCACATGAACATAATGATAGTACATTTTCTTACATTAGGCTTATTCCAGTTTCTGGAAAAAATTTAAAGACATTTACCCAACTTCCTCGTTTAAAGTCGAAAGAAAATATTTTTGATTTTTGGGAAAGCAATAGGAATTCGATGCCACATTTATACAAATTACCTACTACAGTTCTAGCAGCTACCTGTAATTTTAAACTGTTCAAACACTAAAAACAGATTAAATTGCAAATTCAGAAGTATATTAAATTGTGAGGCACTGGATTCTCAAGCCACCTACACTTTTATTCAAACAAAAAGCTTCATTAAACAGTTGGAATATTTCGATTCAAATGAATATTAAATTATGTAAAAAGACCAATTAAAGATAGGTGAAATTGAGGTTTATCAAACTAAAAGGCAGTCGCGTCTTAAACAACCCGTACGTAACGACAGATAAGTTCTAGTTATTTTAACGGAGAAGAAAATCGTGCGGCAAGTAGTTAATAGGGACAAAGAAGTTCTAGTCAATGCATCGCAATGATTGGCGTAGCGAAGGAAGCTAATACAGATGGAACAACGACTATGTTCTGCAAAGGAATCAGAACATCGCAAACTTTGTATCAAACCCGGGGTAACGTACCCATTGCATTGAAAAGGAAGGTGACTATATAAATGAACCCAGCTTCCATAATCAAAATTCGAAAACTAGACATGTTTATTACAACCAATCAACCATCACCTTTCATTGTCATACTATGTTACGTTTAATTTTCACATACAGTACATTCTCATTACGAGTCAGTCCCGCCGTTCTTTTTACTGACTCTTATACGAAATCGGAGGTACTCGCCGAGCGTTGCATTTCAAATACTCAGGGCACGTTGGAAACCTAAGAGCCTCATCCGTGTACAAGCCATAAAAAACCTATGACCACTAAGCAGTAGAGCTAGAGACAAGAAGACTGCGAAAATGTCCTTCTCCGATACAATGTTTCACGGAGGAGCGGACAGCGAAGCTCGAGAGCCGTCCTCGCTGAGGAGTGTGCCACACATTGTCGGCTATATCGGTGTTAGACCAGAAGACCACTACTAATAAAATTACAAAACTTCTTTATTTTTCGTTATAAAAGCGAAACAAACGAACAATAATTGTTGGATTTAAAGGCATAATATGGCATAAAATGTAAAATTATGAAAATATAAAATATAAAAATGTAGTGATTGATTTTATTTTTTTTTATATGAAATCCGATAAGATTGATAAATAAGTTTTTCCTTCATCGCATCACCAATTTTATGCTCCGTCTTTATAGGGCAACTAGCGAAGAAATGAAAGACGAGGACGAAGACGCTTCTCGTGAAGAAAATAGGGATAGCGATGGGGGGGGGGGTGCAATTTTACTGAAACATATTAGCTTATAACTTCTGCATCCATTTAACTGCGATCTTACTTTTCCTGTTCGATTTCCGTTTCGACGCTCACGTTTGGATATTATCTAATTACTTGAAAAATTGACGTCTCAAAATTTTACACATATATTTGAAATCTAGCTATTTATAAATGCTACAGAAAATATTTGAGAAAGCTACGTCTTGACGTCGTTGAATTCATTTTTATAACACAGTATTGTAGGGTTGTGGGTGACAGATAATAGTGCCACCACTACCGCAAAATTCATTGAACTCAAACTTTAATAAAAATTTTAATGCCAACCAATTTCGTCTTAATTACTCTTTAATAAAAGTGCTATAGTTGAAATATTTAAACCAGCAGGTGCAAACGCCAAGCAATATTCGGATTTGCAAATATGTCATTGTTTCAAAAAGTGTGAAAAGCACGCTTCATTGCGCGGACAAACGAATAACTGTTTTTTCTTTTTTTATTAATATTAAAATACTACAAGCAAGAATTATTTTTCATATTACACATTTGGAATAAAATCTGTACCTCTCAAAAAAAAAAACACAAAACTTCGTTGAAAATTGAAAGATTCAATAAAATTGCTGACCTCTGGTATTTTATATTCGAACGATTTCTTTTAAGCTACACAAATTTTGATTTCACGAACAATCCGGGAGGCAGATATTTCCTACTCGAGAAATGGGTAGTATAGACGGAGGCTCTTTGCCAAGGTAATTTTTCCAGTCATTTGTCTTAATGAGAGTCGTCGGGACACGCGAGAAGAGAAAATACGCAATGGACCCGCGAGAAAGGGCCTTTACAGCAACAGAATGATCGAAGGAAAATACTTTGTCCGCATTATGCTTGCAACCACTCAAACGAGGGCAAGGGAGCCAAATACTGTGGAGGTGCCAATTACTGTGCCTATATTAATAATATTTATTTTTAAAGCATAATGAATATAGGTATATATTAACTAATTTTAGTGAAAAAAATTTAATATTTTCTTTAATATTCATTATGCTTTAGAAATAAATATAATTAATATTGGCACAGTAATTGGCACCACCACAATAATTGGCTTCTTCACTCTATGCGTTGACATTTCACCGAGTGTTCATACCCGTTGAAACGAACACGGAAACTTCGTTTGCTCGTCTAGCGGAATTATAAACTTTCTTCAGGAAGTATATTTTGGTATAGCTTCTAGACACACGTAGCAGAATTATCGGTGAAAACCTTTTTTAATATTTCACTCACTTGTTTAGTTACAGTTATTTACAATCGTTTCGTGCTGTATCGATCGTGCTTGTCACTTTACTTCGTCTTTACTGGTCGGCTTCATCGTAGGCTGGCTATACATGGTAAAATGCAAATGTTACATCAAACGTTCCGACGCAACAATATTTTCAGTGTTCCTCTCAATAACAATGTGCTTCAGTGTCACGATTATTGAAATTTCCTTGAAATGTAAATGAAAAATGAACTAAAATGTGACGAAATAAGGTTAATTAATAAGTTGAAGAGCTACCTTGGGAACGAATTGTAAAGCAACGATATACTGTGGAACTAAATACGCGGAATTTCCGGAAATCGGATACTCAAAAAATGATTCTATGAATGCATAAAAATCCGCAGTCTACACATATAATTCTTAACCTCGAAAATCATCTGTGCAAAGCACAATTCTTTAACGATCGTTACATAAATCTTCACGTCCTGCGAAGAGCATCGACTTCGTCAAAGCTGATGCAATCGAAGAACTGTATCTCGCTGGTATACTGTTATGCCGCAGGAAGGGGTAGATGAAGAGTATCCTCGAATAAACTCCAAAGTCTTCTAGCACAACTTAGGTTTATTTCGGAATAGGTCGCCAAGCAAAGATACAAAGCGATTTTGTACACGACGAATAACTTAATGACAAACGAGTCGACTGACGGGTTACTTGTAACTTCTTCTCTCTGACTGTCCGCGCCCTTTCGCAGGGCCTTATATAAGGGTACAACTATGGAAGTTTGGTGGGGATGGATGACACTAGCCCTTAGAGATAGGGAATGACGTGGAGGTCGGAGTTTTCGCAGAGTTGGACTTTAATCTGAAATCTCTGTACCGGTGAGTAATTTGCGACTGGCAGCATGCAAAACCGAACTCCTGTCTTCTCTTCGGCTTTGTCGGCTGAAACGGAGTTATTCTCGATTAATCCCTCGGACGCGTTTGTGTGCGCTGGAAAATTTCCGTTCTTCCTCGCGTCTACACGAGCGTAGCAAACGAACGTAGCAAACAATATTAAAACTCAATTCTCCTGCAAATGACCATGGTATTTCACGAGGTTGGAAATAAAATAAAAACCACGTTTGCAACAAATTACGTGCATAGTCGTGTGAATGTTCTGTTTACGCGTTGACCGGACGTAATCTGCGCTTATTAAAATCGAAAAACGCAGCAGATTACACATTTAAATGGAGAGAAGAGTCATCGAGTCGCTCGGGTGAAAGATTAATCACTCGATTGCGAATTTTAATGCGAAATAAACATCGCCTGCATTCATTGAAACATATACAAAGCAAAAGGCTATAGCCGGTTTTGTTCCAATTTGCGCCATTCGATAGCCTACCAAAAAGATACCTTTCAACCAAGTTTTAGCCCTATAGCTCATCTGTAAGGGTAGTTATAGAGGAAAAACGAAAATCCAGTTTTTGCACCAAACCGCATACTTTGAATCCTTTTCAAATTTTTCCGTTGTAACCCATTGCTTACAGCCCGTAGATGACTAAAGGCCGAAAGTACTCCAAAAATATTTTTCCGAAAAATTATTAAAAAATAGTTTAAACATAGTTAAAAAATATTTTTACAACAGCGTAACAACAAGCATACGGTTAGAAATCGTATTCTCAGACATCTGATTAAAGAAAAAAAAATTGGACCGGGGCGGGATTCGAACCTGGTCCAAAAAGTCTTCAGCGGTTCCGCAGTCGGAGACCATAGTTTTTTTTGGAAAATATGTTTATTGGTTATAACATGTACATTATCTTATATTGTGGTTCCGATGTAAACATATAAAAACTTAACGTGATTGCAATACTCTTATATAATGTATTTGCTTATGCTATGGACTTATAATACTATCTTATGCTAAGTATATTGCACGTTGTTATATCTTTGGTGCCAGGGAATTGTTGTTGGTTTGGATCGGGGAAAAGCCTCTGCTCGGTTGCAGAGTGTAAAACCCCGATGTAGGTCTTTGGTCTTAATCTATTACTTACTAGCTAACTTAACTAAACTTACGACTAGGGTATATATACAATGCGCGGCTATTTACATCTTAAGCTAGGCTTACTTACAGGGCATAGGCCAACATTCTTACAGTTGTGATGGTGTCCCTCTTTCCTCTATTTGAGGGGCGACTATTGTATTGGGTGCCTGCGAGGTGCGGTTGTTCTGCGGGTACGGAGGGCCTGTATGTGGGGGCTATTGTTGGTGAGCCACCAGTGTTTCTTTAATTTTAGGCGGTCAAAATTGAATCTGTCTCGGAGCGGTAGTGTCGTTGAGAATTTAAATCGTTCTGTATGTTCGGAATATTCTTGGCTGGAAAACGCGATTCTCTTGTCTGCTTCCCAGATAGCACAGACACGTCTTGAATGTCCTACGAACGTCTTCCGAACGTCTTGTGAACGTCTCTGGAACGTCTTTGTTATAAAACTGTACGTCTTAAAGACGTCTTTTGAACGTCCGTTAGACGTCTTTTAGACGTCCCGAAACAGACGTCTTTAAGACGTCTTTTAGACGACTTAGAGATGTTCATAAATGTTAATTAAAATAAAATAAATTTAAATGAATAAAGCAATATTTTATTGTTGTTGTTAATATTTATTATAACATTCAAAGTATACATTAAAATTAAAATTAAACATTACAATTAAAACTAAACATTTAACTTAGACATTAAACATTACAATTAAAACTAAACATTAAACTTAGACATTAAACATTAAAATTAAACATTAAACATTAAAATTAGATATTAAACATTAAAATTAAAATTAGACATTAAACATTAAAATTAAACATTAAACATTAAAATTAGACATTAAACATTAAAATTAAACATTAAACATTAAAATTAGACATTAATCATTCAAATTAAACATTAAATATTCAAATTAGACATTAAACATTAAAATTAAATATTAACTATTAACATTGAAATTAAACATTAAAATTGGAATTAAACAATACAATTAAAATTTGTGATTCTTTTAACACAAGCAGCACAATACCATCGATATTGCTTTTGATAAACAAAAAATGTTCCATGTGTATTTGTTATAATTTTGCTATTCTATCATAACTATGGGTACGTATGTAAATATTAATGCAATGTTGTTAATAATTCTAAGATATGCTGTTAACAAATAATAATTAACAATTAATAATAACTAATACAATCGGCCGCCCTCTTCAGCTACATCTGTATAGTTGCCTAGGTTTCCTTTTGGCTTCCAAGCATATATTCGCCTCTTGTGAACTTTAGGCACTTTATATACTGCAACACTCCGAGTAGCAATTAGACAAACTGTATCCTAAACAAAATGAACGAAAATTAATAAAATTTATAACACAACACTGAAATAAATATAGCAGAAGGGCACAAGCAAAAATAACAACGGTACAAATAATAGCAATGAAAATACTTACTTGTCTAAATAATATGTAAATAACGACGTGCAATAACGATGTGGAATAACGCTGTCCAAAGTCCCCAGTTCACAACGTTCGAAGAATCACAACACTAAAGGATCGTTCTGACACGCCGGAAACAGCGCAGTTGAACGAATATGAAGATGTTAATGTAAATAAGCACCGTGCGTTTGATCCGCGCAGTTTCCGCCGTATCTGAACTAGACCTAACGAAATCGCTCGAAAGTTAAACGAAACGCGGCCCTGAACGGTTCTAGGCAGAGTTGGGCATTATTTAGATAAAAAATTATTTAAATAACGATTCGAATAAAAGATACTTTATCTTTATTCGTTATTCGAAGGTTCGAATAAAAAAAGTATCTTTATCCGACGAGTATCGGATAAATACTTTTATCCGACGAATAAAGATAATTTTTTTTATTCGAAGCGGATTTATTCGAACTTCGAATAATTTTTTCATCTTTTATCTGTATCGTTTATTCGAAGGCTTCGAAAAAATCTTCGACTAACTTTTGCCGAGCGCCGAGCATCAAAGACCCAGCGACGACAGACGACATACAATGTAAGCGGATGGAGAATCGCGCACGAATGAAAGTTTAAACTTTTAGATTTTTCAATATATCCTCATCAAATTGTGACGAGCGAATGGAGGGGATTTTCCTGATGAAAACGAGGTCAAATTCGAGTGTAATCGAACAAGTTTCACTGATACCTAATTTTACGATAAAAATTACAGTCTCATTAAAGACAGTCCAAATGATGTCGTGTTTGGACTCATTTCGATCGAAACAAGCTCTACAACTCGTTCGTCTTAACAATATTGTTCTGATTAACAACATACAAGCATAAATTGCCAATAATGCACGATTCTCCGTCTGCTTACATTGTGTGCCGTTTGGCAGTCGCTGGGTCTTCGACGTTCGGCGCTCGTCGGTCCTCGTCGGCCGTCGTCGCCGTTTATTCGTCGAGCTGGCAAAAGTTATCCGAAGATTTATTCGAAGCCTTCGAATAAATCTACGGATAAAAATGCTAAATACAGTCCAATTTCTACCGTGTTTAGTGTCATTTCAATCAGAAGAATGCCACGAATTAGTTGGCGCAAGTCCCATAAAAATATCATGAAAAACAATGAAGTTTTGCAATTGGATTGGTAGTTGTTTCACACCGATATCTGGCGACTCTGCGAGCTCGGAACTTCAAAGACCAGCGACCGACCAACAGCCTACAATGTAAGCAGACGGAGAATCGTGCATTATTGGCAATTTATGCTTGTATGTTGTTAATCAGAACAATATTGTTAAGACGAACGAGTTGTAGAGCTTGTTCCGATCGAAATGAGTCCAAACACGACATCATTTGGACTGTCTTTAATGAGACTGTAATTTTTATCGTAAAATTAGGTGTCAGTGAAACTTGTTCGATTACACTCGAATTTGACCTCATTTTCATCAGGAAAATCCCCTCCATTCGCTCGTCACAATTTGATGAGGATATATTGAAAAATCTAAAAGTTTAAACTTTCATTCGTGCGCGATTCTCCATCCGCTTACATTGTATGTCGTCTGTCGTCGCTGGGTCTTTGATGCTTGGCGCTCGGCAAAAGTTATTCGAAGATTTATTCGAAGCCTTCGAATAAAAGATACAGATAAAAGATGAAAAAATTATTCGAAGTTCGAATAAATCCGCTTCGAATAAAAAAAATTATCTTTATTCGTCGGATAAATTCTCGTCGAATAAAAGTATTTATCAGATACTCGTCGAATAAAGATACTTTTTTTATTCGAACCTTCGAATAACGAATAAAATTTTTTTATCTTTTATTCGTTATTTGAAATTTTTATTTAGATAAATATTTTGCCCAACTCTGGCGCCAAGTCTTGTGCTCGACGTCTCCCTTCTTGCTTTCCTCGTTTATTATTTCTGCTACGTTTGCTAATGCCTGTACGGAATACTCGTTGCAGAAACATCTACTCCGTCTCGTCTAGGTGCAAGTCCTGTCGCTTATATCCTAACCGCAATTTTATCTTGGAGTCTCTTCCTGCTCCGAACCTATTTTATCACTGTAGCTACCGGAAACCTACTAACACCAAACCTACCAGCACCTATTAGAGGCTGTAATGTACGAAGCTGTGCATCGAATACAAGCGACAGGACTCGCGCGTCGACCGAGTATACATTGGAATACCAACTTGTAACGGTATCACGATCATAAAAAGTTTCTCGTCCTTTTCAGCCAGAATGTGTTTGATAAACGTCCAGCCCGTGCCGACGAGGACAATGGTAATGAAAAGTACAGCACCCTTCAGTAAATGCGTGATATAATAAAGAATCGCCCACGCAGCTACGTGTTCCCCTTTCGTCTGGATGAAGTGATAGTTGATGCCGTGGAAGAGCAACGACAGAGGCTTTAAGTACACCAGCACCGCCATCAGGTAGTGGATCTTGAATACCGGGTGCCTCAGCAGAAACGAACGCTTAAACATCGTGACTCTCAACATCTATACAGAGTACACAGACCGGAAAAGGAGTCTCTTACTTGCTCTTTTTAAGTATGAGCATCCAGAAGCAGCCCGACAAGAAGAACAGGAGCGCCATCATGAAGTAGAGGGCCGGCAACGGCATCTCGCCGGCGCTGAGAAAATTCTGGTTGTTCATCTCGAATATTTGTACCTGGAAATTACGTTCGTCAGTCCTCGGGGTCTTTCGACGAAAGGTCAAAGTCGCCAGGTTCCGGGATCGATCTTACCGTGAAGTCCAACTCGACCTGCGACTCGTATTTGTAGTTGGGACAGTTGTGAAAGTACAGATTATAGAGACCCTCGTCTTGCTCGTTGCCGACGTACACGCTGAAGCTGGTATTGTAATACTTCTACCCCCGGACAGTTTGCACGGTCATCGGCAGCGTAAGGCGGGAGCATCCGGTGCCATCCAACCGAGACTCACTCTCCTCCTCGTTCACCGATCTCTCGACACCTGCGAACGCGATTTATTCTGATCGTTGTATTTCGAGGATCTTCGGACAGGGTCTCGACCTGGATCGTGGTCGCGGAGATGTTTATTTTGCGAGTCGTTGCATTTAATCCTTCGGACACGGCTCGCTGAGAGTAGGAGTCGGTCCAACTGGCCGAACCATTTTTGTCGCTCGCGACTAGTAGAAATAACTTTATGCTCGCGTGTATCGACAAATAATGTTTAGAATTGTAGATTTTGTTTTTAAGAGAGTATGGAGTATTTGATTTAAAAATATTTCTTTTTGGAGTGATGTAACTTTTCATTACTCGCGTATGGTAGTTACAATCTCAAAACTTTAAATTTAGCGTTTCAAGCATCAACGAACGTGTCGTGTACGCTGGCAAACATTTATTTCGCGTTAAGTGACATAGAGAGTTCCATGTAAACAGTTTCGTAGAAAGTGGAGTACTGATTGACGGAGTGGAGTTAATAATTATTTCGGAGCAGCAGGATGCTAAATGTTAAATTCTGTTCAAATGGTCTTTGAAACATTTCGGGATTTCCGCACACGTACTAGCGAGAAATTAACCATCGTTTTCGCGCCGAGCTAGCGATTCCAAGCTATTGTTCAGCGAAACAATATGGCAGACATTGAACGTGCCAGAAATTCAGAGTGAACGTCTGGAACAGTCGTGGAAATCGTCGTACTGTGTTAAAAGTTACGTATTGTTTGTTTTAATCAGACTCAGGTAGTCTAACCGGTGGAAGAAATTATTTTAATAACACTAACTGTACAGAAGACGTAGGCACTCATTTTCTAAACATGAAAGTATATTTTTATTTCAATGTTATATTAGTAAATGGGATGACATTCCGGATAAAAATAATCTGATATTATTGAGGACTTTATCAACGAAGATTTTTATGTTTTTGTGGTAGGCCAGCCACTTTTTCAGTTGAATGTACCCAGCATGAACAGGAACAGGAACGCTACAGGGATGAATAATCACACTCGACCATTTCAACCCTCGACGGTTTCAACCCTCGACGGTAAAGCATGAAGGGCAAAGCCACTCGAAAAAGTATTTTCGACGGGCACCCCTAAATATCCGCAACAAAGGGTCTAGTTCGAGTTGTGTAAATAATTTCAATCTTGCCAGTTTTATAAGGCAACATTATTATTAGAAATTGTAATTTTGCTTCCAACTTCACCTATTCATGTTTATTATGAATTTATAAAACCCACGGTCTACTAATTATTCACCTAAAACGTTTCTCTTGTTAATTGCTTTACATAAAGCACCGTTGCTCCACGAAACATATTCCCCAAGCAGGGCCTAATAAGAAACTGATCTAACAGAATCGACACCCTGCTTCGCTGAGTGTTCACGTGCGCCTCCGTTCGCTCGCAACCGCTCGCACGTGTTTCCTAGCGTCATCTTGCGCAAACAGAGACCACAAGAGAGATACGGGTGGATCAATATCGATCAAGCTGAGTTGACCATTCGGGTCGTGCTCGAAGCGAGATCACGTAAGCCAACAGGTTCTTCAAAACGGCTTGCAGTTCGAGGACGGAACAAAAGGAAGGGCGAATGATTGGTTGAAATTGAATAAATGTCCTTTGCTTTGTCAGTAGAACGGGGAAAACATTGAACGAGGCGTAAAGTGAGGCGTCGCGTCGTGTCGGCTTTCCCTTGATTGTGCCGCAGCTTGTTGGAATGCTCGAAATCCCAGTCGCGTGTCATGTATCGTTAGATACACCGAGCCCGCTGAATGGAATCGCGGGCTGAACGTTGCCGGAGATCGATAAGGAAACCACTTCAATTTGTGTAAACTACAGCGATGTCTGCGTAACAGGCGTGTCGTCTGGTCTGCAACCCGACAGTTCTAGCAGAGCTGCTACATTCTTTGTAATATCCTGAACGTAGAGAAGGATAGTAATTCAAAGAGAAGAAGGGACTTCAGCTCTCTGCTTCTCTCTCCTTTCCATTCGCCGACCTTTTTCACGCGTATAATCATGCAAATAAATTATTTTATTTATAAGAAGAAGTTTTTGAAGTACTATTTAAAAATAGTATTTTATTTGGAACATATTGAAAAAGTGAGACTTATTTTAAGGAGTGTGTAAAATAGTATTTCAAATAGTTGATTACTGCGACATTGTCGTCTGTTTATTAACATGTTACATGAAGATATTCGTATAATAATTAACCTACAACAAATACTTTCTTTACTATTATAGTATCTTATGTTAAAAATTATAATTTATAATATTATCTATTTGCTCAACTTATTTTCATTGTAAGGAAATATTTGGAATACGTATTTGAAATACAACAGTAAATTATTTTGTGTATCTGGTTATCAAAATAAAAATATTTTATTTGCCGAAATTTTTCGTTCTATTAAAAGTAGTATTTTATTTGAACCACATTAAATTATACTATTTGAAATAGCATTTTAAATATTTTTTCTCGAAATTTTTCCCAGGTCTGATTCAAAAGCTAATGGGCCGCTGGATAGGGCGTCAAGAAAAGCCATGTGCAAAATTTTAATCCTATATCTTAACCGGGAGGGTAGTTATGCCATAAAACGGAAAAGATTAGTATTTCTCAATTTCTTCATTTCTAATTTCTTTTATTAGTCTTAGTATTTGTATCTAGAAAACCTAGATACACATACTGTAATTAATTCAGATTTTTAGGTAGAACATTCTATTGTAAGAAATCAAAATCCTCAAAAAAGAACAGAAAATATGCAGATTACCTAAACCAGACTTTCATATGTTCTAAATCTAATATATTTAATAAGATATTATCGAAATAATTTTTTACAACAAAACGGTCAGGAATCGATTTTGTCCAGTTAATAAACGTCTACTCTGAATCAAGGGCCGGATTAAAAAGATGAGACACGAAGTACGCCGACAAATGATAGGCAAAAACGTGCCAGCGGTCGCTGGTCAAAAATCGAAGGGCGACACGTGTCCTCGGGGGCTGAATTGATACGATCAATAGGGAGAGGACAAACAAAGGGGTCCGCACCCCTGTATTTTCAGACGCGAATTAAATTCTCAATTTGATTCGCCGTGTAGTCGTCCGGAAACAAGCCGGGCAAAATTAACAACGATCGAACGAACAAAATGGTGGCGGAAATGAATAGAAGACAGCCCTCGGGTGTATGAACGATGAGAAGAAAGAAGCAACATACATACACGATGCTCGCGTGATCACCAACGGGGGTGGGTTGGCGTAAGGAATCCTGACTATTCCGAAGAAACGGGGAAGGACACATCGAATAATTTTAATCGATCCGCGGGAAACATGCCACGGTAAATGCGAAATTCGGAATGCGTCACCTGTGACCCAGAAATCGTGATCGAGATGGATCGACAGGCACCTGTCTGGAAATTGAAACCTGGGCTCCCGTGTGCTACTTCATTTCAAGAGTTAGTGGAAGCAATTCGTTCTACACGAGAATTGTCAAAAAGAATATTTTTTAATGGTCAATTTAATCCCTTAAACGTTCCAAATATCGATATGTTTAAAAATTACGTAAAATAACACTAAAACGACGGGACCCGTTCAAATGAGTCTAAACAATGTTCTCAAGTCTTCATTTGTCTAAAAAACGCGTGAATTGACACTGGAACTAGAGGCCGCGTCAAAATGACGGATTAAAAATTGTATAATAAATATATTTCAACATGTTTACGATACGTTTATCGAAACAAAACACTTGAATAGGTATTCATGCGTCTGGTGCTTAAATAACGATATAAAATAAAGCAATTGAGTTGCTGAAGAACCTGCTGTCAAAACACGGATTTGATTTATCCCACTCAGCAGCTACACGGTGTTGACGGGAATAACACGATTTTCTCTCTGTAGAAATGTTCCAGCGTGGAATGAAAATTTCGTGTTCGTTCGTGCGTCACTGCATTCTCTTGAAAGCCACTCGAGAGCCATTCAGACCCGGTCACATTTTCGCCGTCAAAATAAAATGCAACAATAACCACAGTAAAAGCAAACGTTTCAGGCGATGCACCTAAAAATTTCGAAAGTCCCGACCAATCGTCTTACATCGAAAGAAAATTGTAGGTGGTAATAAAAATTGATTTTGAAGTTCGATAAAGAAATATTACGTCACTAGCATGTGACCGACGTGTTAGTCCAAGTTAACGAGAGATAAAATCGTAATACAGTGAATTCTCGATATTTGTCACAGGTCTTGCCGGCGTCAAGTATCGTCCAGGAGACATGTTTACACTCTTCGGCGTCCGAGGCCTCTCGAGCTTCGCGACCCCTCACGAAGTATACCCCGTAGTGAGGATAGTTCCGCGACGTTTATCATGCAGGCCTTGGCGACATATATAGAGAAATCACTTTGTATTACAAAATACCAGAAAGAGAAAAGGGAAGATGAACAGAGATGAAATGATGTTCGAACATGTGTTCGAAAAAAAATGAAATACGTCTCGATGCAGTGCGTGCATCCGAGTGGAAAATGTCCACTCATCAGCATGCACTGCGCATGAATTATATATGCACCGTGTACGCACTATATATTAACCACCTAGAAGCTTTGAAATGTTCGAAGTGAGTCGAAAACTGCGGCATAGTTTTGCGGAAATGAAAATCTTATCAGAGAGGCGAGCGTATACCGTGTAGCGACTCGAAGCGAAATTCCGGTAACATAATCGCCCTTTCGTCCAGCGACTGCGATTTCGGAACGAAAATTAAAATTAAGTCACATTCGCAAATTACCGCTGCGAAACACGCCTACGACAGCGAGCTTTATTGGAAGGAAATTTGTTAACAACCAAAGTTAACAGACATGGGTTCACCCAGCGGCGCGCGAAATTGACAGAGCCCGCGCGGGAAACAATAATTATGAAACTGCGAAGCCGAGAGAGGCGAGTCTCGTCCACTGCGAAATTGAATGATCGATGAGTATTTGGAAGCAATTGCGGTGCTGGCAAAGAGCGTCTCAATCGGGAGAAGTAATACGCTCGTTATGCACTTTATACAAGCAACAGAGGCTGATGAGACAATTAGTCATTCGACCGAGATCGGATTAATTGATTTGTAAGTTTGCGGGCCGGCGAGAAACTCGTCTGCAATAATCTTTAAATTTTCTTTGGAGGACAGTTAGTTAAACTGCGGACTTCTCTGCACAAGAAAAATTGTATCTGCATTCTATCGATGCGACTTGTCGATAAACGGACAATTTTTTCGCTGACTTGTAACTAGACTTGTAGATGACTAAAATACAGTAGTGTGCGAATTAATGCGAACATAGCAATATTTTTAACGTCTTATTAGTTTTCTAAATTTGGCAACATGACTATGTTAGTGGTTGCTGTGATGACCTATTGACGTGTCGTTAGTGGATAAGTCTGTGACAAATTACATAATTACATAATTATTTCATTTCCGCTAACGGCGCGTCAATATCGCTCGACAGGTAAGCGCAGACTAATTCATCAAACGTACAACAAAATGGCCGCAAGCGCTGACAAAGTCATGTTGCCAACTTCATGTTGCAAGGTCCAATCAATTTACTCTGAATTTTAGAAATTTTCGACGATCTTCTCACGCTATAAATGTGTAAAGTTTCGCAATTTAATTACAGTAAATTCAATACGGTCCCAAGGAACAGCAATCTCTTAATTGCGCTCGTACACAAGCTTGTAAGTACTGGCTGCTAAGGGATGAAAAGCATCGTTCATGGTCTCGCATTTTAATATCCGCGAAACGATCGGCAAGACCCTCTGTCCGGCTCAGCACGGATAGTCTGCGAGTGAAATTAGCCAGCAGGCCATCAACGTGTAATAAACTTTGTTTAATCAGTCACGATTACAGAGGAAGGGGCATTGGGAACGGTAATCGAGCCGGAAACGCGCTTCAATTTCCGAGGATCGAATTTTCCACATACCAGGGATGCTGAACGCACTTCATTCCGTTTCATAATTTCCATTTCTACAAACCGATTGTAATGTCGTAATGACTATTGATCATCCCAAACTTTCATACCGAGAAATGCTAACAAATCGTTGGAATGCATGACGAACATGTAATTAATATACCGTCGATGTTTATTGGCAAATACAATTAGCTAGAACGAAATGTGCGCTAACGTCGTTGCTCGTTATACTGATATTCCAAATAAGCCGTAGGCTATCGATTGACGATTCGCATTAATTTAACGGGATTAAATTCCTGTTGCAGTAAAAATCTTCCAAAAGGAGTTCGCGTTGGAACAAAATGGCGCGTGTTCTATTTAAAATCGATGGATAAAAAATGTAATAACGACTGCCTGAGAACCTCGCTGGTTCTAAATTTTAACAAATTTTATTTTATTATTTGACTACTAGGAATATCGCCATTTTCGTTATCCCGAGGTAACAACTTTCTCTTTCACAACCAACTATGAAACCACACTGTCAAGCAATCGCAGTTAAATTACATCCCCGCGAACCCTCGGGAAATGGAAAACTTTCGACATCGGAGACGCGAGAAGTTCGCACAGGACACGTGCTCGAGAGATTCTACGAGCGTGATTGCGGCTCGTTCAGCTGGAAAAGATCCTAACCACGTGCTTATGCTCCCTAACACGGCTATCTAAAGCCGCGCATAAACGCCTCCAAGATCAAGACGGATTTATTCGTCCGTTTGTCAACCGCTTACCCGACTTTTCCTTTGACGCGTGTTGCATAACGTTCCCGTGAAAATTGAGTTGTTGTGACGAGTGCCATTTCGCTTTGTTCTATGCAGTTTTTCCGTTCTTAACGCAACGACCTCGTTCTCGAACCCTTCAACGAAATAGCTGATGCCCTCTGCCCCGGAAATGTACCTTCGATTTTCTCTGTGCGCGGAAACCGTCGCCAGTATAATGGCTCAAAGATAAATGGTAACAGATACGCCAATTGGGTCTTACCATCTCGTAATTGAAATAGTGGAATGACATTTCTCCCTTTCCTTGTATTTTGCTCGAATTACTCTTTCTCTCTTTCGCCCTCTCTCCTTCGTTAAGGGAATTCAAGTACTGCTTGCTCGCCAAACTACATTGCACTCAAGAGCCAGGACTCCGTAGATTTGCGATAATATGAGAATATTTTTCGCTGGGGAAGCGCTTATTTGAAAGAGGAAGGTTCAGTCTAGCGCGCGCTGGTCATGAGCTGACGAGATTATGCAGATATTTGGTAATATTAATATAAGCATTAGAAGTAGGCCAAAAATCGAGAGTAGCGCGCGCTAGAAAATATCTCCAGCTACAAATTGAGCTATATTTTGTCTTGATTCTCTGCGAAATAAAGCCAAAAACTTGAAGCTCGTTTCCGCCGTCAGAATTCATGATATCGATAATACAGAGCAAAAAATGTGACAAGTTTAGTTACAGACTTAAGACCCGTCGGATCAATACCAAGACGGATTTGAAGTCAGTGCCGAAAGGCTGTGAACAGAAATTATACAGCAGTTACCGATCTGATGACTCTGAAAAAGTCACGTGACTACCCTTGGCTCTTAATTACAATTTAATTCGCGGTAATTCGTAACCCAGTTGTGAACTGTACTGAATCCATCAGTTTGTCGAAGCTGAAGTTAGTCTAGTCAACTTTACCAGTCTGGAATTGCAGATTGATGCGAAAGGAGCTCTGCAAATTTGTTTATAACATCCCAAAAAGAGAGATTCGTATATATTCAAGTTTTCCATACGAGCAGTCGACCCTGCAATATTTTCTGCCATTGCCATTGTTGCAGATCGCAACAACGAAGAACGGCGCGTTCCGAAACGCCCGTACAGCGGCTTAGGCCGCGCGATTTACAACCCGACACCAGACGCAGAAACCCTACGGACTGGTACCGAACGTTCATAATTTACAGCTTTTTAGGGCCACCGAGACCCTACCATAAAACAGCCGGACACCACGTGCGAGAAGACAGAAACAGCGACGAACGCCACCATAAATTTAGACATCGACAAGACGAGACAAGCTTCCTGACAGCTTCCCCCTCCGATTTCCAAACTTCCCAAGACACACCCACGACCAATTAAAAAACGCAACATTCCACCATCTACATCGACAACCGACCAATGACGACACAACCGAGGTGACGTTAGACGAAACGTAATGAGACGCAAGTAGATCCTCTTAAAAACTCGAACAGAACATTCTAAAATCGCTACCTACAAATCGCCAAACATCGCAACACACAACCACGTCGAAATCGCTCAATACAACACATTACGGAATTTCGCAACGCACTCTGTATATATTGACGTTAAATAAATTGTGATTAGTGTACATAGTACCTCGTGTATACAAGTCAATCGAACAAGGTGCTCAGTGACTAACACTCATTGAGAGAAGGCGCAGTCTTCAAAATCCTGCTACCTTCGTATACAACCATCTTAAAAAACCTTAAAAAGCGTACCAGTCTGGTTCGACCAGTGACCCGCAAAATGGTGGTTCTAAAGATTAATCTTGATCGCGCATCGCGGTCAAATTAACGACAAGGATCGATCAGTTTCGGGCTTCGTTGCAAGGATGCGCGACAGGCATTGTGCTTGATGTATCGGCTACCTTGTACTGGGGATCGTTAATGGATTTTAATTAATGCTGCTTACTCAGCCAGGTGCTGGTCCCCATTAGCACGTTTAATTACAAGATGTTCTCCGGACGCTGCTCAAGCGTCATCACCGCAAATAATAGAACGGCCGATCGGAAGGAAAAAGCCCGACTGCGACAAATAATTCAGCAATCCCGATGCGCCCGAGCACTATAAATATTCGCCGAACTATGCGCTTCGGGAAGAAGACGCGGGAAATACGGCAATTTCCGTCGACGTATTTTTAGCGAACAAAGACACCACCTAACCTAACCTAAAGTCCACCTAACTGCACCGGACCAATACACCGATTCGTTCCCATCAAAAAGAGGAGAAACGAAGAAGAGAATTATCGAATTATTATTATCAGTGCTGTTGCAGATATGTAGGTGCACGCATTCACAATTTGAACCACGTGTGAAGGGCTCGAAAGTCGTTCAGTGTAAATCCAATTTTCTTATTTTAATCTTTATAATTCTGGGATTGCTAATATTACATATATTCTTCCGAACGTTTATGCACACATCTTTTGACATCGTCGATTTAGAAAAATTAAAGGAACTGTTGCTCAGTGATTTTTATGCAAAATAAAAATTTTCAAGCCTTGGAAGCTACATTGACATTTATTTCTTTTCTCAGTAACAATGAGAAGCTGAAAATAATTTTCAAAAAGTTATCTATTCGATCGATTCATTTTCGTTATAAATGCGTAAAATCCCATAATGCAAACGCGTTGACGTTGGTGTGGTGTCGTCCATGCGCGGTGCTTTTAATTGAGCCTGAATTCGATTACTCGGCTGTGGCGTTTACAACCGATATTTATGTAATTAGAACCGCGGTTTAATACTGACACGGCCTTATTGCGGAAAGAGCCCTCGGGAAATATCGATTTGCCAATAATAACTTCAACAGTGTTCGTTCGTTGGTCGGGTCACCCTAAACCCTTCGTGGAATCGAACGATCCCAGTAAAGCGACCGACAACAATCGAAAAGAATTCCGACGCGAGTTGGTCGCGACAAGCGGGAAGACATAGCGGTCGGAGCGGTAGCTGGTAGGCCGACTTGTGCCTGGGAAAGTTCGCAATCATGTTCGTTTAAGATGGCTTTCGTTACAAACCGCCGACTCGAATGCCCGGCGGCAACGCGCCCCGAGGAAATACGAAATTCCGAAGAAATAGAGGAACTGCCGGCGACAGTTTACCGTGTACGTAGCTAACCGGAACGGTGCTCACCCCATTATAACTGAAAATATGGCTGACAGCGAACCGCCGGTGAGCCGTTACCCAACCGAGACAAGGATAAGAGTTCCACGGTCTTGAGCCCTTTTCCTCACTCTACCGAGTTACCCCCTCCTCGCCGGGTCGTCGACACCCTCAAGGGCACACTTTGGCTGAAATTGAGGGCCAGAGTACTTTCTTTGGGTTCAGCTTCAACCACGCTGATGTGCAAAATCAAAAAGTGTGACAACAAATTTGCTCCGCGGTTGACATAAATTTCTCAAAAAAATTGTTTGCATCAGCTAAGAAACTAATTTTAAAATCTCGAAAAAATTGAAGCCCAATGAGTGTTATCGTCTTTTCGAAAGTGTCCGATTACTGCCGATTCCTGCCCAATTCGAACAACCTAGTGTCCGTAAATATAAAATAACACAGTTTTCGTAAGCTAATGATTTTACCATTGGTTATCACTCATTCCCAAATTTTGGGATCACTGTACTAAAGCCCTTGGGAAACAGAAATTCTCGAATCGAGACATTTCCATTTTTCCACATCTGCCATAAGCTAATGATTTTTCTTTTCACTGTTATTCGTCCCGAAACTTTGAGCTCACTATATTGACCCTTAGGCAGACCTGGGAAAATTTTAGTTAAAAGAAGAAAATAATATTGCTACCAGGCCGTTGCAAAACGGCTGTAATTTATCTCGGCGAATTTTTATTTTGCAATTCCTACACAGTGGGCATTCCATTACACGATGCACCGAAACAGATTGAACGGTTAGACGGAAATAAAAAATCCACCACCGCCAGAGGCATTCCAATTTCCTGTAACGAAAAAATCTGCGGCAAGTTTGATTGTATAATAACTATCGGAATTTCTTTCGGGGCATAGTCCGGGCTCCGATATCGGGAAAACATCCCACGATTAGGAACAATCTTTTCGGCTATCAAAAGTTTTCGAGTATTTCCGATATCATCGCGAACCGAATTACGCTTTGATAAATTATAATTAAATTACTCTTTTAGACGCTCTTTCAATTACTAAAGGGTCAGTTCGTCATACCGAACCGTAAGATTTTTCTGGATGAATTAGTTTACTACGCGAAGGGAAAAAGAAATTTCGAAAGAATTGCGGGGAAAATACTAAAAGTCCTTTTGTACGAGAGAAAACACACAGAAAATGAAAATTACTTGCATAGCAAAATTTTAAAAATTCGGTTCCGACCAATTGCAATTTTTTTATAAAAGATTCTTTTATTTCAGAAAATTCATTCTTCTAACATTTCGAAGAGACTTTCGGGTGTAAGCCGTGTCCTAAAGGAAGAATTTTCCCAACGTTTCGCAAGCATTGCAGGTAGCTTCATCAGGGGTTCAGAAGACACACTGATACTGATGTGTGTCGGATTTGTGATCCACTTATATAGTGGTGTTTGCTCATTGTTCCGGTTCGGTAAGCACCAATCAGAGTAGACTTTTAATTGGGCGGCCGAACAATGAAAAAAGTGGGAAGAGTGTGTGCCATATTGGATTAAGGTTGTAACCTGTATCTCTGTTGATGTTATTGGGGTGTTTCTTAATTTCCAATGTTTCCCGGTGTTTTCTGGGAAAATATCCTTTTGTTCTGGCTAGAACTGTGGTTTTATTAAAAAGGATGGTATGTCCTGTGGTTAACTGATGTTCGGCTACGGCTGATTGAAAGTAGCCCAACCTGGCGCACCGCTCGTGTTCCTTGACTCGAGTGCTCACACTCCTCCCAGTTTCGCCGATGTAAACTTTGCCGCATGAGCAAGGTATTTTGTATACCCCTGGCGTGGATAGCCGTGGCTGCGGATCCTTGGGGGAGGTGAGTATCTGTCCTATTTTTGTATGTGAGGTGAAAATAGTCTTGATATTATGTTTTTTGAGGATTCTGCTGATTCGGTCGGTTGTGCCCTGTACGTACGGTAGGAAGGTAGTTCTGTAATTTTCATTGTTGTGTGTTGTCCGGTTGTCCTTTGGTTTCACGAGTCGGTCTATGGTGCGGTTGATTTTGTGTTTGGAGAAACCGTTTTGGCCTAGTGTGGTCCTGAGATGCTCGAGTTCTTGGGGTAGGTGTTGTTTCTCGCTGATACTGATGGCTCTGTTTATGAGGGAACTAATGACTGAATTCTTCTGGGCTGGATGGTGGTGGGAGGATGCATGAAGATATCTGTTGGTATGTGTGGGTTTTCTGTATACTTGATGTCCAAGGGATCCATCGGGTTTTCTAGTGATCAGTACGTCTAAGAAGGGTAGAGATCTGTCCGTGTTTTCTATTTCCATGGTGAACTGTATGTTTGGATGTAGTGAATTGATGTACTGTAGGAAGTTATCAAGTGTGTCTCTTCCATGGCTCCACACCACGAAGGTATCGTCCACATATCTGAACCATTGTGTTGGTTTCAGGGGTGCATCGTTGAGAATCTGATTCTCTAGATGTTCCATGTAGATGTCAGCGATGATGGGGGAGATGGGTGATCCCATTGCTGCTCCGGATACCTGTTCGTAGTAGGTGTCTTGGAATGAGAAGTAGGTAGAGGTGAGGCAGTGTTGGACTAATGGTATTAAGTTTTAATGATTTCGATACTTTCAGGGATTGGGACATTAGTGAAGAGGGTTCGGCCGCCCAATTAAAAGTCTACTCTGATTGGTGCTTACCGAACCGGAACAATGTGCAAACACCACTATATAAGTGGATCACAAATCCGACACACATCAGTATCAGTGTGTCTTCTGAACCCCTGATGAAGTTAGCTGCAATGCTTGCGAAACGTTGGGAAAATTCTTCCTTTAGGACACGGCTTACACCCGAAAGCCTCAACAGACAAAACTGTATGACGCCGGGCCGTGAAAGTCTCAAATCTCTGACTCGTTTCGTACAATTTTTATAAAGTTGCCATTTTAGAAGTGTCCGAATAGAACTGTGACAGACCGTATGTCTTCAGACACTATAATTATGGACACTACACGACGCTGTAATATTGGTACGAAACTATAATCAAATAAGGGGGGGGGCAAACGGAATAACCAAGTAGCTTTGCAACCCCAGTATATTTCATCCCACCGTTCGCGTCACGGCCGAATGAAAAAGAATGCCGCTCGACAATGTTGCTGGAAAAATGAGCACAAGATTGACGCCGTATACTATACAGCACGTTGCGAGGCAGCCTTAGGTATTTATCGACCGTGGCCGGTCGACATGCGATAACGAAACAAAATCGAAGAGAAGGTGCTGCCGCGGTGAAAGTAGCCACGACCCTGCCGAGAAGGGGTGCAACTTAAAACAGAACCAATAAAGGTTCAATAAAGAACCCGTTAGAAACTCCTCACAATTCCCTTACATTTTCCTGGCGGGAAAACTCCGACCCAAAGCATACGCAAAACGAAGAAAATAAATATACTGACGAGAAAGTGTCCCTTTAACTAGAATCTTCCTGGAAGCACCCGTTTGCACTCGAGCGAATACTCCTCGTGACATTTTTCACCGTTTCCTACATAGCGTGCAAAGTATACTATTGTAGCGGCGTGAAGTGAGCGTGAAGAGAGAAAGAGAAAGAATGTGTCAGTACGCGTGAAGTGAGCATGAAGAAAGAGAGCGAGGATGAACGAATGAGCGTGAAGAAAGAGAACGAGTATGAACAAGCGAGCGCGAAGAAAGAGAGAGAGAGAGAGAGAATGAGTGAATACGTGTGAAGGAGCGAAAGAAAGGACAGAACGTAGAGTCGCGTGCGTGTAGTTTTCACAGAACAAAACGAACCAGCGTGCGAGACAGTTGTAAACAGCGAGTAAAAAATAATAAAAGTAAATCCCGAAAATACAGCGTGCACATTGAATAAGAGTACGCAACACTATTATAAAAATATTCTCAATTGTTCAGGGTAATTGTTTACGCCCCCTTGTATTTCATAATGCACCTCTGAGCATTCTTCATAACAGGCTCCGCTCTAAATGCAGAGGAAAATATTATTTCAGTAAATGGTTCATTTTATTCCAAATCGTTTGCACACTTCGGGAATAACGCGTTCGACTACAGTGACTTTTTTTTATTATTTCATTAAGTTCTTCCTCGCGAAAAGTCAGAGTACTTTATTCGAACAATAAAACGATTCATTCGTTCAATTCTCGCTTCTCCTTCAAAATACCATTTCATTCGAACTGTGTAACAACGATCGCGTTCCGAAGGCTGCAAATAATTTTGCTTTATCTGCTTTTCGTTTGTCTTATTTGATTTTCCGCAAATGAATTCACAGAGTCGGTCGCGGAAATGGTCGCGCGTGTATGGCAATCGCGATTTCATTCGTGCAAGAAAAATCAAATTAATATCCTCCGCGTAGACATTCAATGTTACATGCGATGCGAGAGAAACTCTTCGCGTTTTTGTCACTATTTGTTTTTCACGTTTCGTACGAGGACGTTTCACGTTCGATAAAATGGTACAGCTGAAAAAGGCTATTGCCGAAATTATTTCTCTCTCCGTGGTCGTGCGTTCTATCGTCGTAGCAGTTGGTCAGATATTAAATCGGAGTGACGAGCGACGGTCGAGGGATAAATCGTAACCAGAAAAGTGTAAATACACGTACGATCAAACGTACAGCGTTCACAGACAGGGAAAACCAACGGTTCGGTTCCCGGATTTGAGCAGGATCGATCTGCGTCTACGTTTCTCAATGGGATTTCGATTGCGGCATCTGATTCCCCGGACTCTTTCCTCATCTCTGACGTTCGCGGGGGTGGGATGGAAAGGGCATCGCGTGCATACGGTTTCGCTGTCAAAGGGACGATACGTGGTCTCCATCGAGTTTTGAAATGGTACACCACAGGTTGGCGGAGATATTGTTACCATCGGGGGTGCTCCTGTTCCTTGAACAGAAGTGTGGTATTTGCTGAGAGCAGGTTGGTGGCGCACACCGCAACACGGATTTTGTGCAAAAGACTCTAGAAAACCGTGCGAATCTGTGTCGCGCGAAAGAATTCTCCCCTTTCCACGGGCGGCGTTTTATTTCCCGAGAAATCGTTTGTCCCTGATTCGCGTGGCTGGAAAAATTGCAGCAGCGAACCTAATAAAAGTGAGAACACCTCTCCTCGCCTGTGACGAAATGCGGAAAATACGAAGCGGATACTGTTGCTCAACGTATCCTCTTCGAAACGGATTTATATTATTTAGTGATTGTAAAATCGAGGCAGCCAAGCGATGGGGGCAGAAATAAAATAAATCAGCATACGAGAAGCATGTAACAATTTCCAATATTTCGCAGCCGATTGAACGACCAGCGATCGAGCAGTGGCTCCTGAAACTTATTACTCTGACGCAACGGCGAAGGGCTGAGGGGGTGGGGCCGACACGAACGTAAACGCTTGTGTAGCGTGGCCAGTCGACCACGCGAACATAGCTAGATATATATATAGCATCGATTAATGGCGCGGAGAGGCAAATTTAAATATAAGATGTAATCGCGTATTTCATACATACGTATTTTATTTGTTTAGAGTAGGTAAAGAAAGACCGGGAGAGTTCCATAGAGATCCTTGACGAAATTCGAGTCGGCGAGACTAATTGCGGAATTTAGAGAAAGTCACGCAGCCTCTTAGAGTAGCTTCTCCAATTCTACATAAATTAGGGATAGTCGAAGTCCGGAATCAGTTAAGGACAAGAGGTCATAAATTCTGAGTCAAGGACCTCTTGGAACTCCCTCGGACCTCTCTCTTGTTCGGTCCCACATGGCCCCACGTCCCTTGTTTTGGCGGGGCTTCACCCTCATGCGTACCCCACTCCCGTGCGTGCGCTATTAAGATCCATCCACTACCAATCACCATCAAGCAGCAACCGGAAGACGAGTGATCCGACGAATCAACGCCTAGCCAGAAGATCCCAATTTTCCTATTGGCTAAGGAAGCGAGACGAGAAGGAAGAAGCTAGAAAAAGGATTCGAAGCTCCAGGATGAGACAGAACTCATTGTAGAACTGAGGGAGTTACATCTTCTAATAAAATCTACAACAGTTTTTTCGCCTTTAACTCTGTGTACAAAGTTTATTTCTTAACTTCCACGAGCAGAGCGCTTCAGCGCTCCACGGGCACTCGAACCCACAATAAAAGTCCCCATCCCACCACACTGCGACGCAACACTTGTAACCGTACAGGTTACATATCGATACACCCAAATATCGAACGTCGATGTCGACCCCACCATAACGCTCCGTGACGTAACCTGCGAGTCCTGACGAAGAAAAAGACCGCGAGATATCGCGACACTTGTCGCGATGCGCACGCATCGATCCACACTCGATACCGATCGAAGGAGGTCGATGCGTGCCGCAGATAGATCACTCTACATCTGGAAGCGGTTCTAGCCGCACGCGTTTGCGAAGTGTCCCGTCGGCGAAACACGGTACGCGATCGAGGGGTCAAACCGACCCGATAGAACAGACAAACCGACTGTTCTATCCTCGACGCGTAAGCGCCTCAAACCGAGGAGTCACAGGTGCAAACTGCGCCGTGGCATTGCCGACGAATAAGACGCAGTTTGTGTTCTGTGGCCGCGATCGCGGAGTTGTCACGGATTACTTAGAATTGGTAAATCGTTCGTCGTAATCGTGGTACCGACTGGACACTTCGTCATCGTAAATTTCGTGATTCTCGTTCGAAATGCCCATAACTGCTCCGGTAGGATTTGCACGGTCGTGATCATTCTGCCGCTATCAACAAGGAATACGTTCGGAGGCCACGTATCGTGCCGAAGAGCATAGTCCTTGGTAGCGTGGCGTGACCGACGGCTTGGTGTGCGTCTCTATCCATACCACTCATACGAGTATTCGGACGAGTGCATGGATGGTCTGACAAGTCCACAATCGTGCAGTGCGTAGTACGCATACGGATTGTTCGAACGAACTCACAATTTCCCTTCGGGTCGAATCGATACGACCGAACCCTGCACAATCCTTGTCATTCTGCCGCTACTTACACGGAGATTGCTCGGAGGCCACGTATCGTGCTGAAGAGTAAACTTCTTGGTCGCGTGGAGTGCCAGAGATTTTTAGTGTGTGTCTCCAACCGGACTACTCGTACGTATTTGCGGCCGGGTGCACGGTTGGTTAGACAGGTCACGAATTCGCATATCGCGAGGCGCGATCCACATTCAAATCGTTAAAATCGTTTATTGAAAAACCAGGTGTAGAGACAAAGCGAGCGAACTGCGTGCGTCGTAACACGGTATACACTGCGTGTTTACGTGTTACGAGAATTCGGTGCGGATTACCGATACGCGGTATTCTGCGCGTCATCATAACGGAATTTATTGCCCTGTACGACGGGAAAGATCACGGGCCGTCCTGTAAACAAATAGCTCGTTTCCGAGCATATCGGAGAAATCGCTCTTCGAAAAGTATAAATAGTTCTTCTAAGAATATACTGCCCTTTTACCAGAAATTTGTCTACAAGCTTTATTTGTCTCGTCCAAACCTCGCCGCTTTCCAGTGCCTGGAGGCACGAATCCATCTGCTTCGCGAATTGACACGCTTAGGGAATCGGGGGTAGTAACCGGCCCCCGTGACATAGTATAGATAACTCTTGAGTCGTCGAGACAGGGATAAAATCGAATTAACGCAGTCGAGTAAGGAATGGTAGCAGAACCGGGGGTAATGTAGAATGAAAAACGAGGAAATGTCGATGACAAAATTTCAGTGTAGCTGGAAAACGCGGAGTATCAAGCCGATTTTTTCCTTACGGCGCTGAAAACGTACCAATGAAATTATTGGCCACATGTAACACTGATTCCTACCGTGTCCCTGCAGGCCAATCCCGCGAATGGAAACGGTAAAATCGGATTCGTTACGTTCTGTCGAAAGCTCTTGATCGGGAGATTAAATATCTTCACATTCAAATTCGTGGAATTTAAAAGGTTTTTGTATCAGCCTATTGAGAGAATCAAATTTAAAAAATTATATTTTGAAGGATCATTCATCCCAGGCTAAACGAACAATGATTAACAAGGCCGAGGATTTTATAGATTCGTGTTAAAAATGGATGGATCAAACGCAAAACAGTATACAAGCATTTAGAAAATCTAGAAACGCTTAAACGATTGAAAAGGGAAATAAATTTGGTCTCTGTATTTTTCAACGAACGCAGGCGATATTTATTTCGCATTAAAATTCGCAATATATTGATTAATATTTCGCCCGAACGACTCGATGACTCTTCTCTCTCCGTAAACATGTAATCTGTTGAATTTTTCGATTTTAATAAGCGCGGACACGTTCGGCCAACGGACAAATAGACCATCCGCACGATTATACACGAAACGCGATAAAATAAATGCGTCATTTGTTGCGAACGTGATTTTTATTTTATTTTCAATCTCGCGAAATCCCATGGTCATTTACGGAAGAATTGAGTTTTAATATTATTTGCTACATTCGCAGATTTATGCTTGACGGTGAATCAAGTCAGGTGTCAAAAACAGAGCGTTGCTCGCGAACGTTGATGCGAAGAAGAACGGAAATTGAATTGTCCCGATAAAAAACGCAAAAATTCAGCAAATTTAGCCGAGCGGTTATAACCGTTGGAACGAACGCGGAAACTACGTTTCCTCGTGTCGCGCAATTATGAACTTTCTTGAGGAAGTGTATTTCAGTTATCAATGGAAACCTTTTTCAATACTTCATTCGCCTCTTTAGTTACAGTTATTTACAATCGTCTCGCGCTGTATCGATAGCGCATGTACGTTTATTTTGGTCCTTACTGGCTGATTTGATCGAGGGCTGACTACACACATGATGCGATGAAAATGTTACGTTATTCGTTTCGCTGGAACAATATTTTCAGAGTTCCAATTAACGATTCAACGCTCGTCGGCGAAATTCGATACGTGAGCTCGCAATACCAAACAATTATGAAACTTAACGAGCAGGTGGGTAAAAAGTAAAATACGGACGAGTATAACGCTGTACGTGAATTACATGGAAATTCGTATCTGCTCGAGCATTGTGCCACTCTCAATGACAGGGTGGTTCGGCTGTACGATTATTGATGTTTCCTTGAAATGTAAAATTTAAAATGAACTAAAACGTAACGAAGTCAGTCAATCAGTTTAACAGCTACCCCGGGAACGAATCTTAAATTTGCTGTTGTAGATTGCAGGTTTTACGCAGTAACTAAAATCTCCTTTTATGGTCTATAGATATATATATATTTTGGACGTTACACTTCAGGACCGGACTAAGTAAACACAAACGACTTTCCTTGCACGCGGCTATACACAGAGTGAGGGATTCTCGGTTTCCTCACGTACGCTTTGCTACATATATGGTTCCTTAATACAAACGGAGATGTCGCGATTACAATTACGATCGGTAACGCGGAATCCTGGTTTCCAACATTTGCAACACGGTACTATGGAATTAAATACGCGGAATTCCCGGATATCGGACACTCAAAAATTGATCGGTCTTGAAACTCAATGCTGGAAGCGAATGCCGTATTCAAGAAACAACACTTTTCTGCGATTATCTTTGCATCGAATTGAAATGTATAAATACTATGAACGCATACAAACCCGCGGTATACACATACTATTTTTAACCTCGAAAATCGTATGTGCAAAGCACATCCCTTAACGATCTCTTTAACGATCGTTACATAACTCTCTACGAGCTGCGAAGATCATCGACTTTATCAAAACTGTTGCAACGGAAAAATCGTGTATCGCCATTGTACAACAGGATATTTTCGTGCCAACCCACGCGAATCTATCCGTGTTTGTATACTTCAAAAAAGTGTTGAGCATGTGAAAAATGATTAGTTTAGCAGATATTTCAATTTACATAATGATAAACGGTCCCAACAAGCTTCGCAATTGTTAATCCAGCTAATTTTCCGAGAACCGGACATCAACGAATGAATTTGTTAGATTAATGGCCGTCCAGGAAGGTGATTTCATACCCTTCATTTTACACAGGGGCTAAACAAGTGGCTCGGACGTCGAAACAGAAGATAAGCTCGCCGATGAATAATATCGCAGCTAAATGGGGGCTGGAGAGCAACAATTTGTCGAGCACGCGGAACCCGGGTCAGAGATATTTGATCCCGGACGGGGGAGTCTTTGGAGCAATTGGAAGCCATTCGACTGTCGGCGATCGTGTTCCGGTAAATTGGAACATTCTGGTGGACTACGCTCGGGGATTCCATGAATTCCAGCGTGAGCAACAGAGAGAAAGAGAGAGAGAGAGAGAGAGAGAGAGAGAGAGAGAGAAAGAGAAAGAGAGAGAGGGACGGAGGGTGTAAGAGAAAGTGAAAGAAACCGATGCACCTAATTGAGCGAATCTACGCGACGCGCCGGGAACCCTTGGTAGATTCTCCCGTATGACCTTGGCACCCTTGGAATAGTCTACCTGGCGGCTTGAACCTTCTGAACGGTTTAAAGTACCTGTATCGATAGCGAAAACTCGATAGCGGAACGACATTGATCGACGCTGTCGGACGAGCGAATTACAACTCGCGAGCTCGCCAGACCCGTGTCTTGAATCTTCGGGTTTTGTTCGGTGCGGAATTTTTTTTGAAAATGACACGCGGACGATTGTTCCGCCCAAGGTCGTAAATCTTGGGCCCGGTGGTCGCTGTCGCGTCACTCCCGATACCGCCGCGGTTTACTGTCCGCCAAATTAATTTTGGACAGCTGCTTCAAATATTGAGTTGCTGAATTTAGTCGGAAGCTGTTAGAGGATTCGTCAGTAAGGCTGATCTAGCAGGCCCTGCCTTAGACGCGTCGATTCGTCTCGTGTGATTGTTTTAGATCGCGAGAGCGTTTCGCGTCGGATCTTGATTGTGTTACGTGCCAGGGCTGCGAGCAACGCGAGAGGCCGGCGAGGGGTTGTTACCCCAGGAATATGGTTTCAATTTGTTAGTTAGGTACGCGGACGCACCCAATGCGAAATCGGGGAGCCGCTAGGATAGTTGACGTCGAGGACGCACCTGATGCGAAATCAGGGAGCTGCTAGGATACGGAAGAACCCAATGCGAAATCGGGGATCCGCTAGGTGGGAGAAATATTCGTTGATTTGAATTCAAGATTAGTAAGCCTCGTAACTTATATAATTTAATTGATACAATCCGAGCGGTAAGATTGTATCGTGTGGGAACGTTCAATTATTAGATTAGGATATTGGGCAATAATTAAGGGTTGTAGATTACGCGAGTTAACAAACAGGACGAATATATTCTGATTTAAGATAATTACAAATGTTGTTGTTTGTGTCGCGAGTGAATGTACAATTTGAGGATTTGTTACCTATGATGCACGGTGTTGACGCACTGGCAATGCGGGTTTAGATAGCGATTGTTTAATGCCAAATAGAATATATACCGAACTAACGGAATCTATAAGGTTACGAATTGATTCGAAAGGGACTTTAACCCAATCTCACTAGACTTGACGCGACGTGACTGCACGAGTACTGAACCGCGTCTGAATCTTGACTGAACCGCTTCTCGACTAACCAAAGAGGATGAAAACGAATGGGTTTATATACCTTGAAAATGAAAGGGGTACTCTGTTTAAGATTTGATGTCGCGTAGGGTCACAGTCACATTTTTTGTCACTTCTAATGAAAAGCAGGCCTCGGTTAGATTTTCGTTGAAAGGGGTTAATGAAGGTTATCCGGGCTATTTCCTATCAGAATATTGATTAATGGATGCCAGAAGGGAGTGTCTAGAGATTTTGATATAAAGAAGGCATACAGTATCTTTCGTTAATAAAAGGGGCCTGTTGGGACGCTTTTCGTTCTCAGAAAAGAGATTAGAAATTCTAATCGAAATAAACGTGGAGAACGTCTCCATACGTAACAATTGTGAGGCTCCTCTATGTATTGAGAGGGCGGTCCTCATGGGAGAGGAAGTGCACTGATTGGTTATGCTGAATGGTGTGTTGCCCAATCAGCGCATCCTTGACTGATTGTCACCCTGTTTAGGTGAGCTGAATGGGCCTTGCCCAGTGCTCTTTTATTTTGGGTGGTCCTTCGTAGGACTTAATTTATGACGTCCCGCAACCATAGAAGTGAAAACAAACGAAAGACAGGCTGTGATGCGAGCCTGGATGGTCGTCACTGTTGCGCCGTACCTAATCATTGAAAGTAATCACTTAGTTACGAGCGTATCATAAACGATTGTCCGAAGGCAAGCACCGCTTGAATTGTTCCTTGCGACGGAGCAGGTTTCCTTAAAATTTCCTAATTAAACAAGATAATTTCTCAATCATTTCCTCTCTTTTATTTCAGAACTTCCTACAGGCAAAAAATAGGGGAAAATATTGATATAGTCTCTGAATAGTTATAATTCAGTTTCGAACATTACTCCTCCGTTATTGTGGAAGGGGACATTTTTGAGAATTTATTCGAGAAAAATCAACGAATCGATTTATCCTCTTAACTTAACAATTATTTTGTAATAGTGTGTATAATACCCGAGTATTCTCGGGCTTTTAAGTTAAGAGGTTAAGGGTTGTTCTAGTAGAAACGGACTACTTTGTGGTGACTGAGTAGAAAAATTCTCGATGTTCTACGAAAATAAATATGGTTGATAAATTAATCGATGTAATTCTGGTATTATTGTAAAGAATACACTTTGTTGTACGTTTAAAAAAATCCTTGCAATTGTATAAAAACAAATATGACCGAAAAACTGATTTCCGTATTAGGGTCTCTTCATACTTGCCGGAACCGGAGGGTTTTACGTACGGACTATAGGTCCAAATGTCATGTTACCGATTTTCTGTCGAAGCTCGAGCGCCTTCGTTCCGGCCATTGGACTATTCCCAGAGACCGCCGTCGTCCGGCGGCAGAACAAACGGCTGATCATTACCACATGGCCTTTCGAGACCGCGTTGACAGTTCCCTGCTGTGCGTGACACAAAAAAAAAAGGTTTCTCGGGGCTCTACAGGTCCTTAGGTAAACTATCGGTATCTCTCCTCTAGAACATTATGGGAATAGGAATGGTTCCTACCTCTTCGTGAAACAGCATCACACATCCTTATATATTAACGTAAATTATACATATATTGTAAAAACGAGAATAGTTGTTTTTTTTTTATAGGAAGTATTCACGTTAGGAAGGGGATCATGCCTTGTGAATTCGATCATTTTTGGGGGACTATGTCTCGACTTTTGATGACATTGAAATGTATTGTGGTCCAAGTGAAACTGGAAGAAATCCGAAACAATACACCCAAAAGTGTCCGATATCGTGTGTAATGACTCAATCACATGGTAACTTGTAGAATAAGAAGAATTAATTCCACATAAAAATTGCATCGTTTTGTCTTACGACACGAAAAAATGTACATGGAAACTTCTGAATTCTTGTCCATAATGACCTAAAAATGATTAGATGGAAGGTTCCCTGGCAGGAATGCTATGGCGTATCTATATCTTGTCCAATGAGACGAGACAGTAGACGTAAACATAGGCGCTCGAGTGCGACAGAGTTGAAGTTACCCTTGCAAGACGATTAGCAAAGGACGCACGCTGGGTGCTTCACTGCCTCAGTCTCGTTGGTCAGAGCATAGGTACGAATGCGCGGCCGATTGGATCAGAGTGCAAGGGACAGGCCTCGTTTCACACGTACTTTCGGCTATAGTCGAGATATTGGCTACAGAGGTCACATATACTATGTAGCGTGTGACGTCGAAGCCAAAACACTAGGACTACGGGCGCGGCTGATATGGGCATTGGCGGACCTAACGATAGACCCCCAAAAATGGTGGCACTTAAAAAATGGCGAAATTAAAATGGTTTTTATTGCGTCGTAAGACCTTACGAACGACGCGACAAGCGGAAACGGGTTTTCCAATTTTCCACTATTCCCACCACCTTTCGTACACACCTTGCAACCAATGAATTCTAATCATTTTAAATTTGTTCTCCGGAGTTTTGGCTTATAATCACTTATAAGATATAAGATATAATTTAACAATGCTAAAATTGATTTGTGAAGCTGATTTTCATCGTTCCATCGTTAAATTAGATTATAGTTTGAACCATTACTTCTTAACATTACAACTTAGATGAACAATATTCTTTTCTCTACTTCGAACATGGATTGTGTGGTGATGCTGTCGTGGCATCGGCGGCCGATGCCACGCGGTCTGTGCCAGGTGGCGGCCGCCGGTGCCAGGCGAGTCTGTGTCAGGCGGCAGAAAACGGATGCCCAACGGCTTGCCCAGCTCTCAGCGGATGCATAGGCATCCCCGGGGTGTAGAGGGGAGTAAACTGTTCGGGAGTTAGGTAGCGAACCCCCGCTGTGTGCGGGTCTTAGCTTTTGTTGCGAGCATCTCGAGCGCCTTCTCAGGTTGCTTTTTATGGTTCCGGTGCGTCTGTATTAGAAAATCGTGGTAGTATCCATACTAACGTTCGCCTCCGGCAAGTATGAAGAGACCCTTACACAGGCTCATCCTTCCCCTTTATTGTGAATTCTTAAAAAATTGATTTTAATTGGTACACACCTTGTTGATTATTTTAACAACATTGTCGCAATTGTGTATAAAGAAACAAGGTCCATAAAATATTTCCGTCCTACATCCGCCGCCGTTTTGCCTATTTCTTTCTAATCGATACCTGTTTCATCAGACGCGGCCTACCTACCACCTGTTGATTGTTTGAAAAACTATTTCCGCGAGAAGTGCAGCACGGCAGTGGCTGGTAACCAAAGAGAGAGAAAAACCCTCAAAATGATTAAACGTGGAACAGATTCGCGAAGGAATACGCACGAATCGCGCAACAGGAAACCGCCATTACTCTACCGACACGAAATGTTTCCCAGCGCTCCAAGGACACACTATCATATATTGACATATTATCATCACATGAATTGACATATCATGTATTTTTGCTCGTGTGATCTGGGAATTGTGTGTTTCGCAACATAGCTCCGAGGAAACCCCGAAAATTCTCGAAAAATAATCGGCAAACTTCGGCGCGAAGTGCCCGCCATTTTGGCTCGCGTTATACTCTTAGTTATTCTGCAGTCAATGTTTCATGTTTTTTAAATTTTTATTTATCTCTGTCGCGATTATCTAACAGTTGAAACAACTAATCTATAACCTTAAAAATGAGAAACACGAATTTTGCTGTCAGTAAATTTATAATTTCTTTTGGAGTATTAATAATATTGTTTGTAATCATAGAAAATGTAATAATGTATTTAATGATTTGTGGCGGACATATCCCGAATTAATAATGAACCGAAAATAAATTACGGGAGGTAGGAAATTTTCGCATAACAACTTCTTGAGGTACTCTTCTTCAACTACTGTAACGATGTAAAGGAAACGATACTTCCTATTAACTTCGTTTGTCTCAAGTTTCGAGCGTAAAATAATTTAAGAAGCCAGAAGACTTTACGGAATTCACCGCAGTAGAAAGTTCGAGAGTTAATACTATAGACGGTAATGTTTCATAAACTTTTGTTTTGCAGACGCCGGATTAATCGTACTCTGTACTACTTGCTTCAATATTCAACAAACAAGAGAGGTTGGCAGGTCAGGATACTGGTTGATACATTCGAAGTGGCCCTAAAAGTCCTTCAAAAATCCCTACTGTCTCAAAATCTTTGTCGGTGACAAATAAACAATATTATTTATTCGAACAATTTTTATAAACGAGTCACTGCTATTTCGTTGCACATCAAAAACTTGTACATTTACTCGAGTAAATAATTACTTGGTTAAGCTAATTTTATTTTTCTGAGTTTCTCTTAATTTTGAAAAATACGTTAAAAAATGTTGCAATTGAAGCGTTAACAGCTCCACTCTGAAAATCTAACTGTCTTCGAATATTTCATACACATGATTAAATGTTTATAAGGTTCCCACGGTGCGGATAAATTTTGGACAATTACGGTAGAGATCTTTTCGACAGTTACGGAGAGAATACGGCATTCGACGAACGGGAAACGAATTAATGACGAATTTGACACGAATAATGGGGAAACAACTAAAATTTTATTTATCCTTCGTTATTGCGAATAAACTTTAATAATTCAAGTTAATTTTTAAATTATTTTAAATTACTTTCGAATTGTTTGACTAAGACCGAACTTTGATACAGAGGCAGGCAAGCGATTTCCAGTTACAATCCGAATCGCGCTAATCACGAAAGCATTGTCTGTTGATAGTACAGCGTTACAATGGAAGTGTGAGTGACGCGCGTCGGTCCGGCGAACGCGCAATCCAATAAAGGACCGAAGAGAGAAAACTACGCGATTGTTGTTAAAAGACGAAACTATGCTGAATGTAGTCCGCGGACTGTTGCAGGTGCAAGCCGCAGTGGGTGTAGGGGAATCAAAGGGCGGGCTGCAATGTGCGGGGCGAATCCAGAGAGTTCGAAGTTACATAATTAAAGACCACCAGGATGGTGCGCTCGGTGCAGCAACAAGCAGCGAAACTATGTGTAGCAATCGGGGTAGTAATTTATTAAGCTGCAACTAGCGTCGAGAAGTCAAATGGAAATGCAGATTCACAGTTGGGGGAGATTTTATCAAGCCAATTTTTCCTAATTGTAAGACTCTCCCGAAATTAATTCTCGCGTTTTGAAATTTTCATCGGCAGACCCCGATTGTTAAAGCAAAATTTATGACGCGTTCAAAAATTTGATTTTGGGTGAAGAGGACTTTTCTAAAAATTCAAAAACACGATCCATTCGCTTAAAAATTTTCACAACCTATATAATCGACACAGGTCTACATAAATATTTTTAAAAATTTTCAATGTATCCGCGCTCTGATTGACCCGCGTTTTTCGTTAATAACTACTTAACGAAGCCGAGCAGAACATTTTCGCGGAAAAAAAAGTTATATAAAATTTATTGTTATGGTAAAAGTTATTATAAAAAGTATATTCTGCAATGATTACACATCGACTTCTGTTCTCTGCAATTTTTTTTTCTTTATTGAAAATTGCAGAGAACAGAAGTTAAGTAAAAATGTATTCCTTCTTTCAACAATTCTAACGAACAGAAAATAATGTAATAACTAGACTGTGGATCTTTATCTTGTATTTTTGATTTTTATTTAGTGACGACAATCTACAACTTTAACCATTTGTCCTGCTTTAACTGCAAAAGATACGCGAACTCTTTTCACACGCGACGATTCTTTGGACGTTGTTAGAAATTCTAACTGTTAATAGAGATTTTAAGAAATTAGAATTGTCCCAAACAACGCGTTTTACGTTCTACGTGTCGTGCTGAGTATTGTAGAAGCATGAACTAATCGCGTGCCATAGCTCTGTTAATTTTACGGAATTTTTAATTAAAATTCCGGAGGGCCAGACAACGGTATTCGATTACAATATTTCTTGAAAATCAAGCCACGAAATTCTATCGTATTCTAACAATAATTATTCTAACGATTATTAAATAGATTAAGAAATAATTTAATAAATAATCAAATTGTTTGACGAATACTTCGCGTTTGCTTTAAACCTCACAAGAAAACTTCGATTGACTATTTCGCCGAGGGATTTTTCGCTTGCTCCGGGAAGTTCATATTTATTCATCGAATTGCATTGGCGTTTGAAACAAACGGAAAAATGGGATGAAAAAGTTCTTGTTTGCATACCCGACATATGTAGATATTCCCGTTGAAATCGCGCACGTGACGGGCTTTCTTGATTAGCCGTAAAAATTCGAGTTTCAATCTCCGCTCGAAAAATTTGCATCACAGAGGGGAATCATTATTCTCGCAGGGTATTATATAGTAATTCCGTTGGCCGGGATCGTGTGCGCCCGAATACGAGGCGCATACAATTACACGCGATCCGCTTCTTGTTCCATATTTCACGGTGGGCCCAATAAGGATCACAATTAAGCCCGTAGTGTTCGTCTTCCGCAATTTGACAGTGTCTAACTCTCCTTACGCAAAATTATGCGCGGTGACTTCCGGCCCGTGTTAATTGCGACGTGGAATCCGTGGAACACCGTATCGAACGCGATTGTCGAGAGTGGATTGCCAAAATGGAATTGAACAACGGGCAATAAACAAACATCGTTAAGTGCTAATTTTTGTTCGCTGTGGATTTTGTGCATTTATAGAAAAATGGAAACTGGAAAGCTAAATTGTGAAGGTGTTAGAAAAATTGGAGAATATTATTTTCAATTTATGAAAGTTGTTGTAAGAACAGGCACATTTTCATCTAGTTTTTATTTTTTACGATCAACTTATTTATTTAGAACAATTTTATTTTCTATAAAGGTTTTCGATACAAGAATCGAAAGTTTCTTATCGAAATGCAACAATGGTGATGACACTGGCAAGACCCGTGTTGTTGACATATATCGAAAATTCACTGTACTTCCAAATTTCGGTAATTCAGAAATTGTCCGGCGATCGACAAACCAGCCCTCGATCACTTGTGACTCATCTCAACTTCGATGACCTTATGAGAACGACGAGAGACGTTTGACCTTAACTGCCGAGTCCTTCTATTTTGGGGGGTGTGAAAAATTCATGTGCTTTTTGCCTCTCATCGCGGACGCGATGCTTAACGAGATATTTTATTTATTATGGCGGGTGATTCTTGTCGATGGACTGCGGATGTTTGGGCAATTTTCAGTTTCTGTAGTCAAACTTTAAGAAACCCCACGAAATCTTATTTTCAGTGGTAGCAACTTTGTAGATCTAAAATCAAGAAAAATTCTACTCAATTCTATTGAATTTTGTAGTGTAGATATAATTGAAATCAATCTGAAAAGCCGGATATAATCATTTTCTTTGGGGTTATTGCAGGAAAGAAGATAGCTGAACTTCTTAAAGGTAGTTTCCGACGGATCGGTTGAAAATAATGAAAACGGTACGCTAACGTACACCGATCAGAAACATTTCTATCTTCGTTATATCTTGGAATTATTTCCTGCGCGAAATTGCGTGCAACATCCGTAAAAGTCGATTTTAATTTTTCTTTTTATTTAAGCACAATGGCATTCCTTATTACAAAAAAGTAAGATGTACGAGCAACAACGGTGTCAACATCTCCGCTAATTTCCCGTAAAAAAACTTCCCGCAAAGCAGCCACCTTTGTTCGCGTAAAAACGAAGGATCTCCTAAGTGGTTTTCTTGATTGAGGGGATGAAGAAATTCATTTTTATCTTCCGGAGATACGAGGACGCGCGAAATACGTCTGTAATTGTGTGTGAACCGTATAATCCTCGAGCATACTACTTGAGCATATTTCGATTTTCTAGAAACCGATAGATCTTATTTGTTTGCTAAAAGCCATTTTATTAATCGATTATACACTCGCCATATTTTGGACAGTAGTGGTCAGTTATGATACAGAAGCACGTTGGGGTGTTAAGGGTTAATAGATGACACGAACTTCCGCGTTTATCTAACCCGATCTAATTCGTCGGGGGTTACAACTCCTAAAAGCCCCGTTTATTCGACCGGTAATTTCAAGCGATAGATCGAACCGGGCAAGCGACGAAAGTTTAAAATTCTCTGACTTTATTAAACGTTGCTCGATCAGCTTGTAAACTTCGCCCGCGTCCCATTAACTAATTGTTTTCACAACGCCATGGTTTCCCGGCCAAGGTAAGTTATGAAAACGAGGCTGGCCGGTGCATCCGATAACTATGCGATTCGATTCCCTGCGTCTTCAGAGCTGCACATGACTTTTTATTCCTCGGCGGAGGCTAAGGAAAATGATTTCCATCCACAATGGCCGACGTCGCGGACGTTCTCGCCGTTCCCTCGAACTGATTCGTTCGATTGTATCAGAAACTTTCTGTATTTCGTCCTCTATAAAACGATAAGCTCTCACCTTGTTCTTATAAGGATCATTCATCGCGAAATCGGACTCTTGTTGCAGCAATGTTTCGCATTTTGTTCAAACTTGAATATATTGTAGTCACCTATGAACAAGTCTCAAAGGATTTTCATGATTTTACAGAAAAGTAAGAAAGTGTCACTCTTTTTTCATTAAATTATACGGCTAGAACTAACAAATCGACAAAGATCAAAGATGAGTTTTTGGGAGCTTATAGTGATAACGTAAGAGAGTATACTAAAAATGTTGTCATTTGAAAAAAATGTTTTTTTCACCATTCATTTTGCAATTGTTTGAAATAGATGCAATATTTTCATGGCCGGAATATTCTTAAAAATTTGAAAAAGAATGGGGAGATAGGGCAAAGTGTTCCCATTACTGACCCTTTAGGGTCTCTGCATACTTGCCGGGACCGGAGGGTTTTACGTACGGACTATAGGTCCAAATGCCATGTTACCGATATTCTGTCGAAGCTCGAGCGCCTTCGTTCCAGCCATTGGACTATTCCCAGAGACCGCCGTTGTCCGGCGGCAGAACAAGCGGCTGATCATTACCACATAGCCTTTCGAGACCGCGTTGACAGTTCCCTGCTGTGCGTGACACAAAAAAAAGGTTTCTCGGGGCTCTACAGGTCCTTAGGTAAACTATCGGTATCTCTCCTCTAGAACATTATGGAAATAGGAATCGTTCCTACCTCTTCGTGAAACAGCATCACACATCCTTATATATTAACGTAAATTATACATATATTGTAAAAACGAGAATAGTTGTTTTTTTTTTATAGGAAGTATTCACGTTAGGAAGGGGATCATGCCTTGTGAATTCGATCATTTTTGGGGGACTATGTCTCGACTTTTGATGACATTGAAATGTGTTGTGGTCCAAGTGAAACTGGAAGAAATCCGAAACAATACACCCAAAAGTGTCCGATATCGTGTGTAATGACTCAATCACATGGTAACTTGTAGAATAAGAAGAATTAATTCCACATAAGAATTGCATCGTTTTGTCTTACGACACGAAAAAATGTACATGGAAACTTCTGAATTCTTGTCCATAATGACCTAAAAATGATTAGATGGAAGGTACCCTGGCAGGAATGCGATGGCGTATCTATATCTTGTCCAATGAGACGAGACAGTAGACGTAAACATAGGCGCACGAGTGCGACAGAGTTGAAGTTACCCTTGCAAGACGATTAGCAAAGGACGCACGCTGGGTGCTTCACTGCCTCGGTCCCGTTGGTCAGAGCATAGGTACGAATGCGCGGCCGATTGGATCAGAGTGCAAGGGACAGGCCTCGTTTCACACGTACTTTCGGCTATAGTCGAGATATTGGCTACAGCGGTCACATATACTATGTAGCGTGTGACGTCGAAGCCAAAACACTAGGACTACGGGCGCGGCTGATATGGGCATTGGCGGACCTAACGATAGACCCCCAAAAATGGTGGCACTTAAAAAATGGCGAAATTAAAATGGTTTTTTTTGGTTTTTATTGCGTCGTAAGACCTTACGAACGACGCGACAAGCGTACGACCAAGGCCAGGTATAACAATTCCCATTGACGACGTATCGACCATTGACGTCATAAATCAAAAATCCTTCCGAATGTACCACTTTCGTAATTTTTAAGCCAGCTAAAAGCAGCATATGCTGAACCTTGTTCACCGTTAGCGTACTCAGATTTATAACCGTAGATGCTTGCGAACCAAATGTTGTACGTATACTTCCACTTTTCCAATTTTCCACTATTCCCACCACCTTTCGTACACACCTTGCAACCAATGAATTCTAATCATTTTAAATTTGTTCTCCGGAGTTTTGGCTTATAATCACTTATAAGATGTAAGATATAATTTAACAATGCTAAAATTGATTTGTGAAGCTGATTTTCATCGTTCCATCGTTAAATTAGATTATAGTTTGAACCACTACTTCTTAACATTACACCTTAGATGAACAATATTCTTTTCTCTACTTCGAACATGGATTGTGTGCGGATGCTGTCGTGGCATCGGCGGCCGATGCCACGCGGTCTGTGCCAGGTGGCGGCCGCCGGTGCCAGGCGAGTCTGTGTCAGGCGGCAGAAAACGGATGCCCAACGGCTTGCCCAGCTCTCAGCGGATGCCTTGGCATCCCCGGGGTGTAGAGGGGAGTAAACTGTTCGGGAGTTAGGTAGCGAACCCCCGCTGTGTGCGGGTCTTAGCTTTTGTTGCGAGCATCTCGAGCGCCTTCTCAGGTTGCTTTTTATGGTTCCGGTGCGTCTGGATTAGAAAATCGTGGTAGTATCCATACTAACGTTCGCCTCCGGCAAGTATGAAGAGACCCTTGGTCAGGTTATCCGGCTGTTGAAACTCGCGAGTCAGTCTTGCCTAAGCCGTCGGCGGTTGAAGTTGTGAAAAGTGAAAGTAAGTTAAAAACTATCATCCAGGTGACGAAAGCGGAAGCTGTTCTTCGATAAAGGTATGTAAATTTTTAGGTTTTATATAAAAATGTTGTTCGATTATACTTTTGGACCCCCTCCCCCCATTTTTGACGCAAATTAATAATTATCGAGATATTCCTGAAAAACTCCCGCTACTAGTTCATACGCGTGTATCTGCTACAGGTAGTATCTTATTTACCCGACTACCCGAGTACCCGTGATATACCGCCGCACAGTTGCCCGGATCGGAAAATTAAGTGACATTTAGTCTAAAAATGAACTTTCTGGTATCGATATCTAATCAATGAACATCATTTCTCACAACGTCCATGGACCTTGGAAATGAAGAAATTGGTACAATTTAACAAATATTATAGTTGCAATAAACATTGAAACTTGGACGATTTATCACCACAAAAATTGCTTCTCTTTAATGCGATGACCTGACGATCCTTTTTTTTTTAAAGGTATTTGCCTCTATTTAAAATCTCAAATTTTACAATTCTGATCAAAATTAGCGTACCGCAAGTATCTCCTATATTAATTTATAAATTTCGCTTAAAAAATTATATTCTTACTTATTATCTAATTGTACCTATACTATTGCCGAATAATAAAACATAATACTAAGACTAAAATCTAAAACTAAGCCCTAAAATATAAATTCCTAAGTCTATATATTTCGAGTTCTATTCTCTTATATTATATTTAGCTGTGTAACATAAAGGATTGCGGTGGTTGCGGAATGACAGGAGTCGGAATATCTGGAGTCATAGGATATATTTTCCAAACACGTTAGTACAAAGGATGAGGTGATAGGTTTTGTTATAAAATAGATTCTTTCTAAAGAGTGAGAGACAAAGCTAGCAACGATTAATTTAGGAAAAGATTTTATATAATACGTGATACCACCATCGGGCGTACGGTTTATTTCAACCGTACTCTCCCTCTGGGAATACGATGACGACGCGGTTTTGCCTGTTTTCTCATGTCCGATCGGCGGCCGGCCTTCATGGCCGTCCTCTCCGAAACGTACAGAGGAACCAGGCGTCCCTACTCTCAGGCGGCCAGGAAGCTACCCTGTTCTTTCCTCTCGGCGGGCGGCCGGCCTTCATGGCCGTCCTCTCCCATGTATCCAGAGAGGCGTCCAGGTGCAACCCCTGTCCTCTCCCGGGCTGCTGGGCGTCCGATAGCATTGCTTCGTACTCTCCCATCCTGTAGGCGGCCGTGGTCTTACCTCGTCCTCTCCTACAGGTGCAGCAAGAGTGCTTACTCCGCGGTAATCTACCGATATTTATATGGACTCGTTGCTATCTTTATCAATAACGCGTTACTAGGGGTCTAGAAGGTTCCAGACCCCGCGGTTCCCCTTGAACCGCCGGCCACGCTGCCTCGGCGCAATTCTTCTGTTACATCGGGGGGGGGGGGGGTGACGAGGGGTCTTGACGCTTTATTGTTTCCTCGTCGCGTTACAGCTGTAAAAATCGCATGAGACGCTTATTTCGCGTGGTATTTCTTATAATTATTTTAGTCTAAAATTTTGCAAAAGCAGTATAACTAGTTCTAATTTATAAATCGCCAAGAATAATTGCTGAAAAAAGTAGCTTAAAAACTAAAATTATCGCAGTGTTAACTAGTACTGAACCAATTACAACATTTGGAAAAATTTAAAAAGATTTAAAAGTTCGCAAAAATTGAGTTGGCTTTCCGAAAATCGTCAGGGAAAGCCGCTAAACGAATAAAAACTCCAAAAAATCGTTTAAAAACGCCTAATATTGCTTGAAAATTGCCTAAAATTGTGATTTTAGGGGAATTGACAAGAGGGAAGTGGGGGTTTTGGTATGATTAACCCCCACTTTTTCTTTTCGGAGTGAATAGCCCTTGGTGAGCCTGGCGTTCGTCCCTTTGAAAGTTTTTCGCTAAAACGTCTCCTTCTCCTAGTTGGTATCGATATCTCGGATAAGGGGGGGGGTTTTTGAAAATTTTTTGCCTTGGGGAACCCCGTTCCCCGGATCACAAACACCCCTTAGAATCCTCCACCGAGTCGACCCACGTACTCATAATTTTTTAAAATTCTAAATTCTTTGGACACCCGGTATATAGGCCAACATTAAACTTTGTCCGATTTTTACGTTCCGCGGCTCGTTGGATAGCTATGGGCGAGCCCTTTACTCTCCCCCGGTCCGTTTCACGAATTTCCCTAAGATAACTCTCCTTATTGCTATATCTTGGAATCGGGTGGGGGAAACGCGAAAAAGTTTTCAGGGGGGAGAATACTTCTCCTTTTCGACCCCTAGTTACTCGCCACCCTCGGAAATAGCAGGTCCTAAATTTTCACGGTGATCGGACTATTTTTCGTGATATCCCTACTATACGTGTTCCCCTTTGAAGTTTATATACCGTGTACCTATTTATACCCACTCTCGGTCTGGACACTTTAATTTTCTAATATTTCCTACCTTTATTCTCTTAGATCTTTCGACCGACCCCTCACGTTGCGGAGCCCTTCTCTTATTATCTTTACAGGTGGAAGTTTTCTAGTCCAGTCCGTCTCTCTCTGTCTCTCTCACTCTCTAGGCACTCTCCGACTTATTCCTTTTCTCGAACTAGTTCACTCTTTTTCTCGATATAATTCACTAGTGTTCCACTTCTATTTATTATTTCTCTCTCTAGCTCTGTTCATTGTTTTTCACTATTCAATATTTTTGGCGTCTCTTATCGCGAACTAATTTTTTCTTTTTCTTTGTAAACTTCTCTAACTTTGTTCCTAATTTTTAACTTTTTTCTCTTTTTCTTTACTTTTAGGTGGTTTTATCTTCCCGGGTGACGCGGTTATCCCGAAAAGCGCGGATTTCTGTGCACTCGTTTCCCGATTTATTCGATGGCAAGAGTCTTTCCACGTAAGTATATACTAATTTTATTTTTCTTTTTCAGGTTTTTCACGGTGAAAATGTTCGAGTTGCGGACCGTTTTATGGTGTTTTTATTCGCTACTCTACTCAGTCTCTTTTTCCGGATTTTTCTTGAAATTCTCCCTTCCCGAGGGATTTTACCCGAAGCACCGCGTATTTTTCGCGTCTCGGTTAAATATTTCGTTATTATTGGCTTTTCACTCACTTTTAATATTTTACTTATTTATTACGATCTAAGTAAGAAGCTAAGTTAAAACTCAAAAGTTCGTTTAAAGACTTTCGCGGCTCTATGTTCTCTTTCGATACTAACTCGTTGAGATTTCGATTCGCTCTCCTATGTGTCCTGACGATCCTATTTAATATTTTCTCTCGATTTTTGTTTTAATTAAAGAGCAGACTTTTGCGATGGAAATGATATCATTTGATAGTGATTACTGTAAATAATCTATTTAAAAAATAATATTGAATGCAGAAGTGAACATTTGTAAAATTTTTTACATTCAGAAAGACATATTTTCTAAGTTCCAAACAATTCCACATACGGACCAATCGGAACATTTTCAGTATATTGTTACCTATATAATTATGCAAGAATCATTTCCCACTTCAAACCACTTTGCAAATTATTGTTGTTCAAATGTCTTAAGAATCTCATTTCGCGACGCGTCTTACAGTATATGTATAGATTTTGTGTGTATATTTAAATGTTTTTGAAATATGTACATTTTAACAATAATTTTACATTTATATCAGAAGTAACTTATATGGCCATTTTAAGAGGTAATTCTTGTGGTTATGTTACCACAAAACAGAGTCAGTTTATTTAACAGGATAGTCTGTTTATTTAATCGCGTGTTCGATGTACAATGAGACCGACAGACAAAGTACGTAGACACGAAGCGCGAGAAGTGCAAGAGGTACAAGAGGTAGATTTTCTGGATTTCCTCCCTTTATATCCTGATCTTCGGAAAGGCGTTACCTTTCCGAGGATAGGAAGGCGGAGCTATGCTTCGCGGGGGTAGGAAATCCCGCATCTGTTGTTTATGGTCACTGGCAAAGGTGGTCGCCAAATGTTTGGAAAAAAGGTCTTGTCGGGACCGCGCGTGCCGCGCGGTCGGACGGGCCCAGCGGTACTCGGCTGGCAACGTTTATGATGGGGTAGTTAAATTTTTTACACCCGTAAAGTCATTCGGAAATAAAATAATTTCTGCCATCCTGCAAAAGTCAGGGTAGGTTTTATTACCTTAGACCCTAACATCTGTAGGCGGTCAACTCTAACATCTTGCGATGCCAATCACGTACCGCTACAATTCTTTTTTTTACTATTTTATTTAAGAAAGTTAACGCACAATACAAGTTTTTTAATAGTACAGCTACATACATTTATAGATATCTATCGTCGAAGGTTTGTGAAACGTGAAACTGATTCTAAACACTTTTAACAAACAGTTTAGATTATAGAGTATACATTGTATAACATTACCTGTCACGACATTCAGAAAAAGTTTATATTTCGTAGGAGGCAATTGCTATTGGCATTCAGTTGAGAGAGTATCATTCAGAGAGGCTCGTTCTGAAAGATTCAAGACAACTTTTCTATTACTTAAACCTTATATTCTATTTTTTTCGTTTTGTTCGCTTATGTTTTTGTGAATAGGATGTAGGAACATCTTTAGGGTGTATTGCACAAACAGCCTAAAAGTTTATCATTTACCTATTAACAATTTAATAACCCTTTCCATTTGATTTGATTTGACCCTTTGATTTCCTATCCATTATTATTATAACTTAAGTTTAATATTATTTTTGAATTGTGATTATTTTAATTGTGATATTCCATATTTGCACCCGGTACATACAAAAAGATATCTCGGATTTATATTTTACGTGTCCCATAAAACATTACATGTATGAAACATAAATATAAAGTACATACCTAAAAGTTAAAAATAGTTTGAAAAATTATATTTAAACAATTTTCCTTTCATCAAAACTAATAATGAAAATAAATAAAAAATTATTGTTTAACAAATGCAAACCATACTTAATTATCAACCATTAAAAAACATGACTATTTTTAAATCAATTTTATAAATTTTTGGTTTTTTATTAAAAAAAAAATTATTTTGTATACTCTAATAGTGAGTGCATAATGTGCCAAAGTCCGATTTTAAAAAAAGACATTTTTACGGAGATATACGCATGGTAAATAACTATTTCTTAGCTCCTGGGAATTCAGCAGTTTTCAGTGCGATAGTTATGCAATTACTCCGACTCTAATTGAATACTTAGGGGTCTACAAATCATACGGGTTATTGCAAATGGCTTCAACTATAACTGGCAGAAAAATTTTTCAAAAGAAGTTATTTAACATTAACTAATATGGACTAACCTGAATCCTCTTTATGTTACGCGCATTTTTTATTTATGGAGGAATACATAAAATCCTTTGTAAAGCTTCAATTTGGAACTAATCCTTCCGGCAAGGTGTGATATTGGACTAACTTTGTGCAAAAAATTATGAGATCCTTCGGGACCCTTTCGCCGCAATTTAAGGGGGCCGGTAGGGTTTAAAATCCATATGCTTATGCATGGGTCAAAACCTTTCCAAACTATCGCTTCAATATTGCAATGAGCAGTTTAAAAGTGGTCACTTGTGTTTCCTAAAAGTCCAATTTATGTCTGTATAGAGCCCAAATTTCGAATTTCTACCTCATCGCGGAGTAATTAACAATATTCGGCAGAAAATTCGAATTCTGAAGCAAGTATGATGTTACAAGATGGCTGCCGCTGAGAGATTCTCTTAATTTCGCGAGATTTAGTGTTCCTATCGAAAAAAGGGCTCTATACAGACATAGCGAAGACATGTACAAACACGGTGGTATGCATTTTTAATTGATTACTTACTTATTTAAGACGTAAAATGACTAGAAAAAAAGGCACAATTTTGCGGTTCCGGTTACTAGCGCCACGGTCTCTCCGCGGCAAACACGTACGTTGCGATAGAATACGGTCGATAATGCAGATCGATAGTACAGGTTTACGTAAGTACGATATGTATACTGCCAAATATTGTAAATTACTCCCCGATGAGGTAGAAATTCGAAATTTGGGCTCAGTACAGAAATGTATTGAACCTTTGGGAATGGCAATTGACCATTTATAAACAGCTGATTGCAATATTGAAGCGATAGTCCGAAAAAGTTTCTGACCCTTGCACTTGTCGCCCCCTAAGATTCATACCGTTTGAAAGTCATAAGAAACCTATGACATACAAACGCGACTGACGTTCAAACGAAAGGAATATCCGTCTCCGATATAATGTTGCACGGAGAAGCGGACAGCGAAGCTCGAGAGCTGCCGTCGCCGAGGAGTGTGCCACACATTGTCGGCTATATCGGTGTGAGACCAGAAGACCACTACTAATCCAATATCAAAACTTCTTTATTTTTCGTTATGTTTTTATGAAACTTTTACCAACATATTCGTGGCATTTTTCTGATTAAAATGAAACCAAATATAAAAACCAACAAGCGATAAAAGTTTCGAACACAGAGAAGGACAGCGTATGGGAAGGAAAGAACCGCGGAGAGTCGCGGCCGCCGGCACAGATCAAAGCCCGCGTGAGCGCAGGCCTTTAAATGAAAAATTTAACTTCTTTATTATTAATTATTTTTTTATGAGACTTTCAACAATATATTTGTGGCATTATTGTGATTGAAATGATGTCAAACGCGATATAATTCGGATCACATTTACACTAATTTTCCGTTAATGTAATTGTTATGGGAAGACTTCTATTGTTCATTACACACGTAAATATCATCGGAATTGCATATATCGTATTTGGTATCATTTTAATCAGAAAAATGCCACGAATATGTTGGTAGAGGTTTCATAAAAAAAATAACGAAAAATAAAGAAGTTTTGTAGTTGGATTAGTAGTGGTCTTCTGGTCTCACACCGATATAGCCAACAATGTTGTGGCCGCGACGGCTCTCGAGCTTCGGCACTCACCGCGGTGGTGTGAGGTTTTCCATTGGCTTGGAAACGCAAGGTTGGCACTGGCATACAATGAGATTTCACTGTAATCGTCAAAGGTACTCTGAAAATGATCAGCTGTATCTTACAAATAACGCCTCTCAAATAACTTCTCGCCACTAGAGACGTTGAATGCGCTACGCCGTTACTTCGAGATTCGATAAACCACGGATGACGAATACAAATCGTGAAGAGTATCTTACGGATAAACTGTGGTGAATATATATCTGAGAAAAATGAGTACGAATAAAAGATAACTGAAAATTAAATTTCAAAATTTTACATAAATTTTTGCACATCTCTGCCAGATGTGTACGAGGACTAACCAGACCTGCGCGGAGCGGAAATACAAAATGTTACGTCCCGCGGTTCGATTCGGGCAGCAGCGCGAATCACAAGGCCGCGAACAAGACGTTAATAATAATTTCAGCTTTTGAGTCCACACGGCGAGTATAACCGTGCCTGACTCGGAACATGAGACTTTCGGACGCGCGTAATTTAATGTCTGACATTCACCGGACCAGACCCCTTCGGCAGACGCTCTTCAGGCAGTCCCTTTGGCTGACGCTCGCCGGCTGTGTCGTTTAGGCTTGGTGTTGTCGACGCTGCTCGTCCTGTGGGAGAGGATTCTCCTGGTGCTCGGCGGGCTGATACTGGGCCCTCTCTCGAAGATGGTCGACAGGAGCCAGCGTGATTCGGGCGGGCGCACTGTGGGCCAAAAGCGCCAAAACGTGGCCAAAATGCAAAAAATAAATTTCACGTTAGGGGTATGGCTCTTGCCGTATTGGATTCTCAGGTAATGACTGTATAAGAAGCCGAAGGTAAAAAGGTCTTACTACCTATACCTGCTAAATGGTTGGAGTACAAATATCTCGTACAGTCGTCTCGCAGTTTTCGTGCGGTGAACTACGTTGTGAAAAAAAAGGTGTCAAACTTACAGTTTAACGGAAATTGAATATATTTTTGTGCGTGTACGATGGATGCTGTTCCTGGAAGTAAATACTATACATAATAATAACATTGGATTTATATTAATTAATGTTTGGAATGTATGATGTGAACGATAATACTTAGTGCACAGATTTTACAAATGTATACTAAAAGTTGTATATTCCACAATATTCCACGGAGATTCTTGTCGAGTCTTGTAGTAGATACTATTATTTAACATTATTTTGAAAAAGTAGCTGCCCAAAAGTGCCCCTTTCGTAGTGCGATCCATTTTTGTGACGCAGAGGTAGTCATGGTACTAGTTACAAGCATGTTTCCTCAAGAAATTTAGAAGTTATAATAAAATTTGTTAAATAAGCATTGTATGGTTCCACTTATAGAGTTTTCTGATACAACAATTTCTTTTTTAACAATAATTTTTTTATTGTTTAAAAAAAATGTTATTTTTGTTTTTTGTAATTTTGACATCAGATTCCTACTCGCCGGCCCGAAAAATGTGGGAATACCAATTTTTAAGAAAGTCCAATAATTTTTTTGGTTACGCATCCGCCATATTGAATCCGCCATTTTGGTTTTTGTAATTTTGACATCAGATTTATAATCAGCGACCCGAGAAACCTATGAGTATTAATTTTGAACCAAATTGAAGTACTCCTTCCTATTTTGGCCACGTTTTGGCGCTTTTGGCCCACTGTGGGGCGTCCTCCATGTGATTTATTCCTGTTGGTCAGGAGTGCGGTGCGGAGTGGGTCAATGGAGCGAGGGTGAGTCAGGGCATGAATGAATGGTGGGGTAGGAAGCGTTAACGCGAGGAATGGGGATCGCGGGACGCGATTACGTACTCCCGAGCGTCGTCGCGCCGTTTAGGGTGAGGTGTTTAGCAGGATATTATGAGAGCAGGAAGGTACGTGTGATGGTAAGGTGGATTGGTAACTTAACTATCGGATTGTTCTTATGTCCTATCGTGTTTGTGTTACATTAAATGTGTGCTTAGAGCTACGCAAACATAAGGTTGAATAAATGATTTTATTTATTTATCACCGACATAGATTTGAAGACAGTGAGAATTTTTAAAGGACTTGGCCTACCAACCTCTCTCGTTTGGTGGATATTGAAGTAAGTAGAACAGAGTACGATTAATCCGGCGTCTGGGAAACATAAGTTTGTGAAACCTTACGGTCTGTAGTATTAACTCTCGAACTTTATAGCGCGGAGAGTTCCGTAAAGTCTTCTGGCATCTTAAATTATTTTACGCTCGAAATTTAACACAGAAGAAGTCAATAGACTTCTGGAAACTAAGTCAATAGTTTCCTTTACATCGTTACAGTAGTTAAAGCAAGTATTGCAAAGGAGTTGTTGTTGTTGTTGTTGTTGTTGTTGTTGTTGTTGTTGTTGTTGTTGCTGTTTGTCTTACAACAGTTTCCTACCTTCCATAATTTATTTTCGATTCATTATTAATTCGGGACACGTCCATCAAAAATAATTAAATACGTTAATATAGTTATCTATAATTACAAACAATATTGTTACCACCTTAAAAAAATTTATACATTTACCGACAGCAAAATACATAGAACGTGTTTCTCATTTTTAAGATTATAGATGAATTGTTTTAACTGTTAGATAATAGCGGCAAAAATAAATAAAATGAATAAATAAAAATTTTAAAAACATGAAACACTGACTGCAGAATAACAGGTAATATACGAAGCATTAAGAGAATCTCGTCCCTTTTCGATCTTTTCTGCATAAAATGTAATATACTCCGAGTCGAAACGTGAACCAAAATGGCAGACCCTCTGCACCAAAAGTTGCCCCCCATCACCGCGATTGGGAACTTCTTACGAGAAACAATTCCGCGACGAGTATTCGAGGTTTCCTCGGCGATGTATTGCAAAATACACCATTTCGTGATCAGACGGGCAGAAATACATAATATGTCAAGTTCCGATCCTAAGAGGCCGCGACGCTAAGGTCTCTTCTGTTTTTAGTGACCGAGATTCCACGGAAATCGAAATCTTCGCTCTGTATTTTCCGGTCGCTGATGCGACAGCACTCCCTTTCAAGAAACGGGTCTCGGGAGCAGCGAAATCTTGCGAGATCGCGCGAAACTCGATCACGCCGTAAGATCGAGGCTGCTTGAACTGTATATTTGTTAAGAAAATATATATATATAATATCTTTGTTTATATAGGAGACTGGGATCGTCAGAATTAATAAACCAAATTAGTTTCTCTGTAAATAAGAGTTTTTGTATTATAACCGATATTACTATTTACAATATATACAGAATGTACAAGTTACCTGCAAATAAGAGAAACGACAATTAAGGTCGATTATCCGTCTCTCCTTTAATCACCTATATTGTTTGTAACCACTGACTATCTTTATCCTAGCACGTGTTCTCTCTTGTAATTCCTCTATCTCTCTCTAATCTATTCATTTAATGTTTGACGCGACATTTAGCCGTTGTCATAGAAGCGCGCGCGGAGCGTAAGCGCGCTAAATTTAAAGAGTGTATATTCTCTTTACATATATATATCGCTCTGTCTTCGTTGCGTATGATAAAGAAATTCCCGGGGAGTTTGTTATTCCGTCCGTACACTTTGTGGTAGTGTATCCTACGAACGTTGGGAAACATTACGTGCCGGGAGAATAATGGCGGATTTCTGTTGCGCGGTTCATGTGTATGTTTGGGAATTTTTCTTTGTCCTTGATTACCAGCTACTGTTGTGCTGTGGCTCTCGCGGAAAAAGTTTTTTCTATCAATCAACAGATGGTAGGTACGCCACGTTTGATGAAGCAGAAATCGATTAGAAAGAAATCGGTAAAACAGCGGCAGACATAGAAGGAAGATAAATTTTTGGACCTTGTTTGTTTATATACATTTGGGACAATTTAAAAAAAATAATAAACCAGGTGTATCGATAAAATCAAATTTTTAAGAGCAAGTAAAGAGGAAGTACCTATTTAATACGGAAATAAATTTTTCGGCCATATTTGTTTACATACAATTGCGACCATTTTTTAAAACAATCAACAATGTATACTCTTTGTAATAAGACCAGAATGAAATGGATTAGAATAAATTTTCCGAAGGCTTATGATTGCAAAAATTAATTTATGAGCCATATTTATTTCCGTACAACTCCGACAACTTTTGTAACCAGTCACCAAGATAGTGCGTTTCTACTGGAACAAACCTCAAATCGATCCATCGATTTATCTCGAATAAATTCTTAAAAATGTCCTTTCTCACAATAACGGAAGAATAACGTTCGAAACTCAATTACGACTATTACGAGACTATAATGTTGAAATAATGTAGTCACATTGTGAGTAAAACTCACATCCGGGAATGTCGGGGCGTAGACGCGGCGTCGCTTTGGCTGTTACAATGTAACAACTTATAAAAAAGCCTAATGGAGTGTGCGTCATATGTCGAAATGACGATCGGAGGAAAAATGACGATCGACACGAGACTAGAGTGGGGAAGACGTTAGCTGCACGTCCACCCAAAGTTCAGTTCGATAAAAGAATCTGTTTGAGCAGGACATACCTGGTACGTGTAATAAGTTCGACACAAGAGTCGGTTTAGGCAGGACATACCTGTGTTATATATATATATCAAGTTTTTATATTAAAGAAAGTTCCTTATTCACTAACGCTGTGCTTTATGATAGGACAAACATCATTCCTATCATATCCTCGACATATAACAATACTCTCCGAGTGCTGTGCCGGAGTCATTTTTGACCCGCTGCACAGTGCGGACAAACGGCCTGTTTTCGGCACTTCTCGTAGTTTGGTTATTGTATATACAGTAAAAATTCTACTGAAGTCACTGCCGACGTTCCCTACTTATGACACTCGAACACCTCATACCACTCAAGAACCGTCGTGTCGCGGTCACCACATTGTCGGGTATATCGGTGTGAGACCCGAAGACCACTACTAATCCAATTACAAAACTTCTTTATTTTTCATTATTTTTTTATGAAACTTTTACCAACATATTCGTGGCATTTTTCTGATTAAAATGATACCAAATATTATATAATTCCGATGTTATTTACTTGTGTAACAAGCGATGAAAGTTTCGAACGCAGAGGAGGACAGCGTATGGGAAAGAAAGAGACGCAGAGAGTCGAAGCGTTCGGAAAAGATCAAAGACTGGCGTGAGCGCAGGCTTTTAAATGAAAAATTTAACTTTTTTATTATTAATTATTTTTTTATGAGAATTTCACCAATATATTTGTGGCATTATTCTGGTTAAAATGATACCAAACGCGATATAATTTGGATCACATTTACACTAATTTTCCGTCAATGTAATTGTTATGGAAAGTAACTTTCATCGTTCATTATACAGGTAAATATTATCGGAATTATGTCATATTTGGTTTCATTTTCATTACAAAAATGCCACGAACATCCTGGTGTGAGTCTCATAAAAAAATAATTAATAATAAAAAAGTTAAATTTTTCATTTAAAAGCCTGCGCTCACGCCAGTCTTTGATCTTTTCCGAACGCTTCGACTCTCTGCGTCTCTTTCTTTCCCATACGCTGTCCTCCTCTGCGTTCGAAACTTTTATCGCTTGTTACACAAGTAAATAACATCGGAATTATATCATATTTGGTATCATTTTAATCAGAAAAATGCCACGAATATGTTGGTAAAAGTTTCATAAAAATATAACGAAAAATAAAGAAGTTTTGTAATTGGATTAGTAGTGGTCTTCGGGTCTCACACCGATATACCCGACAATGTGGTGACCGCGACGGTTCTCGAGTTTCGCTGTCAGCACCTCCGTACAACATCGTATTTCAAACGCGACGCCGGCGAGTACCTCCGACGTTCCCTACAGAAGTCACTGAAAAAGAACCAAAAGAGTGACTTCAGTAGAATTTTTACTGTATAGAGGAAATTTTTTACAGACAATTATATTTACCAATATAGTTAATAATTTTAACAAAAAAAAATAATTTTTAGAAAAAAAAATTTATTATTAAAAATTAACAAATTTATTTTTAAAAACTAACAAGTTTAGAACAAAATTAATAATAAATGAACCATATGTAAAATTAACAATAATAACAAACAAATACTTACTTAAACAAATACTTAAACAAATTATAATACTAGTGGATAAAATGAATAAACTCAACAAAATGCTATCCGAGCATGCTGCTGCTGCTTCGCTATCCGAGTCATTCTCAGTACTTTGATTGCGACTCAAAATCATTGACTCTCGTGATCTTGCACATTTCGATCTATCTTTACATTCTTATTACTTTTTCAATAGTTATTGTGGTGTCGCGTCGATCCCGGAATTGGGGAGAATCGGCTCGCGACTGGGTAAGGTTTAACGGCGAATGAGTGTAATTTCAAACTCCGGAGAACTAGTCTTTATTTCTAAATGCAAGACTCGGCTTGCCTTCGGTAACTTCTAAACAGCTCGGTGTTTGAAGGAATTCGGTTCTCGATAGTTCTAGACAGCTCGGTGTATCAGACAGTTCTAGATCTTGTTACAATATTTTGGAATAAAGAAGGCTCGGATGTGGGTGTGGTCTTAGGAAGTTGTCTATGATAGCTTAGTTTCTTACGATACTCTGCTAAGGGAGGTCGTGTACGACAAGACTCAAATCGATATTGTATGATATATTGATAAATTTTCATGTTTCTGGTATCTATTGTTGAATGTTTTTATTTATTTGTTTGTTATGTCCATACAATCTACAAACGAGCCAACATGTAATACATACAATAGAAATATTGAATTAATATTATTTTTTCATAAATCACGATGCTGTTATATAATACTATCGTCACGTCCCGCGTAGCGTCGCGTCGCACAGTGGTCCAGATCGAGGAATTAGCTGTTCATTTGATATAAAAGCAACTTGCTCATATTGATTTTTATTGAATGTGTATTGCTTCTTAAATATCCATGACATTCGAAAACGGCGAAATTAACGAGATTTATAAAAAATTGTGTTTAGAACAATCATTTATAAATCAACACTTTATGAATCCTATTTTTCACCGAAAAAATTACCTCATTTCGTATTGCAATCCTGTAGAACCATTAACCCTTTGAGCGCTATGAACCCATATATGGGTTCTCACACAACCATTCGTTTTTGGCTATGAACCCACATATGCGTTTTCACATAACCATTCGTTTTTGGCTATAAACCCACATATGCGTTCTCACGAAACCATTCGGACGACCGTCCATTTCTTTCGATAGGAATGAGGTAGAGCGATGAAATTTTTTTTAAATGAAAGCTGCAACTTTGTAGAATATGGGAAAAATAGGATATGGAAAATAGAATATGGGAAAGTTCTTTGATTTTGAATCCGATTTCGTCTAAATTGCCCATTGTGCGGCACGCGGCACACAGTGGTCAATTTTCTCGAGGTTAAAAAACGTTCGTACCACAATCTCTCTATTTTTCCCATATTCTACAAAGTTGCAGCTTTCATTTAAAAAAAATTTCATCGCTCTACCTCATTCCTATCGAAAGTTCCTTGCTTTTGAATCCGATTTTGTCCAAATTGCCCACTGTGCGGCGCACGCTCAACGTCTGGCAACTCAGCGCTCAAAGGGTTAAAAGACCATTACGTTAATCCTGTAGACCATTTTAAAACAAATAACTTTTTTAAAATTGGACCAAACTGCTTGAATTTGTTCTAAGTGTTAGAAGGATTAATTTACTGAGTAATGCATAAATAATTTTTTTTAAGTTGCTATTGGTCGTAATTGTGAAGAAAAAAGTACAGGTCTCGACTTTTAAGTTTGTTTTTCTGTGAAAATTTAGGTGCTGTGGCGGCCTTGCCGCCGCTTTACGCCGCTGTCGAAATTCCGTGTATTTAGTTCCATAGTATATCGTTGCAAATTTACAATTCGTTCCCAAGGTAGCTCTTGAACTTATTAATTGACCTTGTTTCATCATATTTTAGTTCATTATATATTTACATTTCAAGGATATTTCAATAATCGTGAAACTGAAGCACCTTGTTATTGAGAGTGGCCCAATGCTGAGCAGATACGAATTTCCATGTAATTCACGTACCGCGTTATACTCGACGGTATTTTACTTTTTACCTACCTGCATGTTAAGTTTGGTAGAATTGTTTGGCATTGCGAGCTCAAATATCGGATTTCGCCGATGAGCGTTGCATAATTCACTGGAACACTGGAAATATTGTTGCGTCGAAACATTTAATGTAACATCTGCATTAGGGCCTCTTCATACTTGCCGGAAGCGAACGTTAGTATGGATACTACCACGATTTTCTAATACAGACGCACCGGAACCATAAAAAGCAACCTGAGAAGGCGCTCGAGATGCTCGCAACAAAAGCTAAGACCCGCACACAGCGGGGGTTCGCTACCTAACTCCCGAACAGTTTACTCCCCTCTACACCCCGGGGATGCCTATGCATCCGCTGAGAGCTGGGCAAGCCGTTGGGCATCCGTTTTCTGCCGCCTGACACAGACTCGCCTGGCACCGGCGGCCGCCACCTGGCACAGACCGCGTGGCATCGGCCGCCGATGCCACGACAGCATCCGCACACAATCCATGTTCGAAGTAGAGAAAAGAATATTGTTCATCTAAGTTGTAATGTTAAGAAGTAGTGGTTCAAACTATAATCTAATTTAACGATGGAACGATGAAAATCAGCTTCACAAATCAATTTTAGCATTGTTAAATTATATCTTATATCTTATAAGTGATTATAAGCCAAAACTCCGGAGAACAAATTTAAAATGATTAGAATTCATTGGTTGCAAGGTGTGTACGAAAGGTGGTGGGAATAGTGGAAAATTGGAAAAGTGGAAGTATACGTACAACATTTGGTTCGCAAGCATCTACGGTTATAAATCTGAGTACGCTAACGGTGAACAAGGTTCAGCATATGCTGCTTTTAGCTGGCTTAAAAATTACGAAAGTGGTAGGTACATTCGGAAGGATTTTTGATTTATGACGTCAATGGTCGGTACGTCGTCAATGGGAATTGTTATACCTGGCCTTGGTCGCACGCTTGTCGCGTCGTTCGTAAGGTCTTACGACGCAATAAAAACCAAAAAAAAACCATTTTAATTTCGCCATTTTTTAAGTGCCACCATTTTTGGGGGTTTATCGTTAGGTCCGCCAATGCCCATATCAGCCGCGCCCGTAGTCCTAGTGTTTTGGCTTCGACGTCACACGCTACATAGTATATGTGACCGCTGTAGCCAATATCTCGACTATAGCCGAAAGTACGTGTGAAACGAGGCCTGTCCCTTGCACTCTGATCCAATCGGCCGCGCATTCGTACCTATGCTCTGACCAACGGGACCGAGGCAGTGAAGCACCCAGCGTGCGTCCTTTGCTAATCGTCTTGCAAGGGTAACTTCAACTCTGTCGCACTCGAGCGCCTATGTTTACGTCTACTGTCTCGTCTCATTGGACAAGATATAGATACGCCATAGCATTCCTGCCAGTGAACCTTCCATCTAATCATTTTTAGGTCATTATGGACAAGAATTCAGAAGTTTCCATGTACATTTTTTCGTGTCGTAAGACAAAACGATGCAATTTTTATGTGGAATTAATTCTTCTTATTCTACAAGTTACCATGTGATTGAGTCATTACACGCGATATCGGACACTTTTGGGTGTATTGTTTCGGATTTCTTCCAGTTTCACTTGGACCACAATACATTTCAATGTCATCAAAAGTCGAGACATAGTCCCCCAAAAATGATCGAATTCACAAGGCATGATCCCCTTCCTAACGTGAATACTTCCTATAAAAAAAAAACAACTATTCTCGTTTTTACAATATATGTATAATTTACGTTAATATATAAGGATGTGTGATGCTGTTTCACGAAGAGGTAGGAACCATTCCTATTCCCATAATGTTCTAGAGGAGAGATACCGATAGTTTACCTAAGGACCTGTAGAGCCCCGAGAAACCTTTTTTTTTTGTGTCACGCACAGCAGGGAACTGTCAACGCGGTCTCGAAAGGCCATGTGGTAATGATCAGCCGCTTGTTCTGCCGCCGGACGACGGCGGTCTCTGGGAATAGTCCAATGGCCGGAACGAAGGCGCTCGAGCTTCGACAGAAAATCGGTAACATGGCATTTGGACCTATAGTCCGTACGTAAAACCCTCCGGTTCCGGCAAGTATGAAGAGACCCTTATACCGTGTATAGTCAGCCCACAATGAAGCGGACCAGTAAAGACGAAGTAAACTGACATACACGATTGATACAGCACGAATCGATTGTAAATAACTGTAACGAAACAAGCGAATGAAATGTTGAAAAAGGTTTTCATTGATAATTTTGCTACGTGTGTCGAGAGGCGATACTAAAATATACTTCCCCAAGAAAGTTTATAATTCCGCGAGACGAGGAAACGAAGTTCCTGTGTTCGTTCCAACGGGTATAAACACTCGACAAAATGTCAACGCACAGGTTAAGGGAGCCAATTACTGTGGGGGTGCCAATTACTGTGCCGATATTAATTATACTTATTTCGAAAGCATCATGAATATTAAAACAAAATATTAAATTTTTTCATTAAAACTAGTTAATATATACCTATATTCATTATGCTTTAAAAATAAATATTATTAATATAGGCACGGTAATTGGCACCCCCACAGTACTTGGCTCCCTTGCCCTAGTTTGAGTGGTTGCGAGCATAATGCGGAAAAAGGATTTTCCTTCGAGCTCATTCTGTTGCCGTAAACGCCCTTTCTCGCGTGTCCCGACGGCTCTCATGAAGACAAACGACTGGAAAAATTACATTGGCAAGGAGCCTTCGCCTATACTACCCATTTCTTGAGTAGGAAATATCTGCCTTCCGGAATGATTATGAAATCAAAATTTGTATAGCTTCAAAGAAATCGTTCGAATATGATGTTACGTATGGAGACGTTTCTCCACGTTCATTTCGATTAGAAGTTCTAATCTCTTTTTCTGAGAACGAAAAGCGTCCCAACAGGCCCCTTCTCTAATGATTGTACTCCGGCTGGACGCAGCTGGCACGAAGCATGATTCAGTAACAGCACCGTACGATTTCCTAATATGGAAATCTTCAAAACATCCCCTTCTGGAATGTTTTGTCAAGATAGTCTTTGATAGGAAACATCCTGGCTAACCCTTCGTTTTACCCCTATAAACAAAAGATCCAGCTGCAAACCTTAAACTCACTAGAAACGACAAATACGAGTATGCGACCGTAAAATAAAACAGATACATTCCCCTCTCATTTTTAGGGTATATAAACCCATGCATTTTCATCCTCTTCGGTTAGTCGAGAAGCGGTTCAGTCGAGATTCAGACGCGGTTCAGTACTCGTGCAGTCACGTCGCGTCAAGTCTAGTGAGATTGGGTTAAAGTCCCTTTCGAATCAATTCGTAACCTTATAGATTCCGTTAGTTCGGTATATATTCTATTTGGCATTCAACAATCGCTATCTAACCCCGCATTGCCAGTGCGTCAACACCGTGCAACATTAGGTAACAATTTCTCTAATTGTACACTTACTACATCCAGTCCCGACACAAACAACAACATTTGTAATTATCTGAAATCAGAATATATTTGTCTTGTTTGTTAACTCGCGTAATCTACAACCTTTAATTATTGCCTGATATCCTAATCTAATAATTGAACGTTCCCACATGATACAATCTTACCGCTCGGATTGTATCCATTAAATTATATATAAGTTACGAGGCTTACTAATCTTAGATTCAATTCAACGAAGATTTCTCCAACCTAGTGGCTCCCCGGTTTCGCATTGGGTGCGTCCACGAAAATTATACCATCCTAGCGGAACCCTGATTTCGCATTGGGTTCTTCCGTATCCTAGCAGCTCCCTGGTCTTGCATCAGGTGCGTCTGTGAGTTATCCACCTTCCTTTAAATCGGGTTCGCCGCGTGTCTCTCCTAGTGACTCCCCGATCTCGCATTGGGTGCGTTCACGAAGTTTCATCCTCCTAGTAGCTCCTCGGTTTCGCATCGGGTGCGTCTGCGTTTGACTCCAACCTCCCAGAGGTTCCCTGATTTCGCATCAGGTGCGTCCTCGACGTCAACTATCCTAGCGGCTCCCCGATCTCGCATTGGGTGCGTCCGCGTACCTAACTAATAAATTGAAACCATATTCCTGGGGTAACAGCCCCTCGCCGGCCTCTCGCGTTGCTCGCAGCCCTGGCTCGTAACAATGATATGCCAGAAGTCAATAGTGTTATCGAACCTTTCAATTTTCAACGATTTTTTGTGTTTCTTTCCTGACAGGTACAGGTTCTATTCCAAATGTGTAATTTGAAAAATAATTCTTGCTTGTAGTATTTTGAAATTAATAAAAATACAAAAAACAGTTATTCGTTCGTCCGCGCAATGAAGCGTGCATTTCACAATTTTGAAAGCAATAACATGTTTGGAGATCCGAATATTGCTTGGCGTTTGCAACTGCTGGTTTAAATATTTCAACTGGAGCATGACTTTTATTAAAGTGTAATTATGACGAACTTGGTTAGCATTAAAATTGTTATGGAAGTTTGAGTTCAATGCGTTTCGCGGTAGTGGTGGTATTATTAACACTTTTGTGCTGAAAAAGCTTTTAAATATTCAAATTGAATTAATTACTAATTCTAACAGAACTTGTGTGTTGGACAATGTTTCTACATTGTAATGATATTATATATTACAATAAATTGTATAATACTGTAGGAACATTTTATACGAACCCCTACGCCTTGGGTGTGGCGTATGGGGTTGAATAGGACGACACTGGTTAGGCTAATGTCTTTTTATTTTTTCTTCACAACTCGCAACTTCTCGTGGACTCACTCGCTCGCGGCTCTCACTCATCTGACATGACATCCCTTGCGTTCGTTCCTTTTATCTGAGGCTCACTTTCATTCTTCCTCTCTCGCACTTACATCTTCTCTCTATCAATCTCACCTGAGACCAGAAAACCACTACTAATCCAATAAGAAAACTTTTTTATTTTTCATTATTATTTTATGGGACTTTTACCAACATATTTGTGGTATTTTCCTAATGAAAATGATACAAAATATAATATGATTCCGATGATATTTACTTGTGTAATGAACGATTAAAGTTTCGGGCGCGAAGAAGGACAGCGTATGGGAAGGAAAGAGGCGCAGAAAGTCGAAGCGAAAAGTAAGATCGCAATTAAATGAATGCTGAAGTTATAAGCCAATATCTTCCAGTAAAATTCCGACGGTCCCCCTCCCACCTTTCCACGACAGCTATTTTCTCCACGGGAAGCGACTTCACCCTCGCGAATCATAGTTCATATATAAACTACATATAAGAATATGTAGGAATCTTGGGAAATGGGGAGATTAATCTCTTCGAAACACTTTACCGAATACTAATATATTTAGAATAAATAACGATATATAACGCTGACACAATTAACGCTCTTTCTCGCAAGGCAGTCGCAACTGTACTCTCTCTCTCTCTGCTCTTCCCGAACATCCACGCTTTATACTCTTTCATCCCCTTGCATTCATCTCGCTTGCACTCTGTTTCTTGCATCCATCGCTTTCATTCTTAGAAACACACAAACTCTCCTATCACTTAGACCTCAACACTTTTCATTCACGCCTCCTCGGTCACTCGAGTTTTCCAAACATACCGGCGCCGGACCGTCGCAACATGATCCGGTCGCCCGCCCGCACGCACGCACGCACAATGAACCATTCATCCCACAAATATAAGGATCTATCCTCAATATCCTGGATATATCCTTATAATTTTACGTTTTATACCATATTATGCCTTTGAATACAACAATTTTTATTCGCAACCTTTTCACGAATCGTTAAAACATGTGCACGGTCTCTTCCCTGTTTTGTATACTCTGACCCAGCCAGTCAATAAGTATTGTATGTATAATATAGTGGCAGCATTATGCGCGACACGTAAGTTAATTTCTTAACAGGATTCTGGGTAAAATAATTAAGCTAAACATTTCGCGAATCGTTGTTGCATCGGCGAACTTTTAAAGCAACTTGTAATATATTCCTGGCGAGAATCGACGCCCGGGAACGGTTTCCGGAGATCGATTCATGCCGATGGCCGTACAACCGCTAAGTCCCAAAAAAGAGCTCGAATATCTCGATGAAATACATTTTCAAACTGTTCAAACACTAAAAATAGATTAAATTGCAAATATTCCGCACCGCAGAAGAATTTTCCAAGCGAGGTAATACATTGAACGTTTACTAGTTCCACTATTGCAATGGATTTGAATCTCAAAAAATTCAGTCACAGGTATATTAAATTGATATTCAGTGGCTTTTCAACCCACCTGTACTTTTATTCGGACAAAAAGCTTCATTAAACACATGGAATATTTCGATTCCAATGAATTTTAAAAAATGTGAAAAGACCAATTCGAGATACATGAAATTGAGATTTATCCAACAAAAAGGCAGTCGCGTCTTAAAAAACCCGTATTTTTATCTAAGGAAAAAGATTCATAAAAGCGTTAAATATTCCGATGCACATGAATTTGAAAAAAAATTGAAAAAATTCTATTGCGGAAATAATAAATTGTTAATTTTCCACCAAAGGAAAAGGTAGCGGTTTTTTAAATTTAACGTTTTCACGAATCGTTAAAAGATATTTCAAATGTACAACGTTCATGAGGCACGACTGTATAGATATAAAAAAAGTTACAAAAGAATTAAAATTAGTCGGCGATTCTCGGTGGCGACCTGCAAATTTCGAAGCGCGACGGCGGCATCAAATGAAATGCTTTAGCGACGATATCCGGTTTTTGTGGCGTCGCGTCGCGTCGGCAAGCCCCCTTTTTTCTCCGAGAGCTTTTCGCTTGCCTCGGCAATTCACTAGATTTTTGTCACAAAATGTTGCATTACCGCTCGCGTAGCTGTCGTGAACGATAAGCGCCGAAGAATTTGATAAAAGTTACAAGAACGACGACGACCTGCGGTTGGCAGCACGCCGAACCGAATTCCTAGCTCCTCTTCGGCATTATCGGCAATGTTCTCCGTTTTTTCATCATTGCTGTCAATTTTATTCCCAGCAACTCTACTCGACGCGTTTCCGTCTTCCGCTGAATCGGAGTTGTTCTCGATTAATCCCTCGGGCGCGAAAAATTCAAATTTCCGTTCATCCTCGCGTCTGCGATCGCGAGCAGCACTGTGTTTTTGATACCTGACTTGATTCGCCGTTAAGCATGAATTTGCGAATGTAACAATCAATATTAAAACTCAATTCTCCCGCAAATATCCATGGAATTCACTATTATGGAAATAAAATAAAAATCGCGTTTGAAGTGACGCATTGATTGCATTGCATTTCGTGTATAGTCGTGTGAATGATTTATTTACACGTTGACCGGACGTAATCTGCAGTTATTGGAATCGAAAAATGCAGCATATTTCACGTTTAAAGGGAAGAGTCATCGAATCGCCCGGGTAAAAGATCAATCACTAGATTGCGAACTTTATTGCGATGTCAATATTGCCTGCGTTCATTGGAAAATACAAACACAAAATTTATTTCCCTTTTAAATCATTTGTAGATTTTCTAAATGCTTCTATACTGTTTTGCGTTTGAGGCATTCATTTTTAACACGAATTTATAAAATTCTCAGCCTTGTTAATCATTGTTCGTTTACCCTGGGATGAATAATCTTTCAATATATAATTTTTTAAATTCGATGCTCTCGATAGGACGATATAAAAAACTTTTAAATTTCAGGTATTTGGTAGAATTCACGCTCGTGTCGACCCCACCCTCGCTTCTCTTCGCTGTTGCGCCGGAGTAATAAGTTTCAGGAGTCACGGCTCGACCACTAGTCATTTAATCGGCGGCGAAATATCGGAAATCGTTACATTCCTTCCGTATGCTGATTTAATTTATTTCTGCCCGCTGCAATTTCTACCTCATCGCTTTGTTGCATCGATTATACAATTAATAAATAATATGAATCCATTTTTACGAAGAAATGTTAAGCAACAGTATCTGTTTTATATTTTCCATATTTTGTCACAGGCGAGGAGAGGTATTTTCCCTTTGGTTAGTTCTACTGCCACAATTTTTCCAGCCACGGGGATCACAGACAAACAGTTTATCGGGAAATAAAACACCGCCCACGGAAAGAGCAAATTCTTTCGCGCGACACAGGTACGCTCGGTTTTCTAGAGTCTTTTACATAAATCTCTGTCGCGGTGTGCACCAGCCACATGCTCTCAGAAAATACGACTCTTTTCGTCAGTCGTCAGTAACAATATGTCCACCCTCCTTTTTTATGTATTAACTCGAAAACATGATTGTTCATACTGTTAACTAGTTTTTTCAAAGTTTCTTCAGTAATATCATTCCACGCTTCAACAACAGCCGTTTTTAGCTCCAAAATGTTTGAAAATTGTTGATTATTTTTATAAACATGCCGTACCATGATACCCCACAGATTTTGGATTGGATTTTGATTTGGGAAGCATGCAGGCCATTTCAATACATTGATATCAAACGTTTCAAACCATGCTGTAGTTTGTCGACTTTTGTGAATTGGAGCATTGTCTTATCGATAAGTCCATGAATCATGACCGTTTGCACGAATAAACGGCATTAAATGATTTTGAAGTATTCCAATATACTCCGCAATATTCATTCGTGCAGTTGAAAAAGCTAAACTGAACTTGCCACTGCTGGAGAATGCACCCCACACCATAAGTGTGCCTCCACCAAAATGGCACATCTATATGTATACAACTTCAATCAATATCAACTAGAATCCATTATTTATACTCCTCTGTCATACCATATTATTGGCTTTTCCGAATTATTTTCTTACAGGTCGAAAATATTAAAAATGTTAGTGGTGCTATAGTTATGCGCCGCAATCTATATAGAAAAAGTTATTTATTAAACGATCTTCCAAGCATGCGTTTTCACAGTCTCGTCAGCGCTCGTAGATTAAAAAACTTTAAATCCGTCATTTTGACACGGCATCTAGTTCTAGTGTTAATGCACGCACTTTTTAAACAAATATTATATATTAATATTTGGGAACACTCAAAGGGTTAAACTTGAAGGGACTTGTGGTTCGCGTGCTCTTTAGATGATTCGAGACAAGTTATCGGATTCGAGGTACTTTATTTTACTAATGGAGACCTGTATCTCGGTGCATCTCAGGAGTTTCTGACCCTGCGTTTTCCGCAATCGTTCTGGGGAAAACTCTGCAGGGCGTGTCCTGTGTGGAAAGATTTGCTGTCCAAAAAGGACATCCAAAAAAAACGCTATCCAATCAGGTATCTTCCTTGGGCCTGATTACCCCTATTGTTCCTTGCGCTCGAGGCGCACTTTTTCGGGAATGCTAAGCGTGACCGTGGAGGTTTTGTGATAATAGCGGGTTTTTCTTCGGGCCCGTGAGGCACATACCGCGGCCAGCTGTGGGCCCTCGGACCTCGGTCGGAGCGACCCTTCAGAAACTCGGGTGTTTATGATACCCACATTTGCTATTGAGGCCGGAAACGAAAGATTCTGAAGGACGAGACGCGCATTGTCTAAAACATTGTAATTGCACGCGTTGGAAACTGCTTTATCAAAAATAGCTTCGCTGTCGCTCGCCTCATCAAACCGACCCGACTATTTGCACGTCAACTGTTTTATTGTACGTGCCGATGACCGCTACAAAGTTAACGCTGCGCGAGCAACAGGCGGCCAGAGACGGCCAGGATTTCCCGACCCAAATTGCAGGATCTCGGCTTTAGTCGCTGCACAAACGAATCAAAATTTCGGGACAGAAATGCCGTGATCTCTCGTGAACTGACACTGATTTTGGAACTCTGTTCTGTTCTCAATTATTTTTTATACATTGCATAACTCTGTACATATATGAATATTGTAATATGTGCGCCCAGAGTGGCAGCTCAGGGTTATTTAAACGACGACTAATACAGTAATGGACAACGTCAGGAGATGAACTGAGCGACTGCGTGACAAATTCAATGTACCGTGTCTTGCGATTACAAACATTGCAGTTCTGCCAGCAAAAAGTTGTAACGAGTCCGTTTCCCTGCGGAGCTCGTACAACGGTTCCTCGGGGCCGGATTTGGCTCGCCGTGCCAAGGTTCGCGGCGGGATAACGCGAGGGTTACGGCGGGATACGGGCGGTCGGGAACAGGAGAATAACGGCACGTGTTTTGCGGGTATCGCTCACTGTCCCGACGTTCACGTCTCGGTTTACGGCGGTCGCGACTCGGGTTCTGGCCCTCGATCGCTCAGCGTTCGGGTCGGCACCTCCAGGCGGTCTTGCACGCGGCGGCGTGTACGGGTTTTCGCGTATCGCGAAGACACGGCGAAACTGCTCGACAATTCCTCGCAAAATACTCGCGCGGCTCGTATCGGTTTTCTCGGTCTCCGGTGTTCGCGTCGAACGGTTCGGTTGTCGGATCGGTGCGGTCGGTATCGGCAGCTAGCTATCCACAAGAACGGTCTAATCGCGGCGGAGTCGGGAATCCAAAGAGGCCGTTTTCCGGCTCGTCTCTCTCGTCTTGCTAGGCGAGGGGTCCGGTGCGGTGCGGTTCGCGGGCGGTTTTTCCGGTGGCGTCACGCACCCGGCAGGACGGTATCGCATCATGGCGGGTTCCGGTTCCCGCCAAGATCGGTTCGACGGTGCGGGGATCGCGGGGGGCGTTCGCGGGTACCGGCGGATCTCGGTATCCGTCGGTCGTGTTCGGGGCGGTTCGCGTTCGGGGTGAGCACGGCTAGGAACAGGCCTGGCGCGGCCAGGTCTGTTACAAGTTAATCGAAAAAGCGCAACCAACTTTGCCCCAGCGTCGCGGAACAGTCGAATCAGTCGCGACAACGATAACGGCTCCGATGGCAATCAAGTTACTAGAAATGCGATTACCATCGTTCGACGGAAATATTGAAGATTGGGTGGCATATTTCGACACATTCACCTCAACAATTGACTCTAACGAAAATCTGACTCCGTTACAAAAACTGCACTACCTCCGTTCAACCTTACACGGAAAGGCGTTGAAGTGCATCTCCGCGTTAAACACGACAGACGCGAATTATTACGATGCAATAGAACTGCTCAAAAAGAAGTACGATTGTCCGCGAAGAATAGTATTAAAACACTGCGACGCAATTCGAGATTATCCGAGGTTAGTGAAGGACACCCCAGAGGTTTTAGACGATCTCGTTGACTCGGTCAACCAACATCTACGAGCCTTGAAAAATCTAGGAGAAGATTTCACAATGTGTAACGGCTTCTTAGTATCTATGATATTATCAAAAGTTAGCAGCGACACTGCATGGCTTTGGGAACTTACACTCAAAGACAAAAACATGCCGTCGTACACGGATCTCTTAGACTTCCTCGAGAAACGCGCAAGTTGCGCACGAACTGGACCATCGAGTGCCTCCGCGGTGCCTAGAGCGAATTTTACAAGCTATCCGCAGTCAACAAGATCACCCGCTAGAGCTCACACTTTTTTAACAAATTAAACAAGTCAGACCGTTGATAACAAATCAAGGAACGCGACGAATTGGAACTTGAATCTAACTTCACAATCGAAGGAGTGCCCGATCTGCAACGGGAATCACAGCACATGGGGTTGCGAAAAATTCTGCGGAATGACGCCCGAAAACCGCAAGTCCGCCGTTGAAAGGGCAAAATTATGCACGAACTGCCTACAACCAGGGCATAGCGCGCAAGAGTGCGATCGAGGTTCGTGCCGAATATGTCGGCTACGACACCACACGTTGCTGCATCACTTCGAGCAGGTAGCGTCAACAAGCGGAATAACGAACGCTCAATCCAAAACACAATGACGGCTAAACCACAGAGAACCAAACGAAACGGGCTACCATCGAGCGTTTACCATAAACGCAATCACAAATGAAATTTTAGTTACGGCACAAGTCCAGATTTTCAATAAAAGAAACCGCCCGATAAATTGTCGAGCATTAATCGACACTTGAGCATCGATCAACCTAATTTCTGAACGCCTTGCTCAGAAAATCAACCTCCCGCGGATGCAATGCTCGGTTCCCATTGGTTCTCTGAACGCTATGACCACGGTAGCAACCCACGCACTGAAGGCTACTATAGCTTCGCGTGTGAGTAATTATCAACGCTCGCTTACGTTCCTCATTGTGAACGACATCGCGCCTTTCGTACCCGATCAAGAGGTAGATCGTGGAACAATAAAAATTCCGCCGAATCTGCACCTTGCAGATCCGGAATTTCATCGACCGGCACCGATCGATTTACTGCTGGGTTCCGGAACAGCCCTCTCAATCTTATGCGTCGACCAAATTGTCTTGTCACGCTTAGACGAGTCCGATCTCTACCTACAAAAATCGCAACTCGGTTGGGTGATCGAGGGGAGCGCGCCAGTCGCTTCTCCCGCTCATAGCACACTTGGCCACGCGACCACGGCGTTAGAATTCGACCTCACCCGTTTCTGGGAGGTTGAAGAAGGCCCACAAAGACAGCATCTGTCTGAATCTGACGTAGTTTGCGAAAGCCATTTCCAAAAACACACAATTCGGAATCCTGACGGCAGATACGTCGTGGCTTTACCATTCAACGAGAAACTGTCGCGTCTCGGAGACTCCAAGGTACAGGCAATAAAAAGACTGAATTCATTGGAGCGAAAACTCCAGCGAGAACCCGCACTCAAGCAAGAGTATCATGCGGTGATCAAAGAATACCTGGACCTCGGACATATGAGCGAACTGCCACAGGAACAACAGTCACCTGAGGGGTATTACCTACCACATCACGGGGTGGTTAAAGTCACCAGTGACACAACCAAACTCCGCGTCGTCTTCGACGGTTCTGCCACGACTAATTCAGGAATATCTTTAAATCACGCTCTCCACACCGGTCCAAAAATTCAGGACGATCTACTCTACATTTTACTAAGATTCCGCATTCATCGATACTGTTGGCAACAATGGAAGTTTCTGTTCACACATCCAATAAGCCCCCTGGCGGGAGAACCCGACAAAAGTCAGAAGAAGTTTGCCCGCGCTTTGTATCGCACGCGTTTTACCAATGTATCACCAGTATTAAATATATTCTTTATTTTGTATTACTACGAGCTCGTGGTCCCGTCTCAATTATTTACCAACAGATACGTACTGACGGGAGATATTGAAAAGATGTACCGACAGTTCCTTGTACGTCCGGAAGACAGGAGATTCCAGCGTATTCTCTGGCGCGATACTACAGGTTCCATTAAAACTTATGAACTGAATACTGTAACATTTGGACTATCTGCCGCACCATATCTTGAAATATACTATAACGGATAGCAATCAGGATGACGTTCTTCGATTACAATGTGTCTGGCAACGCAGTACCATCCATCGCGTACCTCGATAATCTGGAAGAAGATCAGTCGTTTGTAAATGTCACGTTACCCATATACCCGAGACCCAGCCACCTTATGAAAACATTCATCATTCTATTATACGCAACGATATTTCTACTATCGATGGTCGGAAATTCGTCTGTTCTAATCACGCTGGCATGCAACAGACGTGTGGCGGCGACAAGCTGGCGCCACGTCTCCGCCATGTGTTTAGTTTTAAGAAAGTATGTTTGTACGAATGAATATCGGGTTGCGTGCTGCGCGATAGCGTCGAGTGGATGTTTAGATGACTGGGTCGAGTGTCGCGTAGGCTGAGTGTGTTTAGTTTAGTTAAGAGCGAATGCAGACCGTGAGAATGAAGAAAGAGGGATTGTTGTGAGGATGCGTTAGCGAGCGAATGGTTAGTTCGTAAGTTTAGTTCTGTAAGAGAATTCGTCGAGAGCGGACACGCGGGCTACGCGGGTGTATCGTCCCTCTCAGAATAAAGTCTAGTCAAACCACGAGCGGTACACCTTTAATACCCGTAACCTATCCCGACTGTACTCACCATCCACAGACGGATGAGGACTGTCACCAATGTGTACTTGTTGAATCTGGTGAGTAAACTTTGGTGCTGACACTCCTGCAACCCTTTCCCCTCTTTGTCGATCCATTATGCTTATGTTTGATTCAAATTGTGCTATATGTAGCACTAGGGTGGACCTTATTTTTCGACCATCTGATTTTTTTTATGCGACCCCCTAGATCTGTTCCAGATCCAAAAAAATAAGTTCTGCAGAAGAAGAACTCAATTGGACAACAGGAAAGGGTGTCGCAATCGGTTTGAAGTTTGAAAATTTCAGTAATTTCCCTTTAATTTTAGATGCAACTCAAATTTTATGTTTTAATGATAAGAGTTACTGTTATAACATAAAAATATCATCTTTTGGTTGTATAATAAGAAATTTTACTTGAAAGTTTCAACCCTATTGTCAATATTTTGGTTTATTACATTACGGAGTAGAGCTATGAGCGCGCCAAACGGTCGCCAACAGGCCCGAATATTCAACTTTTTAAAAAATTTCAAAATAGTTGGCCTGAAATTAATAAAAATAATTACATCCCGGGAACGCACGACGATTACGTTCTGAAACATATTAATGATATACAAAAAAAATCGAAATTTTTAAAAATTACACAAAAATGAGTCACCCAAGAGATGACTACAAAGAACTTTTAGAATTAGCAATAATTTTTCTTGGGGGGATTCCTTTGGGTGGCATTTCATTCAAAATGCCTGGCGCATTTCACCATGCGATGTGGATGGCTAAAATAATATACACTTTAAAAATATTTATTTTTCGAAACGAATTTCCTCTCAACCAGGAAGAGTATAGTAGCAGTAGAGATACATGTGTATTTCTAATTAACATTTATATTGAGCCGTGGATTTTGACCCCAATAGCTGCTATGGCGCCACGTGTAGATCTAGAATTCATCAAAAATATAATTCATTACAAAAATGTTAACGAAGAAATAAGCGATGTGGCATTAAAAAAAATTGTGAACCATTTATGGTACTTGTCACCGGAGAATGCGGCGCTATCGTTTTTTGATAAAAAAGTTTCAGTAGAAACAAAAAGATCGATGGTGCAAGCACTACAAAATGTAAACAATAATAATAATTATAAGAGATACATGACAACGACTATAGAAATTAAAAATCTTGCGAATTTGGAAATACAACATTTCGTATCATCTGAATCAAATAATTTTTTCAAACGGTTCAATATAAATTCAGATTTTCTTTTAATTGATCCAGCACTATGAGAAACTAATAATAATTATATCGAAGCGATAGGTATTATAACAAAATTAGAAGTTGTGAATGACGTTGCAGAAAGAGCAGTAAAATTAATGAAAGATTATAATTTAACGTTATGCAAAAACGAAGAAGAAAAACAATTCATATTACAAATTGTAACCGATTATAGGGAAAAATACCCAAAAATTGATAAAACAACATTAAGTACAGATTTTTTAAAATTATTTATACTCTTATTATAATTAGGCCTATAAACAAAATATTCAATTATAAGTATTTAACTGTCTTTTTCCACTTTTCCTTATATTAATGTGAGATCAAATTTTATATTTAAAAAATAAATATTAAATATTTTGCTTAAACAAATTCATTAAACAATTTAATTTTTGCTTTGATATAATAAGAATATTACATTAAAATAGTGTTTAATGACCAGTGGGATTGAAAAATGTGTACTTTTTCATTTTTCGCAAAATTAAAATTTTTTGCATAAACAAACTCGTTGCGACACGTCTTCCCTTTGTCCGATCGACTTGAAATTTGGAGGGAATTAGTTTTTTACCGAGTAGAACAGATTGCAAGGGTCGCATCAAATGAATTAAAAAAAAAATTTTGCACAAGAGCAACTAAGGTCCACCCTAATATATATATATTTTTTCAAACATTTTTAATAGTGTTATTCTACGCGGAAACGCACACTTTTTGGCGTAACTTTTCGAATTTTATTCGAATTCGTTCATAGGTCACTAAAGACAAAGACTTCAACATATTTGAATTTGAATAAAATCCGAAATTTTACGCCAAAAAAAAATCTTCGCGTGGGATGATCTAATAAAATAACAGTACTCATCTATATTATAATAACACTGTCGAACACCAAATTTGTTTCTCAATTTCTGTTGGGTGGTTCTTGTAGAGTTTTTCGCGCTGATTCCGAATCTGCCTTTACTTTTCCTCCTACACGCAGTTTTTGAGAAACATGAGTTTGAAAAAAAAAACCTATTTTTCAACTTTAATCAAATATTGCAATGATATTATAAAAGATATTGAATTGTTCTTTGCAGCAAAAGATTCTGTAGATTTTCCCGAATACAGTGATACCACTTTTCCACCATTTTTTAAGGATATTTTTGAATTTATCTCAAAAGATAAGGGACCAGCGTAAAATTGAACTATATCACGCGATAGAGCGGATTTTTATCTTGGGAAACCCCCTTTGAAGTTTGCAACATCAACGTTTTTACCGAACCAAAAAGCAAAATATCTACGCCCGACATGCGTTGCCGCCACTGGTGCAGTTCCACTAGCGCGGTCGTTCGTCGGGATAAGGCGCGGCGCGGCGTAACGGCGATGCTGTGGCTAAAAGCGCGCAATTATGCCAGGCTGATTTATAAATTATTTGATGAATTTTTTTAATGTAGTCTCTTGCTCATAGTATATTTCGTACTAAAAAGGTCTTTTGTAACAAAAAATAATTTAATATAAAAATCTATTTAATATTGCTTATTGTGGAAATGTTAAATAAAGAACACTGAATACAAAAGAAAAACTTACTAAATTATTTTTTATAAATTCAAAAATATCCTTAAAAAATGGTGCAAAAGAGGTATCACTGTATTCGGGAAAGTGTACAGAATCTTTTGCTGCAAAGAACAATTCAATATCTTTTATAATAACATTACAATATTTGTTTAAAGTTGAAAAATAGTTGTTTTCAAAATCATGTTTCTCAAAAACTGCGTGTAGGAGGAAAAGTAAGGGCAGATTCCGAATCAGCGCGAAAAACTACAAGAACCGTCCAACAGTAATTGAGAAACATAAAAAAGCTGAAATTTGTTGGACAGTGTAATCATATACTGTAACTAAATGTATGTGGTCATTACTTTATTACTGTTTATTTATTTTTCTGTCATACCTTTCTAATACATTTTTAATTTTATGTAACCATAGGCAAACATTACATAATGAAAAGCTGGGTGTGGATACATTGTAAGAAGTCTTCAGATGGAAAATCTGCAGTATGTGAAATCTCCGATAGAGAGCTTCAGACACATGGATCTACTACAACGCTGATCGATCATTTGAAGAGGGTTCATTCCATAGACTGTTCTAGTAGCAGAAAACGTCAACGCATAGAAGCTACAACGTAATACTCAAATATTTTATCATGTTTTTATTATTATTACTTTTAAAATATCTATCTATGTATCTATCTTTCAACATATCTATCTATATGTATGTATACAGAGAATAGAAAAGTTGTTTATATTTAACAGATGAATATATGTATTGTATTATTACAGATCAGCTGAAGATGAATCGTACATTTTAACAGATTCGCTGTCAGGATGTTCGACTCAAGAAGACAGTGTACTGGATATGGATATGTTACCCGCTAAGCGGGCTCGTCCATCAATAACTCGTTCAAAATCCGGGTTCATTAACAAAGAACGTGCTGAAACCATTACACAAGCTACAGCAAAATTAATAGCAGTTAATAGACTACCATACAATTTTGTATCTAGCTCTGGGTTTCAAGAGTTTATGAAAAAATTAGAACCCAATTACACGTGTCCATGCAACCAAACCATACTTCGTCGTTTACGTATTATGGAGGATGCAGTACGAAACAAAATGGAAAATCAATTAGCACAAGTGTCTTTTGTTGCCCTTGATACAGATTGCTGGACCTCGAGATCTCAGGAAGGATATATAAATGTTAATGCCCACATTATAGACGATCAATGGAAGCCGCATATTATGACTATTTGTATAGAGGAACTAGAAGAACGCCATACAGCAGAAAACTTGGCAGATTGCTTGCAAAATGTGGCTATTCAATTTGGCATACAAGATAAAATAGTCGCCATAACGAATGACAGTGCAAGCAACATTGTATCTGCTGTAAATCGTTTGCCTAACGTCGAGTTTGATGTAACTTGCGCTGCTCATAAAATACATTTGGCAATACAAAGTGCGTTGAAAGAAGGAGATGTGTCTCACGTCCTTGCGAAAGCAAGCAAAATTGTGGCACATTTTCGACACTCGGTGTTGGCTTCGAAAAGTTTGGAAATGAAGCAGGAGCAATTAAACTTGCCAAAATTAAAATTAATCCAAAGTGTTCGAACGCGGTGGAATACGGAGTTACAAATGTCCGAGAGACTGGTGGAAAATCGCAGCGCGATTACAAATGTACTCGCCGATAGAAATATTACAAACCAGAAACAGGCACAAAATTTAGAGATGCTGGAAAGTGAGTGGAAAGTCTTGGAAATACTGATACAACTTTTGAAGCCTCTCGAAGTTGCTACAACAATTTTGTCAGGAGGAATTCTTTCAATGGTTCAACCAATTGTGCGAGCCATCATTAGCAATCATTTGATTCCTGCAAAAGATAAGTACAATGAAGAAGACAACATCATTGTAATCATAAATGAATTGACCACGCAACTGTCAACGCGGTTTTCTTTAGAATGGTACTTGGAAAGTACAGTTCTAGTTCCAGCCGCAAGTAAAGCTTCCTTTCTGGATCCTAGATTCAAGCAGCTTCTTTCAGAAACCGGAACAGCAAAAATTAAAATAAGAGAAAGCATTGAACGCGAAACAACAGAATATTCTCTGAATATTGGAGAAACTGATGAAGCTGAAAAAAACAGAACTAGAGCTCTGGATTTTATTTTCATGCGAGCCGGCGGTAGGCAGAACACATCATCCAGTCAACAATACATGTTGTACCTTGCGGAGCCAGAGATAGACGCGAACATGGACCCATTTGAATGGTGGAAATCGCATGAACAAAAAATGCCAATTATTGCACAATTGGCCAAAAAATACTTATGCATCCCTGCTACCTCGGTGGCTTCAGAACGAGTTTTCTCTGCAGCAGGAAACATAGTTACACCGAGCAGAAATTGTTTAGCTAACGAAAATGTGACAACGAATACATTCCTCCACCAAAATAAAACTTACTTGTAATATTATAAAAAAATTGCAAAAATCAGAAAGTAAGAATAATACAATACATTAATAGTTTTATTTAATTTTGTTAGTCGTAGTACGTAAAAGTGTAAATAATATAATCAATGTATGTAGCATGAGCGGTGTGACCAGTGCGACGAATGTTGTACGTATATGCATGTATGCATGTATGTATGTATGTATGCAATGTGTATGACTGAGATATCGTTAATTGTTACTATCTGTTTTGTTTTTTCCAGTGTTACTTTGTCTTCATGAAATCTTGTTTAAAATTTATTTGTACAATAAATATATTTTTTATAACTGTATGTTTGTGTTTATATTCTGTCAAAATTCTGTAAAATTGTTTAGCCTGTCTTGCCGTTCTTTCCGTTTAACCCGCGATATCCGATTTCACATAATTTAATAAAATTCATTGAGATTTTGTTTCCAAAGTATTACTTTTCAAGTACATTCATAATATGATCCCGAAATTTACTAATAGAATGCAATTTCTTAAATTTCATTTAATTACGAACAATCCAAACGGAAAGTTCAGTCTCAGTCACCGGTGACTGACATGGCGCTTAACGTGTTAATATTTTTATTTATCAAAAATGGTGACATGCTATGAAACTCGTAAGTTACAACTTCATCTTAATACCTGAAGTATATTGAGATCCAGAGTAGGTTTTCAAACACTTAAATCCAGATATAAATGTGGATTAATTAATCCGATAAATCGCATTTTTTATTGCAGTCTCAAACACTCTCTACAATCGTATTGATTTTTTTAGTGGGTCTTTACAAACATTTAAAAGTCAATTACGCGGGATTACCGGAAATCACCATACCCTTTGTACCGTGAGTTTTTGTGCATCACCCGTTTTTTTGTTATTTTATGTATAGTCTTCTTTCTTTTATGTAAACCCTTATGTAAAAAGGACTTCTACCCGTCTATAAATAAATAAATAAATCTTCATACATTTCGAAGACGGAAATTTTTTGCACTTCCAAGACTTCGACACTTCGAAACTTCGAACCTTCGATTCGTTTCCAGTTAACGGATAAAAGGAATAAATTTTCATAATTTGTTTCTATATTCACCATCTGAATTATTTCAATAATTTATTGTTAAGATAATATATTTATTATTTGAATTATCATTTCGATAGTTCACTGATGAAATAATTGTTTAAATAAATAAATTGTTACAATTTGTTTCTATATTCATTATTTGAATTGTTATTTCAATTATTTATTGTCAAAATAATGGTTAAAATGAATAAATTTTCAAATTTTGCTTCTACATACATTATGTGAATTATTTCAATATTTCATTGTTAAAATAATTATTTAAAGAATGTACAAGTATTTACATAATGAATATAGAAACACATTTCTATTGTAACCGTACAGGTTACATATTGATACACCCCATAGATCGAACGTCGATGTCGACCCCACCATAACGCTCCGTGACGTAACCCGCGAGTTCGGACGGAGAAAAGGACCGCGAGATATCGCGACACTTGTCGTAATGCGCACGCATCGATCCCCACTCGATACCGATCGAAGGAGGTCGATGCGTGCCGCAGATAGATCACTCTACATCTGGAAGCGGTTCTAGCCGCACGCGTCTCGCGAAGTGTCCCGTCGGCGAAACACGGTACGCGATCGAGGGGTCAAACCGACCCGATAGAACAGGCAAACCGACTGTTCTATCCTCGACACGTACGCGCCTCAAACCGAGGAGTCACAGGTGCAAACTGCGCTGTGGCATTGCCGAGCATTAAGACGCAGTTTGTGTTCTGTGTAATTATCACGGGTTATTTAAAATTCGTAAATCTTTCGTCGTAATCGTGGTACCGAGTGGACACTTCGTCATCGTAACTTTCGGGGTTCTTGTTCGAAATGCCCATCACTGCTTCGGTAGGATTTGCATGGTCGTGATCATTCTGCCGCTATCAATCAGGAACACGTTCGGAGGCCACGTATCGTGCTGAAGAGCGTAATCCTTGGTAGCGTGGCGTGACCTACGGCTTGGTGTGCGTCTCCATCCAGACCACTCGTACGAGCATTCGGACGAGTGTATGGACGGTCTGACAAGTCCACAATCGTGCAGTGCGTCGTACGCATACGGATTGTGCGAACGAACTCATAATTTCCCTTCGGGTCGATTCGATACGACCGAACCTTGCACAATCCTTGTCATTCTGCCGCTGCTTACACGGAGATTGCTCGGAGGCCACGCATCGTGCTGAAGAGTAAACTTCTTAGTTGCGTGGAGTGCCAGGGGTTTTTAGTGTGTGTCTCCACTTGGGCTATTTGTACGAGAATTCGGACAAATACTTGGGTGGTCTGACGGGTTCGCCTTCGATCGGTTACGAGGTCGA